>NC_137003.1:33933964-33937766 GCF_032717465.1 Coenobita brevimanus
GTTCCGGTACGAGTCAGAGTTGCCAGTTAGCCTTTTTTTTTTTTTTTTTTTTTTTTTTTTTTTTTAATTTGTGTCCAACTCTGGGCAAAGGCTCAGGGCCTATTTCTTGGGGGCAGTCACCTATCCCAAGGCCCAGTAGTCCTCCTACACCTCCACATGTCACCACTTCGGCGTTAACACCCACCGTCCATATTGAATACATGCTAGGGCTGTCTCATACAGGACTGGTGTACTGGTATTAGCGGGGGTACTTTTACGACATGTCGGCGGGTCATCTGGTAGATCAGGAAAGTCTGCTTTTTAGGAAATTCAAACCCTTAAACTGTTCCCTGCCCCAGCCGGGATTCGATCCTGGGTCCATTAGGACTGCAGGCCGCCTCTCTACCGATTCAGCCACCGCCTCCCTGCTGTTTGTGAGCGTAGTTATTTCGTAAGTTATGCATTTATTTTTATGCTCTTTTTCTCAATAATGTTTTAAGTGACTGTTTGTTAAATTATGTACTTTAAGTTCGTATGGTAAATGATTTAGAAAGTTATGTAACGTAAGACAGCTTTGGCATGTTTTGATAAATCTGAGTTGGCAACTGTTGGTCTCGTAGAATGTAGATGATTCTCGAACAATGCAAGCTTATTATAAGGATGGTTAAGAGACTAGAACGAGTTCAGTCGGGTTTCAGGTCAGTTTTTGTGAAGTGCAGTCGTTTTTGGTTAGTGCAGTGTCAGTGTAGTGTCAGTGAAGATAGTATACTTTCTGTACTTGCAAAAACAGTGGCAAACAGTGACGATTTATTGAAGTTTGTATATCATTGGTACTTGAGAAAACAGTGAAATGTAATAACTGTGGAATGTTATTATACAACAAGTGCAAATAGCAGTTAGTGAAATGTGTATAGCACCAGTGCTTGTTAGAACCGTGAAGTGAAGTTGGGAGACATTAAGTGGATTTACTTGGAGAATAAGGACGGTGGAGCCAGTGTTTATTTTCGCCTCAGCTGATCTTGTATACTGCACACCTAAAGGCTAACCATAGGAATAACAGCTCACTGGGCAACGTCCTTCCTATACTGTACTACTGTTGTTTGAGCCTGTGGCAGTGGTGTCAGGAATGTGGGATTATTATTTCAGGGCTGCAGTGAGTCTAACCATCGACATGGAAGCAGGACGTTTGAAGAGAAGGTCTCGAGCTGGGCTGGAGGAGGAAATTTCCCCGGCGACAATCGTGAAGCTAACACAGGCACGGAGTGAACAACTAGAGGCACAAAATAAAGAGCTCAGAAACGAATTCAAAGGATAATTACAGGCCCAAAGTGATGAACAGAAAGAGTTCAGGAACGAAATCAAAGAACAAATACAGGCACAAACTAAAGAACTCAAAGAACAAACTAAAGAACTCATAGTAGTACAGGCACGAGGTGTACCATTGAAGGATAATAGGGAACAACCAGAGGCAGAACGTGAAGAACAAAAAGAACGATATGAGCAACTTCAAGAGGCATCAGAGGAGCAACAGAGAGAATCACAACTGAGGATGCAAGGACAGCCAGATGCTTTCATGGGGGAAATGAAGGAAGAACAGCAACAACTTAAGGAGGAAGTAGATGCCAAGCTTGAGCAACAGAAGTATGAGGTAAACATTAATGTGATAAGAGTGTAAAACAGCCTGTAGACGAACAGTTGAAGACAGTTAGTGAGGAAATAGTGACGGAGTGCAAACAGCATGTGGACAACCAGAGGAATATTAGTGTGGAAATAGTGACGGAGTGCAAACATCATGTGGACAACCAGCTGAAAATTAGCGAAGGAATAGTGACAGAGTGCAGACAGCATGTAGATAGCCAGTTGAAGCATGTTGTCAACCATGAGAAGTTAATTAGTGAGAATGTGGAGGCTGTGGAGAAATATTGCACTGCTGAGCCTCGGGTTAGTATACAGAGAGCATATGAAGGGAATCGACAGTGTATGGTGAATCTTGACGGACCCCAAGCATCTAAAGGTAGCATTACAAGGATGAATAATCAGAATGCAGAAGTTTTAAGTCCTGGCATTAATTTGATGCCCAAGTTTTTAGGCCCCAAATTAGTGAAATGATGCCTGTAATGGGGATGGAGTTAAGAAGAAACCTCAGCAGTTTGATGGTAGAGTATCTTGGGAAGCTTTGCGTGCACAGTTTGAAATACTTGTGGATCAGAATGGATGGGATGATAAGAAGAAGGCTGACGAAGACCCACCACTGAAGAAATGCAGGAGAACCTTGATGAATAGTGTTAGAGAAGACGGAAGAACAGACGACATGCAGTGTAGTAAGAATGGGAATCATAGGAAGAAATGCTGGTGTACTATAGTGACAGGGCAAGCGTCAGATGAAGATGTGGGGAGGATGCAGATTTGCAACCGGTGCTAGAGTGGCTGCAGCAGAGTACAATGCGACCATCTTGGGAAGAAGTTTCCAGGATAAGCCCTGCAACCAAGAGCTATTGGAGTTAGTGGAACCTTCATCGTTTGAACAACGGACTACTAGAGCGTCAGTGGGAGACACCTAATGGCCGCAGCAAGTATTGGCAACTGGTGGTTCCGAAGAAGATGAGGTCTGAGATCTTGGATAAGTCCCATAACCAGATCACTAGTGGGCACCTGGGAGTGAAGAAAACTCTAAGCCAGCTGCAACAGAGGTTCCACTGGAATGGCATGCATCAGGATGTTGAAGAGTGATGTCGGGTCTGTGATGTGTGCTGTGCCAAGAAGGGACCCAAGAAACATGGTTGTGCCCCTCTCCAGCTGTACCAAGTGGGTGCACCAATGGAAAGAGTCCCGGTGGACATTGCTGGACCTTTGCCACTCACTGAGAGAGGAAACCGATATATATGTGTCGCCATGGATTACTTAACAAAGTGGCCAGAAGCCTATGCTATCCCTGATCAAGAGGCTGCGACTGTTGCTCAGGAGTTGGTTGACCAGTTTTTCTGTCGTTTAGGGATGACACAAGAGCTACATTCAGACCAAGGTAGAAACTTCGAGTCTGTTGTGTTCCGTGAGTGCTGCAAGTTATTGGGGATCAAGAAGACCAGGACGACCCCCCTAAGGCCTCTGTCAGATGGGATGGTGGAGAAATTCAACTGGACCGTGGGACAAGAACTGGCTAAGTACTGTGTTGATGGACAAACAGAGTGGGACCAGAAGTTACCTGCGTTGCTGATGGCATATCGGTCTGCATCCCATGAGTCTACTGGCTACACTCCTGCAAAACTGATGTTGGGCCACGAGTTATGTTTACCCGTTGACTTGTTAATGGGAAGACCACTTGGTGAAGAGCTGCCTACAGACACCACCAGCTATGCAAACCATCTTCAAGAAAGGCTGGCTGAGGTACATCATCAAGTACGAGGAGCCCTCAAGTTTTCAGGAGAAGTGATGAAGTCAAGTATGATGTAAAGGCAAGTGAAGTGAGTTTCAAGGATGGTGACCAAGTTTGGTTATACAATCCTCAGTGAAAGAAGGGACAGTCACCGAAACTTCAAAGCCCATGGGACGGGCCTTAAACTGTGTTGGATCGCCTATCAGACGTAATGTATTGAATTCAGGGAGGCAGGAAACCTCGGCCAAAAGTGGTACACCTGAACCTTCTCTGGCAGTACCGTGGGCTAGGACAGTTCAGCTGGGACTTCTCTGAGGAATCGTGCTCTCCTGCAGCCGAGGATGTTCACGAGGACCAAGGAGCTGAAGTGCAAGAGGATGGTGACAGTTCCCCAAGAAAGGAAGCGAATCAAGAGGAGGACCAAGACCTTCCAGGAGGAGTGGACTGTGT
>NC_137003.1:33937866-33947866 GCF_032717465.1 Coenobita brevimanus
AGGAGCAAGGACATCGTCAAAAGCGGCATAGAAGAAGACCTGATAAGTTCAAGGATTATTTTGTGTATGGTCAGATGTTCAATTAAGATTCAGGTTAGTGTTTGAATACAGTATATTATGTAGTTTTGTCGGGACGACACAGAAGTAGGGAGGGGGTAGTGTTAAGAAGCGAGATTTGCCAGTTAGAAGCCGAGATCTTTCTCGAAGTTCCCTAATATTTACGGTAGCTAGTTGCGGTACGAGTCAGAGTTGCCAGTTAGCCTGCTGTTTGTGAGCGTAGTTATTTCGTAAGTTATGCATTTATTTTTATGCTCCTTTTCTCAATAATAATTTATTTACGTGATTGCTTGTTAAATTACGTAGTTTAAGTTCGTATGGTAAATTATTTAGAATGTTATGTAATGTAAGAGAGCTTTGGCATGTTTTGATATCTCTAGTTGGCAACTGTTGTTCTCGTAGAATGTTGATGATTCTCGAACAATGCAAGTTTATATAAGGATGGAAAAGAGATTAGAACGTGTTCAGTCGGGTTTCAGGTCAGTTTGTGTGAAGTGCAGTAGTCTTTAGTGTAGTGCAGTGTCAGTGTAGTGTCAGTAAAGATTGTACACTGTCGGTACTTGCAAAAACAGTGGCAAACAGTGACGAGTTATTGAAGTTTGTATATCACTGGTACTTGAGAAAACAGTGAAGTGTAGTAACTGTGAAGTGTTATTATGCATTAAGTGCAATTGCAGTTAGTAAAGTGTGTATAGCTCCAGTGCTTGTGAGAACCGTGAAGTTGGAAGGCATTAAGTGGATTTACGTGGAGAATAAAGACAGTGAACTTTAAGGAGCCAGTGTTTATTTTCGCCTCAGCTGATCTTGTGTACTGGACACCTAAAGGCTGACCATAGGAAGAACAACTTACTGGGCAACGTCCTTCCTGTACTGTACTACTGCTGTTGGAGCCTGTGGCAGTGTGGGATGAGGAGGTGACAATATATATATATATATATATATATATATATATATATATATATATACATATATATATACATATACATATATATATATATATATATATATATATATATATATATATATATATATATATATATATATATATATATATATATATACATATATATATATATATATATATATATATATATATATATATATATACATATATATATATATACATACATATATATATATATACATATATATATATATATTATATATATATATATATATATATATATATATATATATATATATATATATATATATATATATAATGCGGCCAGGTTGTGTCCCCCCCCTGTGGCGGGGACACAACCTGGCCGCATTATGGGGTGGTACTACTACTCTGCGGCCAGGTTGTGTTAGGAAGAATACTGCCACCGTATTCCCTGCGTGTCGTAAAAGGCGACTAAAAGGGGCGGGGTGAGGGGACTAGGGACCCCCTCCTCTGTTTTTTAGTTCCTAAAAAGAGACAGGCCAGAGAAAGGGATGGGGGATGAAGTTATACCTGTACCCTGAAGATTGGGTCTATGAATGTGCGTGGATGTAGTACGATTGAGGCTAAAAGGGAGGAGACTGGGAGAATGTTTGTGAGAAGAAAGTTGGATGTGTTAGCTTTGAGTGAAACGAAGATGAAAGGGAAGGGGGAATCTATGTTTGGAAGTGTGAATGGAAGATTGTCAGGTGTTGATAGAGGAAGGGCAAGAGAAGGTGTGGCCTTGTTAGTGAGTCCGGAAGTACAGCAGTGTGTGATTGAATGGAAGGAGGTGTCATCGAGACTGATGTGGGTGAAAGCGAAATTTGAACGTGAGTTGTGGGTGTTTGTGAGTGCATATGGGCCTGGTAGTGAAAGGGATGAACAAGAGAGGGAGTCTTTCTGGAATGATGTTGATGAGTGTCTGCAGAGTTTTGGAGCGAATGTGAATGTGGTAATGATGGGAGATCTGAATGCTAGAGTGGGAAATGTAGCAGTTGAAGGCGTAGTTGGTATGCATGGTGTGCCTGGAAGAAATGAAAATGGGGAACGAATGATAGCGATGTGTGTTGAGCGAGAGATGGTGATTGGGAATACGCTGTTTGAGAAGAAAGATATTTATAAGTATACATGGGTGAGACAGGAGGGTGGAAGGGTTGTTGATAGAGCTTTGATGGACTATGTGGTTGTGTCTAGGAATGTAATAGGAAGATTGTTGGATGTGAGAGTTCTAAGAGGGGAGGGTGGAGGTATGTCTGACCACTACCTGGTGGAGGGAAAGTTAAGAGTAGGTAAGAGATGGGTGAGAGCTAGGAGGGTTAGGTGTGGCAGGGAGGTTTTGAAAGTGAGTAGGTTGGATAAAAGAGAGAAAAAGATAGAGTACCAGGAGAAATTGAAAGATGAGTGGAGCGCAGTGAAAGATCGGGAAAATGGCAGCGTGGAGGAGGAATGGCAGTTGTTTAAGAGTGCTGTGGTGGGGCATGCAGAAGAGGTGTGTGGTGTGAGACGTGTGGGTGGTGGTGTAAGAAAAGGAAGTGAATTGTGGTGCGAGGAAGTAAGTATGGCTGTGGCCGAGAAGAGACGTGCATATGAAGTGTGGCTGCAGAGGAAGGATGAGATGTCATATGAAAGGTATAAGGAAAAGAGGAATAGAGCGAGAAGGGCTGTGCGTGATGCTAAAGTGGCAGCAGATGAGATGTGGGGTAGGCGGCTGACAGAGAATTTTCAACAGAATAAGAAAATGTTTTGGAAGGAGGTGAAAAGGGTGCGAAAGGGAGAGTATGGGAAGGAAGAACGAGTAAAAGCAGAGGATGGAAGGATGTTAATTGAGATGGATGCAGTAAGGAAGAGATGGGCAGAGTATTTTGAAAGATTATTAAATGTAGAGGAGGAAAGGGTGGCTGAGATTGTGGCGGATGGAAGGGTGCAAGGAATAAATGTGTTGGGAGAGTTGAATGATTCTTTGATCACGAAGGAGGAAGTGGAGAAGGCAGTAAAGGAGATGAAAACAGGGAAAGCTGCAGGTATGGATGGGTGTGCTGTGGAATGCCTGAAGGGTGGTGGAGTGACTATTGTTGACTGGTTAGTAAGATTGTTGAATGTGTGCTTTGAGAAAGGTATGGTGCCAATTGACTGGGCAAGTGCTTGTGTGGTCCCGTTGTATAAAGGCAAGGGTGATAAGTATGAATGTACTAGCTTTAGGGGTATAAGTCTGTTGAGTGTTGTAGGTAAGGTGTATGGTAGAGTGTTAATTATGAGAGTTAGAGAGGGTACAGAGGGAGTGATTAGTGATGAGCAGTGTGGCTTTAGGAGAGGGAGGGGATGCATTGATCAGGTGTTTGCTGTGAGACAAGTGTGTGAAAAGTATTTAGCGAAAGGCAAGGATGTGTTTTGGGCATTTATGGATTTAGAGAAAGCGTATGATAGAATTGATAGGGAGGCTTTGTGGACTGTTTTAAGATTGTATGGACTTGATGGTAGGTTACTAAAAGGGGTGAAAAGTTTTTATGTAAATAGTAGAGCATGTGTAAGAGTGGGAAATGCTGTGAGTGATTGGTTTCCCGTGAGAGTGGGGCTGCGACAGGGATGTGTGATGTCACCTTGGTTGTTTAATATTTACATGGATGGTGTTGTAAGGGAGGTGAATGCAAGAGTTTTAGGTGGTCTGAGTCTGGTAAATGTTGATGGTGGAGATTGGAATCTGAAGCAGCTGCTGTTTGCAGATGATACTGCACTGGTGACTGATTCAGAGGAGAGATTGAGACAGTTGGTAGAGGAGTTTGGAAGGGTGTGTGAAAGGAGGAATTTGAAAGTAAATGAGAATAAGAGTAAAGTGATGAAGTGTATGAGGTTGATAGATGGTAGGGGGATGAATATAGTTTTGAATGGTGAGTTGCTTGAGGAGGTAGATTGTTTTAAATATCTAGGGTCACATGTTGCTGTGGATGGAAGAATAGATGCACAAGTGAAGTTTAGAATAAATGAAGTAGGAAAGGTGCTGCGAGAAATGAAAAAAGTGTTTAAATGTCGTTCGCTTAGAATGGATGTAAAAAGAAGGCTGTATGAGGGTGTTGTAGTACCGACTGCATTATATGGGGCTGAAACATGGAATATGGGTGTAGCAGAGAGGAAAAGTTTGAATGTAATGGAGATGAGGTGTCTGAGGAGTATGTGTGGAGAGACGCGTATGGATCGGGTGCGAAATGATGAAGTGCGAAGGAGAACTGGAGTTGTTCAGGAGATGGCTGGTAGAGTTGAGCAGAGGGTGTTGCAATGGTTTAGGCATATGGAGAGAATGGATAATGAGCGATTGGTGAAAAAGATAACTAGATCTGATGTGAGAGGTGTAAGGCTGAGAGGAAGACCACGAATAGGATGGATGGATAGTGTGAAGAGAGCGCTGGATGCGAGAGGGATGTCTGTCGAGCAAGGAAGAGTGGCTTTGCGTGACAGAAATAAATGGAGAGAAATTGTGAATAAATAAGTGATGACGCAGCCCTGAGGGGATATTCTCCCGCATTTGGTCTGATCAGCTAGTCAGGTCAGGTGCGGGTAAGGGGATGGGTATGTTATGATGTGGCAGGGGTAAACCAGCTCTGCTGTCGGGCCCTGCTGCGGATGTCACTGATTGCATTGCGCAGTTGACCCTTGTGCGGTGTGGTGCGGTGAGGATCTGTCCGTTCTCCCCTTTGGGGCTAAGATGTGAATGAATGTGTTTAAATGGATGAGTAAATGGAGAGTGTGTCGTCCTGTCTCGGCTACCTCCCTTTCCTTGGGGGAAGCAGCCTAGGTATATAGATAGATAGATAGATAGATAGTCAGTATATCCTCAGCAAAAGACACAGGTTTGGCTTCAAAATCTTTGTGATGCATGACTGTAAGACTGGGTATGTGCAGGACATAGTCCTGTACACAGGTGCTCAGACAGACATAAGAAGATAGAAGTTTGGGACTCTCAGAGGCTGTTGTGAAAACGATGATCGAGTAATACCTTCATCGTGGGCATGTCTTATACCTCGATAATTGGTACACAAGCCCCCTGTCAGGTACCTTCACCTGCACGAAACTGGTCTGTGCGGCACTGTAAAGAAGAACCACTGGCACATGGTGAAGGTGGGGAGGAGCTTTAGAAAAATGAGGTTGTTTTTTACAAAGCACATAATATCCTCGCAACAGCATGGCAACACAACCGTGAAGTATTCCTCCTCTCGTCTGTTCATCGGCCCCTTGTACACCGCACAGACAGTATAGATTACAGGACAAGGGCGGCGCCACTTCTGGAAACCAGAACCTGTCTTGGTGTACAACGTGAATATGCGACAGGTGGATCAATCAAACGCCATGATTTCTAGCGTTGACTGTGCCAGGCCCACGATGAAGTGGTATAAAAAATTATTCTTCCATCTCCTCGACATCACCATCCTCAATGCTCACTATCTCCATGCACAGACCGCTGGCATCCAAGAGACATTCGAGGGCTATATTCGTGAGCCGGTGCGGGAGACAGTGGGGAAATATGGGGAAGATTGAAGTACTGCTCGCCACTGCCACACCACCACCACACCTCTCCACCTCACCTCTAGACACTTCCCCCAAATCGTCCCTCCAAGTGCAACACGTCAGAATCCCCAGCGGAGGTGTCACGTGTGTGCAAACAACACTGTATGGCCACATACTCAGAGGAAGGACTCAAGGTATATGTGTGCCGAGTGTGATGTAGGACTGTGCATATACCCATGCTTCGAGGAGTACCACACTCTCGCTAACTATTGAGAAACAATAGTGTGGTAATGATGAGCGATAAAAAGACGCTGAGAAAGTGTTGTAAATACGAAAAAAGATGCTCAGGAAGTGTTATTATAAGTACTGCATACAGTGATGACATGTAAATATTTTCTCGTAAGTGTAAGGACTGAACGTTGTGGAGTAAAGTTTTACGTATGTTCTCGTAAGTGTTAGACGATATATTCACTGTGAGAGGATCAAAAATACTCTGGTAATGTCTGTGTATACTGAAGGCATGTTGTAAATAATTTACTGTAAGTGAAAGGGCTGTACATTGTAAAGTCAAGTTATGCATATTTTCTCATAACTGCAAGACAATGCATTCATTGTGATATGTATAGTGTTGCATGAGTAAGTTATTTTCTTCCCCAAAAAACACAATTTCTTTATGAAATTTTTTTTTTTTTTTTTTTTTTTTTTTGTGGGTGAGAAGTGGACAGAAAAGTGTTAAGACCATTCCTATACCTTCCCCGAGTCACGTTGGCGAGAATACCTGTGTTTACCTAGCATAGAAAACGGGTTTTCTCTCACCGCAGCTGGGGATTCCCTGCCCGCTCACACCTGCGGGCGGCCAGAGAGACTACGAAAAACGCACTTCAAGCCTCCGGTGAGTTTTTTTTATGGTCTTACGCGTTTTTTTTCACATCAAAATCTATCATTTAAAAAAAAAAAAAAATAAAAAAAATAAAAAATTGGCCGGCACAGGGGTGACACTTAGGGCTGGGAGTGGCCGGCATGCGGCGGGTTAAAATAGAAATACCTGTACTGTATTTCATCTTTGTTTATGTTTAAAACCTTTCACCATCTTTGATCGAAACTCAGTATAGAATTTTGAAGTTAACAGCGCCCAATCGTTGGCCATATGCTGTGACCTTGCTTATGGCTAATTGTTTTAAGCCACTTCACCCATATCTAACCCTCAAGCTTTCGGTCGTTTGGTTTCTTATCTATTTTATACCTGTTAAATTGATCTTTTCTTGACTTATGACTTAGTCATTTTTGGCCCAGTAACCGCCACTGGTGAATGAAATTCTTCTGTGAGAAAGCCAAGGTAATAATTAAATCATTTCAGATCTAAGCTGCCCAAAGAAAGGGGAAAGAAGAGTCTGGGAAAATCAGAGTTGTAGCCGATTGTGTATTAGCTACTTCCGAAGAAGCTGTGAGAGCAGAAAAGTTCGAGGGCCAAGGCTAGAAGGCTATTCTAGACCAAACTTAGTGGGTGGGTTGAAGGTCATGGAAGACTAAAGTATTTCAAGTTGAGAACAATAATCAGTCAAAGGTCAAGATCATCGAGCAGGATCAAAAGGTCGGTTTTAGACTGACGTACGGGCTTTGTTCAACTTTTTGTTGTTTTCTTCATGTAGTTTTAATCGTCTCAGGACGAACGGAAAGAGTTACCGTAAGTCAGAGACTGCATAAACCCCTTCATTACAACGACACTCTTCTAAGTAGAATAACGTTTAAAAACTTGCCTAACATTAAAAAACGGACGCTAAAATAATAAACAGTGAGATAAGTACAACCACAACAACAATAAAAAATAGTAAAAAAAAAAAAAAAACTATGAAGATGAAGGGATATTTCAGGGTCAAGGGTAGGTAATAAGGACAAAGTCGTAAAACTACAGGCACACTGCACATGTAGTCTCATCCCTACATCTTGTTACTCCAGCAAGTCACATTGTGATGTAGTTGTACTTAAGCATAACTGCAGACACATAAACAAAAATGACATGATTATTGTGTAAAAATTTCTCAGTCATGCATTACGTGTAATCACGTCACAAATAAATTGTAGGAATGGGGTTAAATGTGGTTATACTGATCCCACCTTGTTCCTGAAATTTTTGGTACTATGGCACTCCTGCATCACACAACATTATTCTTTTTATTATTACACCTGCACACACACACACACACACACACACACATATATATATATATATATATATATATATATATATATATATATATATATATATATAAATCAATCAATCAATCTATTTTTGTATAACCCTCGGGGATGCATAGGGCCTCGATGAACTCCACACCACCACATCCTATCTTGTGCTAACTCCTCAAGATCTCCCCAACACTCATTCCCCCAGCTTCTCTTCCAATTGTCCTCACCCACGTCTCTTTTGGCCTTCCTCTACCTCTCCTACCAAGTGCCACCCACCCTGGTGTACCTCGTACTATTCCCTGTCTCCTATACACATGTCCTAGCCACTTCCATCGTGAGAATCTAACATATTCATCGATCGGCTGCACTCCTGTTATTTCTCTAATTTTACTATTTGCATCCTTTCCCACCACTTAACTCCTAATATTCTTCTAAGTGTTTTTATTTCAAAACACCAAGAATTTATTTTCCATAGTCACTCGTGCTGTACCAAGACTCGTGTCCATAAATTAAGATACTCCTAACCATTACCTTATAAAGTTTGATTTTTGTGTGTACAGCAGGCTTATTATTCCAAATATTTTTAAGCATTCTATTGCCTGATTAGTCTTCTTTAACCTTTCCTCGAATTCAAAGTTCAAAGAACCATCCTTTGGCTAAATAAGTGCCTAAATATTTAAACCTATCAACTTGCTTTACAACCATACCTCCAATCACACATTCCTGCGCATTTTCCCATATTCATATTGATTTATTCAGTTTTTCCAATAATTAATAAACAAACCCAATTTTGCGACCTTCACTCACCAAACAGTCCAACACTCTCTGCATCTCTTCTGGCCCATCACAAATCAAAACTATATCATCTGCATAATCTAAATCCAAAAGTTTCCTGTTCTCTCCCCAAAGTATACCTGTACCGGTTTCTGTCCCAACGCGTTTCATAATGTAATCAATGACCAATATAAATAGTAAAGGCGATAGAACACCACCCACCAATTACTCCGGACTTGACTTCAAACGAATCACTCAGACAACCATCGTCCATCACTTCTTTTACAAAATGTGTCCTCATGCATTGTTCATAATGGACTCCTCACAAACTCCTCTTGGTATTCCATAATGTCTCATGATCTTCCCCATAGTCTCTCTCGAAACACTATCAAAAGCTCTTTTCAAAATCAACAAAACAAAGACTTAACGGTACTCTCATTTCATTAACTTGCTGCATCAAATGCCTAACTATAAAGATCTGATCATTGACAACCACGTCCCTTTCTAAAACCAGCCTGTTCATCCCTCAGAATACCCTCAACCACCGGCTCCAACCTATTTAACAACACAATACTGAAAACTTACAAAACTAACCTTGACAAAGAGATTCCCTCCACTTACCACATTCACTCAGGCTCTCCCTTCTTCGGAACTTGTGAACAATTACACTATTCTTCCAAACTGATAGTAGTAACCCCCGTCACCCATATTTTATTGAATAGCTTCGGTCAAGATCATTATTAATCTATCCCCCTCCACTTTAAACATTTCCGGAAATAAACCATCCTCCCCTGGTGCCTTATTATTCTTTAACTGTTTTACTGCTTTCTCCACTTCTGCAAGCCTCAACTCTCCTGTTTCTATATTTAAATTTCCTGAGCAGACGGTATATCCTCTTCTGGTGGTATTGGTCTATTAAGAACTGTCTCAAAATGCTCTTTCCATCTATTTTTAATATCGCCATCTTTGGTTAATAAATTTCCTTCCCTGTCTCTGGTATTTCCTTGCGTTTACCTGCATTACCACTCAGTTCTCTAATCGATTCATATGCTATTCTTTGACTCTGTCCATCATTTTTGTTTATTAAGATTTCAGTCTCTGCAACCTTTTCATCCACACATTTTCTTTTATCTCTCCTAGCTAACCTTCTTACTTCTGGAATTCAAACTCCAGTAAGCAGCTCTTGCTAATTCAATCTCTCTTCGTTCATCAACGCATTGCATCTCTCACTCTTTAATTTAGCCTCACCCCTTTTTTTTTATCATATCCCACGTTTCCTCTGATATCCATTTCTTTCTCCTGAATCTATGTCTCCTTCCAATCAAAAATATTCAGCAGTCTCAGTATGCAAAACTTTGTTCACATCCTCCCACATCTCATCTACACACTTCTGTCTCCCCCTCTTCCAACGTTTCCAACACCAAAAACCTATTTCTGCATTCTAATCTAAATTCCTCCTTTTCTTCTCCTTCCCTTCTAAGCTTAACAATATCGTATCTACCAACACCAGATTTTTCCTTATTCTGATTTTTAAGTTTAAACCTTATTTTTGCAATGCTG
>NC_137003.1:33957866-34032866 GCF_032717465.1 Coenobita brevimanus
GAGATATTCTAGAGAAAAAAGGAAAGCTGAGAGTAAGTTGCCTCTACTCAGAGTACAGGTAACAGGAAAGAGAATAAAGATGATGTTTCTCAGGAAGTAAATATCAGCTCCACCTCTAGATTTCAGAAAAGTAAATGTACTTATTGTAGTAAGTTTGGTCATACTACGGAGAAATGTTTCAGGAGACAGCGTGATGTGAACAAAAAGGAGTCTTTAAATATTCAGTCAATTGGTCTAGTGTCCACCCTTGAGAGTTCCCAGAATTCTTTAACCGAGTTAATTGAACCTGCTTTGAGGGGTAAATTAAATGCTCATGATGAAGCTCCTCTTTTGAGCAGTAACGTGGGTGACACTCTCAAGAGTTCATGTGCTTATTTCCTGTCTGATGGTTTTGTCAGTCCTCTGGACAGTAATGACAGGAAATCAGTTAAAATATATCGTGATACAGGTGCTTGCCAATCCCTTATGCTGACCAGTGATCTAGGCTCTAATGTTAAATCCTCTGATGAAACTGTAATCTTACAAGGTGTAGGGAATAATTACTTCTCTGTCCCTCTGTGCAGAGTGAATTTAGAGTCTGGTTTTGTTAATCGTTCTGTTATGGTTGGGTTGGTTGAGACACTCCCAATGTCAGGTGTAACTTTCTTACTTGGAAATGATATTGGTGGAAGTCAAGTGTGTCCAGCTCCTCAGTTGTCTAGTGAGCCAGTGGCTGCAACCCAGGATTGTGATGTCCCTGATGTGTTCCCTGCATGTGCTGTCACTAGGGCTAAGTCTAAAGTTACTGGTGACTTAGAGGATAATGATGATGATGATGTTATCCTAGCTGACACTTTTCTTGCTAATTTGGACCACTCACCAGATGAGGCAGTACCCCGTAGTGTTGATAATTTGTCTCGTCAAGAGTTGGTTGAGTTGCAGGTTGCTGACTCTGAGTTGAAAGGTCTAGCTAACTCTGCTTGCAGTGAGGAAGAGTCAGCTGGTGCTTCTACTTGTTATTATATAAAGTCAGGAGTACTTATGAGGAAGTGGAGACCCCCAACAGCATCAGCCGACTGTCAATGGGAGGTTGTACATCAAGTTGTCATTCCTCGTGTTTGTAGGCAGGATATCATTAGAGTGGCTCATGATTCCAGTTTGGCAGGACACCTTGGAGTGAGGAAGACTGTGGCACGCATTTTGAAACACTTCTACTGGCCAGGTATCTTCAGGGATGTTTCCTTGTATTGTAAGTCTTGTTACACCTGTCAAGTTGTGGGGAAGTGTAATCAGACCGAAAAGGTTGCACCTCTAGTTCCCATTCCTCCTTTTGAGGCGCCATTCACCCATGTGTTGGTGGATATTGTGGGCCCTCTTCCTAAGACTTCTTCAGGATTTTCTTATGTGTTGACCCTGATTGATATGGCTACTCGTTATCCTGAAGCCATTCCACTTAGAAATATATCAGCAAAGAACGTGGTTAAGGAAATGCTAGGGTTCTTCACAAAGTTTCGTATGCCCAAGGAGGTACAGTCAGACCGGGGAAGTAATTTCATGTCAAATGTTTTCAAGCAGTCTCTGAAAGAGTTGGGCATCACCCAGATCACGTCTTCAGCTTACCATCCCCAGACCCAAGGAGCGTTGGAGAGATATCATCAAACACTCAAATCGATGCTCAAGAAATACTATTTGGAACATCAGAAAGACTGGGATAAAGTCTTCCATTCGTTGTATTTGCCGCAAGAGAATCTCCAAATGAATCACTGGGCTTCTCACCCTTTGAACTACTGTTTGGCCATGAAGTAAGAGGACCCCTTAAGCTACTCAAGGAATGCTGGCTGTCGGAGGAAGATGACGTCAACCTGCTGGAGTATGTGATGACGTTCAAAGAACGGCTGTCCACTGCTTTACAGCTGGCGAGAGAGAATTTAGGAGCTGCTCAGGAGAAGATGAAGACTTGGTATAAGTAGTCCAGGTTATGCCACTTTCAGCCAGGAGATCAGGTTTTGATTCTGCTACCGGTGCATGGGCAACCTCTTCAAGCCAAGTTTAGTGGTCCTTATTTCGTGGAGAAGAAACTCAGTGATGTCAACTATGTCATCGCCACACCAGATCGTAGAAAGAACAAGCAACTTTGTCACATCAACATGCTAAAGTTATATCACAGGCGGGACGAAAATAACCCAGTCTGCACTGTAGCTGTTCCACTCGAGTCTGCAAGTGAAGTTCTCCCATGCAGCATGAGCCTGAGTGATAGTTTGGGGAAGAATCCTGATATCATGAATGATCTCCAGACTAAGCTTTCTCATCTACCTCCCGAGGAAAGGCAGGAGTTTTCGGCATTACTGCAGGAGTACCCGCAAGTGTTCCGTGCCACTCCAGGAAGAACCACTGTGTTGATGCATGATGTCGATGTTGGAGACGCAAAGCCAATTAAACTGCCTCCTCACCGTGTGAACCCAGTGAAAGTTCCTCTCATCCAGAAGGAGTTTGGCTACCTATTGGACAACAAGATGATTGAGCCCTGTCAGAGCGAGTGGAGGTCTCCTGTCACTCTAGTCCCTAAGCCAGGTGGATCACAGCGGCTTTGCATCGACTACAGACGTGTTAATCAGATAACCAAAACAGACACCCTCTCCCTCGTGTGGAAAATTGCATAGACAAGATCGGAAAGGCTAGGTACATAAGTAAGTTTGATTTGTTAAAGGGATACTGGCAAGTACCTATGACTGAACGTGCTAGGGAGATCTCATGTTTTGTAACACTAGGAAAGACTTTTGCATGTTCTGTAATGCCATATGGTATGAAGAATGCACCAGACATTTCAGAAGCTCATGAATGTTGTAACAGAGGGTTTGGCAGGGTGTGTTGTTTATATTGATGATGTATTAATCTTCAGTGACAACTGGAAAGATCACCTATGCTATGTCAGTAAATTTCTTGAGCGTTTGGTTCAGGCTGATCTTGTAGCTGATTTATCAAAGTGTGAGTTTGGTCAAGCTAAAGTTCAGTACCTTGGGTACGTAATTGGTGATGGACATGTTGCACCACCAGGAGCTAAGGTTCAGGTTATAAGTGATCTTCCCAGACCTAAAAGTAGGAAAGAGCTACAAAGATTTTTGGGAATGGTAGGTTATTACAGGAGATTTGTTCTTAACTTTTCAATTCTTGTATCACCACTTAAAGACCTACTGAAAAAGGGAGTTAAATTTGTCTGGACCGATAACTGTGAATCCTCCTTCAGTAAACTTAAAGCTATCCTATTAAGTCAGCCAGTGCTCGCTACTCCAAATTTTGCTAAGCCTTTTAAGATGGCTGTTGACGCAAGTGATACAGGACCTGGGGCTGTTTTGCTGCAAGAGGATGATCAGGGTATTGAACACCCTGTATCTTATTACAGTAAGAAGTTCACTCCACGTAAGTTTAAAGATAAAAATCAGAGATTGACAAGATGGAGTCTACTTCTTCAGGAGTATTCATTAGACATACGGCATGTCAAGGGGAAAGAAAATGTTATTGCTGATTGCTTATCTAGACTTTAGACAGATTGTTTTAGAGTAATAACAAATTTCCTTTGTAAATTTCTTTTCTCTTTGTGGGGAGGTGTTACATAGCCTATGATTTCATCATCCTTTGTGTAATTCTAACGTACAGTATGCTGCATGTTTGATCACGAGCGTGTTCTACCTCACTCCCCCCTTCTACCCTTATAGTAGAGTAAGTCGTTCTTTCTGTTGTTCAGAGCAGGATTGTCAACTCTTTGTCCCCTATGGCTTCATTTGTGTGTCCTTCTTACAAGTTGTATCAAGCTCTGCCGGCCACTATATAATGAGCTCAGTCTCTGCATTAATTGCCACTTAGATCTATTCCTCATTTTGCTCACATCTCTGTCCACCCATGTACAGTTGTTATTATTGTGAGTGCTCAGGAAGTCTCCATCCATCTAGCAGCTGTGTAATTTGAGTATAAGTGTTATTACATTTTGTTCTTGTACTGTATAGCATAAGGTGTTGATCCGTAGGCCTAGTAAAGTTTTTGTAATTCATATTGTCAGCCAGTGGTAATAAAATTTTGTATCTGTAATAATATATCTTGCATTCACTGAGTATTATCTGGTTTTCTCATTTTATCAGGGCTGACTTAGATAAATTTACTCTTGCTAAATTCGTGTTAATAGAGGCTATTGCAGTTAACCATATATTTAACCTGTTTTTTGCCATTACATTTATCCTTATGAGTCCTGAATGTTTTGTTGTTAGTTTGAGCATTAAACTTTAACTTATAATTTTACCTAACTCTTTTGTTTTGAACCTGGGACTTTACGGGACAGTAGTGAATTTTAGTATTCTCACTTAAAGTGTGCATTATCTTTTTCTGTTCCGTAACAATATATATATATATATATATATATATATATATATATATATATATATATATATATAGATAGATAGATATTCATCACATATATATTCATATATATCATATATTGTATGTATAAATATGTATAAAATAAGTACATACATATTGGTATATACATATATCTGTCAATCAATCATTTCCTGTGGCACCCCATGGGATGCATAGGGCCTCGATGAACTCCCTCCACCAATATTTGTATCTTGCCATCTCCTTCAAGTCCCACCAACACTCCTCTCCTGCTTCTCTTTTCATTGTCCTCAACCAGGTTTCCCTCGGCATACCTCTGCCTCTTCTTCTAGCAGTGCACTCTGGCACATCTTGTATTAAACTGTCTTCCATATATGTGCCCCAGCCATTTCCAGCGAGACAGTCTCATATTCATCAACTGGTTCCACTCTCGTAATATCCCTTATCGTAATATCCCTTACTCTTTCATTTGTTACTCTGTCTTACCACTTTACCCCAAGTATCCTTCTCAGTATTTTATTCTCAGATCCTAATACTTTATAATGTGTTGCAATAGTGTTGTACCATGACTCATGCCCATGAATTAAAATTGTTCTAACCATGGACTTGTAAATTTTTACTTTAGAATGTACTGAAAGCATATTATTATTCCAAACAGATTTCAACATTCCAACAGCTCGCCAATGCTGCATAATCCTCTCCTCAAGTTCATTGTTTAATGATCCATTAGATGATACAATCGTTCCCAGATATTTAAAATTTTCAACATTCTTCACCACATTCCCAATTACAAAATCGATTTGCTTCTCCACGTTCATATTAATAATTTACGTCTTTCCTCTATTTATTACCAATCCCACTTTTTCTCCTTCCTCCATCAAACAATCAAGCACCCTCTGCATCTCGTGTATATGTATATATATATATATATATATATATATATATATATATATATATACTGTATACACACACACATGTGTAGTGTAAAAGTTAGTTTTGCAAAAAAGGCATAGAAAAACTGGAATTGAATAAACTTTTAGTGGTAGGTGGTGGCGACCATCATCCACTCACTTGATGTAGTGCTGCCTACTTCTTCCTTAGCCTTTATCATTCTTTTTCTTTACCTGCCCTCCTGTCTTCCTATTTCTCCCATCTTTCCTGTCACTTCTTATTGCTTTTCTTTCCTTTACAGGTGGCTTTACATTGAGTGACAAGCCAAATGGTTTCCTGTAAGCCAGGAAACCATTTACAACGCTGGGTGGTAACCATATAACCAAACCATACGTGCTCCCTTCGTGTCAACAAGTGGGTTGGTGGAGGATTAGTGCCCCTCCCCGTAAAACAACTAACTCAAAGTCAAATGGCCACCCCTTACGGGATTATGGCTTCTGGCAATAGATAAATAGATAGATAGAATAAACTTTACAAATCTTCTTATATGAAAGAGAGCATTCCTACTGGATTAAAAATAAAGAAGCCCCAATGATCGTTTATCAGTATGGTCCAACTATAAGAGGAAGATATTAAACTACAAAAAGACTATTGAAGAATTAGATGTTAAAGAATGGCTAGCACAGAATCATGAGTGTAAGTGTTACGATTCAGAGTACATTGATATTTATCATCACCATGTAATAACAGGTAACCTAGACATAATACAAAATATCAGACTACGAAAACTAATAAAAAAAGGATAGAATTATCTGGAGGCTAGAGGAATCAGTTGGAAACAATGAAAGAAAATGTTAATATCGCAGTCAAAAAATGGGCTGCTGAATGGTGTAAACTAGAAGAATGTAATGAGTGTTTTATGATGGAATGGAAAGTAAAAGGCATGCAAAAAGCTGATGAAAAAATCTGCAAACTCAAGAAGTACTATTCTAGGTGGAGAATGCCTAAACCAGTACTCAAAGATAAGGAAGCATTGAAGGATCTTGAAGACTTGCACAAGTCGTATGTTTTGGTCCCAGAAGACAAAGCACATAATTATATAGCAATCATCTGCAAAGTATATTACATAAAAATACTTTTACAAGAATTGGGCATGATGGATCAAGTCTCCAAAACATATACAACAGTTAGTAGTAAAGAGAATACGATAGTTAAAAAGCAGTCATCATACTCTTCTAATCACGGAATCGAGGAAGATGATGATAACAAAAAATTACCATACATACATTTTAAAGTATACATGCATAAAGACTCTGTAAAATTCAGATTCATAATTTCCTCCAGAGTATGTGCAACAAAATCACTGGCAAAGAAACTATCACACATTTATAAATTGATTTACAAGCAGCACAAAAGATATTGGTATCAACTAAATAAATACACAGGAATCAACCGTATGTGGGCTATGTGATAACTCAGAAATGTGCAGAAACGATATTGTTTCCATCAACCACAAAAGAAATGAAGAAACTTAGCAACATATGATTTTTCAACGTTATACACGAAGATCGAACACAAGGATACAAAAAAGCAGTTGGAATGGACAGTGCAAATTGCTTTTGAAGGACTGAATAAGATTTTGATCGCAGTATGTGAACATGAAGGATACTGGGTAAGTAAAGGAGATGGCAAAAACTTGACGTTCTAAGGAGGATCAGAATAAATATGACAAAATACCTAGTAGAAAACTGCTTTTTTACTTGTGGAAATATGGTTTTCAAACAGTGCATAGGAATACCCACGGGAACAGACCCAGCCCCATTCATGGCAAATCTCTACTTACATAGTTTTGAATTCAAGTGGATGGAACGAATGTCAAAAGTTCAATGTTCAGTAGCGATGAAATTTAACAAAACTAGACAATTCATTGATGATCTACTATCCTTAAACAATGATGGAGAAATGAATGCAAGGACAAAAAAA
This sequence comes from Coenobita brevimanus, assembly GCF_032717465.1. Classification (NCBI taxonomy): domain Eukaryota; kingdom Metazoa; phylum Arthropoda; class Malacostraca; order Decapoda; family Coenobitidae; genus Coenobita; species Coenobita brevimanus. The sequence goes on from NC_137003.1 coordinate 33,965,106, forward strand.
AAAATAAATAAACTATATCCGGATGCACTAGTATAAAATAAAGAAAACACCGACCACTGCCAAGTAAGCTTTTTGGAAATTAATATCAAAATAGAAATCAAAGTTATATAAACACAACTCGTTGATAAAAGAGGTAATTATAATTTTGAAATTCCTCATACCCAGACTTGTTGGGAAACATACCTAGAGTTCCAGCGTACGGTGTATACATGTTTCAATTGCTACGGGTCCCAAAGGCAAGTACAAGTTTGGAAAACTTTACTACAAGAACCCAACAGGTCATAAGAAAATACCTCAGTCAAGGATTTTTCAAAACAGAATTACGTAAGACAATGAAGAAAACGTATCATCGTCACTATAACTCCTTCAAACCCCAGAAAGGAGAAATAAATAGTCTTACCAGAGAAATATTTGGTTCTGTTACGGATACAATAGTATCCCAGGGCTGTCGATGACAGAGTGATCACGGAATCCCCTCTGGCTCTGTAGCGGATTAAGACCGACTACAACAAAAACCAATTATACCTACCAATTTGGACTTAAGTGGATGCTACTCAATCATCCATAACAACAACAAACTATTCCTCTTAGTTACAACGACCAGTTACACCTACCAATTGAGACTCAATTGCATGCGACTTAATTAGCGATGACAACAAACCATTCCTACCAAACTGAACTCCACTGGAAATGGTATATTTGCCCTATCTTTTCATCTATGTGTGTGTGTGTGTGTGTGTGTAGTTAAGAGAATATTATTTTTTAGTTTGAACACAATGAATAAAAAATACATATGGTCGTACGTATTCTCGTAATTAGTAATGGATACTTAACTCTTTGAATTATTTTTTTTTTTTCTTTTAGATGATGGACGCCTTCCCCCTGAAACTCATCACAAACACCATCATCTCTCCCTTCACAATGATTGTAACTTGGTAAGTCCAATGGATCCTAAAATATCACGTGTTTTGAATCTGCCTAACTAACATCTTCATTTAAAGAGTCTGGACCGAATTGTGGTGTGTTTGCTTCATACCTGTCACACATTCTCTCTCTCTCTCTCTCTCTCTCTATCCTACTTTTTTCTTCACGGAATTTATATTCTCTACTATATTCTCCTCATATTTTATATTTTTCCTAAATGGAATCATGGTCTTTCCTCCGTATTCTTTTTCTTCGCATCTAATTTCTTTATTACCAGTTTTGAATCGCTTAACATCTTATATTTCTTGTTCTTATTTTACTTTTCCTTCTCCCTCAGTTTGCTTTTACTCCGTCTGTCCCAGGGCAACTTTTACTTCCAGTTTTATTACCTCCTGTCTTGTTCTTATACCACAATTCTCCCGAGTTTTATTTCACTTCTCGCTTTTCCTCTTCGCTTGAAGGTTATTACTTTTATATTCCTTTCATTTCTAGTTTTTTTTTTCGCCCTTTTACCGTTTATTTCTTAATTCTCGAGTCTCATTGCTTTCAGTATGTTTACATATTTCATACTACATTCATACTATAATTTTTATTCTTTTTTTTTTATCATTTTCATTTTCATAACTTTTTTCCTTTTCTTTATTTCTTTCCTTGATAATCCTTTCTTTAACCACCGTACATGTGCCATTAATTTCTCTCCTGAATAGAACACTTCTAGCAGTTTGATAGAATACACCAAAGGATTTAATTCAGACGTTAGTGAGAAGTATACAACAATGTATTTTTAGCCTTTGTCATCCAATTATTTTTCTGAACTCTTCACAGACCTCCACTGCTTTCACTCATCCCTTCATTTTTCTGTTAATTTTTAACGTTTATCATTCTTTCTTCCTTCCTTTCCAACATTTTTACATTCTTTCTCTACGTGTCCCCCTCATTCCTTTCTCTTCCATCTTCTGTTGCTTAATTTCCCTGTACGATATATTTGTTCCCGATATTTTCGTTTTACTTCCTTTCTCTCTTCCAATGAACGTAGTTTCATCTCCTGACTACCACTGGTTAAATCTTTCCTTTTCTTTTATAACCTGTCGTTGGAGAAGGGAACCAAGAGTTATATTTTTTCTTTCGGTTTTATTTGCCCCTTCCACCGTGCAATACCGGCAGCTGCGTGTCCTCTCTAGTTTTATATGATGTGTGTGTGTGTGTGTATATATATATATATATATATATATATATATATATATATATGGTATTCGCCTTGCCAAGCCCATTACTTTTACCTGCTTTTATTTCTTGCCTCCAGCAAATGGTTGCTTTAAGCTTAGGAGAGACTTTTCGAGTTGGATGGATGAATATAGCCTTCGATAACCCACCCACATTAAGATGTCGTCCATTAGAGGAATGTAATCGTTCATAAATCGCAAGAATAAAATATGAAAAAGCATTTAACCGGAAAGCAGGGTAGATAAATGTGAGAATATATATATATATATATATATATATATATATATATATATATATATATATATATATATATATATATATTCCATTGGAGCCCGGTGTCCGGAATATTGGACAGACCTGGGATTTTTCAAGAATTTATAAAGTAGGGAACCCCCGGGTAGGGACCTATGAGCTTCGCGATTATGAGCCGATAGGTGGAGGGCGGTACACTCAGTACCCACCCAGTGCCATGCCTCGCCCAGCACCCCTGGGATCCAATAGGTTACATATATTCTGATCACAAGCTACACAAATTACTGACAAAATTGATGGCGTGTCTAAATTTTCGCTGTCCCCTTCAAGAATACGACCGTCAGCGTGATAGTCATTTCTTCCTACACTTTTTTTCGGTAAAGAACCGTGTGTCCGTTTCAGAGTTACAGCCGATATTATTTTTTCGTGCTCCCGTTGATATTACTAATGAATCTTCCCTATTTGCGCATGGTATTTCTTTCACATCTCTTTTTGTAAGGCACAAATTCTTTCTCTGTCTTCCAATTCCCAGCCTTTACTCTTATTAATTTCTATATTACCTACTTGTCTTTCGTATTTCTCTCCAGCCTTTTAGCAAGGCGGTGCGATAATGTTTTTGCCTGTGTGTGTGTGTGTGTGTGTGTGTGTGTGTGTGTGTGTGTATCTGCTCCCATTATATCTCATGAAAGCCTTGAACTATCAACATGATTCCTTCAGAGTATCAAGATATGGCCAAAATTTTGGACGATATCGAAAATAGTCACTCGGGTTCAAGGTCAGGGTCACTAAAATGGCTGCAAAAGGTCAACTAGCTTTTCTCGCCCGCCTTTAGCACCATTATATCTCATGAACGGTTTGAGCTATCAACACAATCTTGGACGACTTCGATAATGGGCACTCAGGATCAAGGTGAAGGTTAGCAAAATGGTTGTCTAAGTTTAACTCGTTTTTTTATCGCCCGCCTTTAGCGCCATTATGTCTCATGAACCGCTTGAGCTATCAAACATGAAACCTTCAGGGTATGAAGATATGGGCAAAATCTTGGACTTGGCCAAAAGCATATTCTGGCGGGCGATTAGCAATCAGCTCCCAAATGCATTTCTTTCATTTCTTCGTGTTTTCTCTTATTTGTTATATTTGCACTCCCCTGCATTTGTCACATCTGTGCTGTTTTTCATTCTGGTACATGCTTTTACTTTTTTTTTTTTTTTTTCTCCAGCGATTGTTATGCAATTTCCTGTATATCCACGCATCTTTCAAGCTGTGTGTTTTTTTTTTCCTGCTTCACTTACATTTCCATACCTTCCGTTCAATGTTTCTTTTTTCCATCACTCCACTCCTAATTTCTTTTCTTCTTTTCTCTCTTCCTTACCTCAAATTTTTCCATTCATTCCCCCCTTGTATGGTTCCTTTATTCTTTCTCACATTCTCTCACGTTACTTTCCCTCTCCTTCTTTGTTACCAGTGAGGCTTTATTCTTACAGACTTTCTTCTTCTGTTCATGTTTCCCATTCCTTATTTTACCTTCTTTTCGTTCTCACCTTCACTCGTTTCTCCTCTTCTTTTAGTTCCTCAGGAAGATGACCTTGTATTGCTTTTCGTAAATTACTTCATTTGTGATCGTATCCTTTCTTTCTTCATACCCCATTTTTTTCTTTCTTGCATCCTCTCTTTCCCTCCTCATAACTTCACCTCCCTCATAAACTTAGTTTCGCCGTAATCTCATAACCTTTCTGTCTTTCCATATCGTGTCTGTTTAAGCTCAGTAATATAGGCAAGTTCAGTCAGTGCAGCAATGAAAGGTTTAATAAAAAAAAAAGTATGTAACCAGTCAATCACGTAGGGTGTTCATGTGGTTCTTAAACATACTCTTGAGTTACTGAGAATAGAAAGATTATATTACTGAAAAGTTAATACAGGAATGATTAGACTGATTCAGGAACACAGACCATACGATTATCGTACTGAAAAGGATATAAGAATATTTAGCCCTTTACCGGGCTCTCATTGAAATACTTGGAAATTCATTATTTTGACCCTAGACCGTAACAGTAGACCAAATTCTTAGGTATTTTTACTTCTATGTATTTTTCACTTGTTTCTTATATTTACGTTGCAAATCAAAGTTGATGAAGTGATCGTATAAGGGGCCTCGTCAATCTACAGTACAAAAATCTCCAAATGTATCAGTATTGAAAATGTCAATTAATGAATAATAAACACACAAAATATAAGTTTAATCTTTGTTTTATTAAGAAAACAACATATTTAAATAAAATACAAAATGGATTTTATATGAATATTTGTTCATGAGGTACACTTAACAACCCTCTTAGGCACTTCACACAACAGTTTCAAGAAGAATTGTCTATGCCGCAGGCTCATGGTATTTCAAAATAGTTTTTTTTTTTTCAGAGTTGAGGCACAGTTGGACCTTACAGACCCAGCAGAGCACGTTAGACCTCATGAAGTGCCCCTTCTGGCTGCAGTGTTTACAGGTCTGCTGTGCCACATACACATGGCCGTGGAAATCGGTGTGGTCAAAGGAAACCGAGACGTCTGGAGTGTGGTCATGGTGACCTTAAATGGGCTTGGGGAGCTATACGCTGGTGCTGGTGGTTGGAGGTGACAAAGAGCTCCTCAGGGGTCAAGTTGAGTGTCTTGCAGTCATGCTTGTAGCAGAGCCATGCATTGGTTATGCAGATGTCCAAGCAATAGGCAAACAGCCTCATATAGCACCTCTTGGATTTCATGGAGGTTTGGTAGAGGTGGACCTGCATGTCACTCTTGTCAATGCCCCTTATGCTTGCATTGTAGCTTTTGATGATGTTGGGGCAGTCGACATCCTCCTACTTCCTGATGTCCCTGTTGTACTGCAGGCACTTCAACACAAGGCTGCAACCCTAGGTCTGTGGACAACAGTGACAACTTTAATATCCTTCGACTGAAGAGCTAGGATACCACTGTCGGTGGACGATCCCAGAGGGACCGATTTCTTTTCCATTTCCTTGGCACACTTGAGAGGATGCTTGCTGATCCTGTTGTCCCTGGCCGTCCCCATGTACCTGCGGTCTCTTCCCTTTAGATAACAGGACAACTTCAGGGCTGGTGAAGTTGTCTGCGAAGATGACAGTGGTGGATGAAGAGGTCATAGTGCTGGCCAGGACTGAGACAATCTGGCTGGTGGCTCTGAGGGCCTCCTGTTCTGGGGTCAGGGGGATATTTTGGGCCTCTAGTGTTGTTTTCCCAAGGTAAAGCACCATGTCATGAATGTAACCATCCTCAGAGACTCTAGAGGACTGCCTGAACCCCCACTTGTCTGGCTTGTTTTTGATATACTGTCTCAGATTCCCTGCAGCCTTTCCCTTGTACCCCACCATGACCTCGTCGATGGACTACTTGGGGCTCTGGGGCTCACTTCAGAAGGCTGCACTGAGGAAGTTGAAGAGGGGACGGACCTTGAAGAAGCGGTCTACTGTTCCAGGAATTTGGGTTATCATTGAAATGGATTGTCCCCCTCAGGAGTCTGAACTTCTCGAGGGACATGACGTCTGCGACCTGAGGGACCCTGGTGTTCATGGCCCAGTAGTCGTCCAGGGAGGGACACTCCACGACGCCCGTGTAAAGGAGAATGCCCACAAAGTTGAGAATCTCGTTGTCATTAATGGAGAAGTTGGTGCCAATGTCTTTTTGGGTGGCATACAGGTTCGTCTGGTATGTTATGTGCTTGATGAGCTGGGAGGCTGAAGAAGTGGTAAAAATACTGCTGAGGACTCTCCACATAGAGGGGATGAGGGTGCTGATAGGAGGGCAGGACCAGATTTTCAATACCGGTATCAACTTTCTTCCAGGTTGTGGGTCTTGTCTGTACCCTCCTCTTAGCCCCCTTCCCCTTTGTGGCCAATCTTCGTCTTCCACCTCCTTCTCCTCCTTGTCTGCATCCTCCTTCTCCTCCAACTCCTCAAATACATGCCTGAGACACTTCCGCTTGGTGGCGGGCTCATTGCTGGGGCCTGGACTTTCTGGGTCATGTGGGTCAGGCACACACTAGGGGTCAGCAATGTCAACGTCATGCAGGGACTCATCGTCACTAATGCTGGGGTCAGCCGGTGCAACCATTGCCTGCCTGTGGGTCTTCCGGTAGAACATGCTACATGACAACTGAAAAGAAAAGAGAATGACTTTAGAATATAATCTATGAACTGCAAGAGACAAAGTATAATAATCTATAAAAAGAATCCTTCAAGTTAGTGCTAAGAGGTAAGTACTAATCATGCTTTGATGTAACTTGGAACAGAAAGAATAATCTATAAACTGTAACTTTACTATAAATAAAATAATTCTTCAGGTAAGTACCAATTATGCATTGAGTTACTTGTGAAATAAAATCTCACATTATAAATAATAAAATAACTGATTTGTCATCATAGGGAATCATAAAGCCAAAATAAAAAAAAAATCTAGCATTAATTCATGAGTAAAATTCATTATTTTGGCAAAACCAAGACTCACATTACAGCTAAACACCAGTACTGCATCTGCCATACAGTAATAATAATAAATGTTGTAATCACTAAAAACTTACCAAAATCACATATTTAACTATTTACAAATGAGGAAATCATATAAATAGGCCATTGTTATCACGGGATCACTTAGTAATGCTCACACAGCATTTGCCCACAAGTCATACTGGCTTGGGTAACTTTCATCAAAGTTATATGGGCTTATGTAACGTATCACTATGTAAGTTGCACCAATTACTGGGCAAAGTGTCTATAGACGGACATACAAGCTAGTGTGGGTCTATAAATTACTGGGCGCATGTCCAAATATAGCGTCCCCTATTTACACGCAATAATTTCACCCATTTCTATATCTCTAACATAAATGGGACTTATAGTGTATCATTGCATGGTACAACTATTCAGTTGCATAATATGTGAGTTTCATCCACTTACTGACATTACGTAGGGAGCTATGGGTGTGGGCATTGGGACAATTTGCACGATCAGTTTTGCTTTGAGCCGGAGCTGCAGCTGATCTTTGCCAAGCTCTGAACCAGTACTGGGCAGGGGACACCACTGATGTCATAGCTTGGGATGTAGCTTGATCATCGGTGATTGGCTGGGAACCACTGACGTGGTGGTACACACACGGTGGGCGGCTTGGGAACTCCATTTTGGCCGCCCACTCAAGTGATCATGTATAGTTCTTTGCCCGATAAAGGAGCTCAGTGCTACAGGTAAGTTCTGTCAGCACAGTGAAGAAGGTTTATTAAAAAAAAAAAAGTATGTAACTAATCAGTCATGTAGGTTGTTTATCTGGTTCTTAAACATTCTCTTGAGTTACTGAGAATAGAAAAGTATGTTTTTTATACTGAAAAGTTAATGTAGGAATGATTGGACTAATTCAGGAACACAGACCATACGATTATCGTACTGTAAAGGATAATATCGGAATATTTAGAGTGAGAAAAGAATTATTTTGATTACTGAAGTTAATGTGTTCATACAAGAAAGTTTTTTATCCATAACAGTACAAAGTCACAATGTATTGGAATTACTTCATTATGCAGAGTTCCCACTTCAGGGAAAAATTAAGCAATTGACTTCACCAAAAATAATCACCTGCTTAAAACTTTTCTACACATTATTACTGTTATGCATTTAAAATGCAGTTTTCTGTCTGAGTAGATATTTATCTTCGGTCCTATAGAACTTTAACAATAAATAATAAATTCGAAGGAGCACCACTTTCAATTTTGTGTAGCACATTGCAGTGTCATTCACCAGTGCTTCCATTCTCACCAAAAACCTTTTTTTTTTTTTTTTTTTTTTTTTTTTTTTTTTTTTTTTTTTTAGTAATCCAGGATACTTAAACATATTTTTTTTTTCTAAGTATTAGATGCATCCAACGGTGCAGTAGGCATACAGGAACCCTTCCACGCAATGGCTGACCTTGCACCCCAGGATGTGCTCCCTGTCAAGTTGGGTGGTGATTGGAGGGAGAAGGGGCTTGGTTGGGAGGGACTGGCAACGGTTTGGCTCAATGGAGAGGGTGACCGAGTTATGCAACACCTTTTTGCAGGCTGAGGGGCACCCATGTGACCCAGTCACTGAGCATACGGAAATCAAGAGTTAGGTGGGATGGCTGAGAATGCAAAATAGGAAATTTCCTGTGGTCTTCTGCAGGGACTATTGTAGGTGCATTCACACTTCTTCCAGAAGGACTGTCACATTCTAAGGATTAAGCTGAACTTGCCATGTGACCTTAAAGTTTGTCTTTATATACAAAAAAAAAAGTCAGTTTGTTGGATGATATTCACTTAATCTATCAAGCTAGGGCAACGTGAGATCATCCATTTTAGCCTGTAATGTTTGACATTTGCCTGATTGTTGTCACAGTTCAGTCCCTCCTTTCTTGCCTTTATATCAACCCTTCTCTAAGTTTATTCTAGAATGGATCAAAAGTAAAAAAACTGACTGCAATATGTCAAACACTGACCAATTCCTGTGACCCTGACCTTTGATCTCTTGCTTTCATATAAAGACTTTTTTTTCTTACCCTAATACTTCTACCATGTTGTGTTATAATCGAACAAAAACTGTTTGAATTAAGTTGTTAACACACACACACACACACACACACACACACGCAAACACACACACACACACACACACACACACACACACACTTACTCCCACTTCTCTAGGATGGGTGTAATGATTTTTTAAAGCCATTAAATGCACAGCCAGTATTGCTCAGCAAGTACAAGTATTTAAGACAAAACAAAAGCAACTTTTTATATATGTAAAAAGAGAGATATTTATAAAAGCCTGGCCAATACTCTAATGAATTTAATAATTGCATAGTACAGGAGTTGACATTATAACAGTATGAGTGGGTGGTTAGGAGGTCTCATGCATAAATAAGTACAAATAAGTGTTATTGTTAATACTGTTTTTTCCTGCTCCATGTGACTGAGCAGTTCCATCGAGTGCACGTAGAGCAGATTCCCAATGGAGTTGTCCCATAGGTTCCTTCAACCATTGTTGTTGTGCCTACGTCTTTGTGTAGCAAGTGCTGTGCAATGGTCTATTATGCGTGTTATGTTGTGTGGTCCTATTTTACGAGCACGGATGTGTCATTTGTGATTCCACCCAACCCAAATCTAAGCTGGTAGCGGAGAAGATCTGGGTGATGTCCTGATGTAAGCCTAGCTAGATGAGCTTAATCATATCTGTTTAATGACACCTTCAGTGGGTGAATGTCAGGAAAGGGGGGGCTGTAATGTGGTGTTATGTTTGTAGGTGTTGTATTGCCTGTCCTGTGTATGAAGTATGTACCCTAAGTGTTTCTACATTTCTAGTGTTGGCAGGTTTTGAGGTAGGATAATGTTATAGAAGGTTTGATAATATTTGTGTGTGAATATTTTATGTACCTAGGTGTGCTATGTGCCTCTATCATGATAATACAGAGGTGCTGTGTGTTGGCACAGGCTTCTGTATAGAACATTATGCCACTCATAATAGGGTTCTTTCTCTCAGGGAGGCCTTTAGTTTCAGTTTCAGTGAGCAGGAGCAGTTTTGGTGCCAATAGTGGTGAAGCATAGGACGTCGTTCTTAATGGTTTGCAGTGTTGAGGTGAGTGTTAGATACAACGGGAACCCATGCTAGGAAGGTACAGGACACAAAAGACTTAAATGAATTGGTTGTAGAGTAACTGAGTGATCCTACTACCTGCGGCAAAACCAATAGGATTATAAGTGGTACACCCGGGAAGTTTTTTTTTTTTTTTTTTTTTTTTTCAAGGAAAGATGGAATTTCTGTTCTTGGAGAGCTCTGGGCAATATTTTTATGAAATACAAAGTTACTCAGCTAGAAATTTTGCACTGATTTAACATGTCAGCTGTTGCATCAAGTGACTCTTAGACAATATTCACTTTCGGCTATAAGGAGGCATTTTAGCGACTTTCTTTTGAAATACAAAGTTGTTGAGATCAAACATTTGAGTTGTTTTGACATGCCCGCAGTTGCATCAACTGATGCATAGTTTCGCCACAGGTCTATGAAGACAGTCTCTTCTTATTGTTGCCGAAAGTCTGGCCCTTTATATGCTGTGAATGCATCGAGTCTAGGGGCCGTTATCACAGTCGTCCCTAACCTATCAAGTCCGAACATGGGTCGGGCCCGAACAAAAAACACCTTTGAATTTCGCAGTCCCTCCGAGTGGCTTTCGGGAGCTTTCTAATATGGGGACGTCTGCCTGTGTTGATGCAGTAGGGTTGGTAGTTCTGGGTGGCCAAAAATGAATGTAGTAAACTGTTAGAAGGGAAAGACATAACCCCCAGCACCTTCCATATGTTGTGAATATTTAGAAATTAGTAGAATGTGGTGAATGGTTTGGCTCGAATATCTACTTCACGAAACTCATACTACTATATTCAAGAGTGAAGAAATTCGTCTGAAGGCAATATAAATAAAGAATAAGATGCGTCATCGGAATGAAGGAGTAACCAACAGCAATCTCACGAGGCACCTACTGTACTTGAAACATCGGAAGTTATCTGAAATGTGACGAATGTTGTGTTGCAAAAACACGCCGATAAATAACTGTGGAGAAGTTAAAATGTCTAACATGTGTACTATTAGTACATGAACATGAGGTATTTTCTAAACAGAGTGTGTTAGTTACATCAGCAATATTACGTCGGGCATCATATAATAAAATTTTGATAAAATGCATCAGACAACTATTCTTTTTTTTCTCTTAAAAGAGTTTAAATATGAGGTATTTTCTTTACGGAGGGTACAATTTTTTCGGCAATATTACATCGGGTCTCTGATTTCAAGTCATTGATAAATAAAGGCAACAGACAATGATTCTTTTGTTTTACTTGATTCGGGTCCGTTTGTTGGGAAGCCCCATACCTCCCACAAGAATGTTTCAGTACTGTCGGAGATAGCCAAAATGCAGCCTCCGAATGAAGGCCTCGGAAGGCGGGTTCGCAGGGCAACTCTTAAAACCAAAATGTGTGTTCGGAGCTGTGTAGGCTGTTGGCGACGCCATTCGGGACCATTGTGAAAACGGCCCTTCTTGAGGTCCTGTACTGGTTCTTAAGGGTGAGTCCATTGTCATAATCACTCCAAGGACCATAGTGTAGGGTGTATATGGCACATGTACATTGTTATGTATGACTTGAGGGCAGTACTTGCATTCACGTTTTCTGCTGGTAATGAGTGTGGTGATTGATCTGGCTGGGGTTGATCATCTGGCTGTTGTCCTTGACCAAATATGTACTGTGCTGAGGTTGTCTTGTTGCACTGTGTAGACTGTCTAAAATGTGGTGTGTGGTTGTTATGGTAGTCTGTCTATCTATCTATTGCCAGATGCTTTAATCCCGTAAGGGGTGGCCACAAACAAATCGCCTCCATGTCGCCCGGTCCCCTACATTTTCACTGCCGTGCTCCCAGCTCACCCCCTCCCCCTCTCATATGCATTCGCCCCAAGAAGTGATGGCAGAGTTTCAGATTGCTTAGGTCATCTGCACTGCCAGAAGTTCAATGAAAACTTAGTAAATATGAAATAAAAATATTGTGCCTTCATCACATCATATCAACTAAAATATCTATTATCACGCTCAGAATCATGTGAATAGAATAATATGGGGCACTGATATATTAAAAGTTAACACTTAGATACGTTTCCCGATTTGAATGGATGTGTAATATATTTACTCCACGTGAGGCGTGCAGTATAACTCAGTGTTCCTGATATATTAAATGCTCCCCAGGATTTCAAATGCAGATGCTCTAGTTTCGAAGACCAGTGAAGGAAAATTCTTGTGACTGCAGTACACTACCCTACTTTCAAATGTTATGGTGGAAATACAGCAACATGAATGCCACAATGAAATTAAATATAAAAAATTATATCCTACCTGTTATAGGTGGAAGGCCATTCTTCCTTTTATTCCTTGTCTTCACCTCGTTTATAATATTAATAATTAGTTACTTTATCCCCAGTTGATGATAAATTATTTTCAGTTGTAAAGAGGTATGACATTATATCGTTTTCTCTGACACAACGGAATAAAGAGGACCACAACATGAGTTTATAAACTCCAGCAATGCAAAAGCACATACTGTATTTTGTGTGTGTCTTTTAATCTGTACTATCTTTCTTTTTTTTCGCAAACTGCTGTCATGTTTAACTGAAAATGCTAAGGTGCAAGTTTTGAACTCAGTGATTTATGAACCTCTGCATTTTATTACTCATGCCAATCGTTTATGTCCTGGGGATACTAGCCTATGACAAGTTGGCTTTCTCCAGTGAGCTCCGACTCTCGACGGCCTTTCGAGTTTCTCTTTTGTAATACATTCACTGCTAGTCCGCTGGCTTGTGTTAAATCTTCCAGAGATTTTTCTTAATTGAAAACTGGCCAAATTCAGTGCGATAACTGCATGTCATTGAACAAAAGTTGTCTCCTTTCCTGCATGTTGATCTAACCATTTAAAATAGATTACCGTACTAGCCTGCACAGCTTTCCCGCTTTCTGTCGTTGTCCATGAAGAAAACAGACACGGAAATATATTCAAATTATTAGTTTATAAAAAATGTTTACTGGAGCTTTTTTCTTTTCAGTCTTACACTGCTAAAATATTATTGCTTGTTACCATTCTATACTTGAACTCCGCAATTTAATCCTGCTTGCCCCTGAGCGATAATTCTGAAATTTCACTTAGTTCAGTTTAGGAGGTCCTATTATTATTCGGAAATAGATTACTTTAAATCATATACTGGAGTGGTGATTGAAATTATTTGATGAATAGTAATGACTAATTTAAAATGTTTACTGAGGCTTTTTTCTCTTCAGTCTTATGCTACTAAAATATTATTGTTTGTTACCATTCTTTACTTAAACTCCGCAAACTAATCCTGCCTGCCCCTGAGCGATAGTTCTGAAATTTCATTTAGTTCCGTTTCGAAGGTCCTGTTGTAACTAACGAACTGCTACCTACAATTTTGAAATATACTGGTTTTGCTTAGTGTTTTGTTTAACAAATTTACAAAATAGGTTTCACCTTGTAAAGACATAAGGAAGAGTATGCGCATTATTGCTGACTAAAATCTTCTTGATACTCTGCCAACAATTCTTAGGCCGACCGTATATATATAAAGAGAGAGAGAGAGAGAGAGAGAGAGAGAGAGAGACTGTATATATAAACTCTAAGGTAAGATTTAAAGTAAACGCAGACCAACCAGTTATTAACTTTCAGTGTTACCAGTTTCCATTGCATACAGTATATAACAAAGTGTTCGGCTCCCCAAAGGATACTGTGTGGTTAAGGTGGTGGCTTATGCAATGGAAGGGGCGGCAATCATGTCTGAGGTGCGTGCTAGGTTGAGGTAGTGTTCGATATTCTGAAGCTTACGAGCCAGCCTGGTCATAAAACCAAGATCATGTTACGCTGGAGTAAGCTGATAAAGTAAAAGAAAATTGCCACACGGGAAAAAATATAAAACACTGTAAGTAATTTGTGACATTGTAATTCTTTGTTACATAGTAGAATGTGCTGAACCCAACTAATCAGGAAAAAGTGAGACAGAGAAAAATTTAAGAAATCTTATTATAAACAAAGTATGATAAAAATCATAATTGTGAATGGAAGAATATGATGCGAAAAAATATTTATGAATGGTTGTGTTTTGTTCATGGAAAATATGCACCACAGTTTCATTGGGAACTGGAATTAGAATGCTTAAAGATGAGTTATTGGAACTTCTAAATTGGAATGCCTTCTTTCTTCTAGCTCAGTCTCTCCGTTCGTCATAATGTTTCTTCATTGTTTTCAACGCCATTTAACTTGTTTTCTTCCTTTTATGCTCTCCTCCATCTTATTCCAGTCTCCTTCACATGCCGGTTCCCCATATTGTGCTGCCTCTTCCGATTTTTCATTATCTCCATCCATTCTGCTTCATCTCATCACTTCCTCATGGCACACGGTACACCCTTTTTCACATTCCGTGTGAATAGCCCAGGATGTTAATATACGAACGCATCATTAAAAATAATATATAATCTTGGCGTGTGTAGCAAAGGTGGGGAAGTGCCTGCAGAATTAAAACTTCCTTTCGTCTCGGGGGAAATGTCTTGATCTGTCTCAATTGCTTTTAGTTAAGTCGTGTGCCATTAACTGTATTGCAGACATTGGATATTTCTCATGTTTTACTCCCTTCTTTTACGAGGATTTTGCTACTTGGATGCATAACTCTCTCTCTCTCTCTCTCTCTCTCTCTCTCTCTCTCTCTCTCTGCCTGTCTGTCTGTCTGTCTGTCTCTGTCTCTCTCTCTCTCTCTCTCTCTCTCTCTCTCTCTGCTTATATGTTTCCTAGCTTTCATCTTCTTGTTAGCGCTTTCTCGAATTTTCTTGACTCCTTTCGGATTATGTTACATCTTCTTTCATCCTTCCCATCTTCTCTTTCCTTTCCAACATTTCTCCTCCTATTCCCCTTCCTTTACATATTCCTGCTTTCCCTCCCATCCTCCCCCGTTCACACCACCTCTTTAATAAAATGGCTTCAGTGTACACAGACGCACGTGAGTTTTCAACCCATTCAATACATACATAAGAAAACTTGGAGTTAAACACCCGAGTCTTAAAAATGACCAAGACCTAACCTTTGATCCTGCTTTCTGACCTTGACCTTCCCCTAATTGTTATCAAACTCGAATTACTTCAGAATCTCAATCTTTTTACCAAGATTGGTCTAAATAGGATTGTACAGTAAGTGTGTGAGAAGACCCATCCCTTTGTCTTTGGTATTTGAGTGTTATCCTGAAAAATAGCAAAAACATTTCGTTCATTGCTGACTTAAACATACTGAAGTTAGGGGAGCTTACCTTGCCCTGTGATATTTACCTCCAACCGATTTTTCTTATAACAGGAATCATCACCCTTTCTTAAACCTCAACCATTTTAAAAATCCTGGTCATTATCCATTCATTACTGTTTGAATTGACCTTGGTCTTAACTTAAGACACGACTTATTTCACTTAAATTGCACTGTTTGTTCCTCCGATAACCTTAGTCATAACCCCAAACCTTGCGAAATTTCATTCTGTAATTCCTCCATAATTCTGCAAGCAAAAAGGGCAGACAGGCAAACGTACACAATTTTCTTTTCAATACGCTCGAGATATAAACAAACTCACATGAATTTTCAGCATATTAAACACATGAACAACCTCACGTGACTTTCAACCACTGAATACATAAACAAAATAACGTGATTTCCCAACCTATTCACGACCAACCCGCGTAGATTTTCAACCTATTCAACATATATGCAAAATCATATGTCTTTTAACCCATTAACTCTTATCCTTAGCGTGCGAGGTATCAAGTGATGACTAAAGGGTTCTAATCCCTCCGGTCCTGAAGATATCACACAATCAATCATACACCGCAGTTTGAATAGCACACCCATAAATAAAATGTCCAGTGGCCGCTGGCATCTCTTTACAGTCACCTGAGTGTGTATCGAACAGTGTCGGTCACACACTTGCTTCTGTAGCAAGGATTTACTGTGTCCACGTCAAGTGATTCGTCTCCCACCCACAATAGGCGTGCTACCAACTTCTCCTAGAAACCAGCTTACAAAGGCGCCCAAGGAAAGAGCTCAGCCAAAGCACCATGGAGTTTGAACTGGAAGTACTGCACAATACCAGTCTCTCCATCAACAGGCAATAAAACGTCATCTTTTGAGGAGAGCTATCATATGGAGGATATGCCACCCTCACACCCCTCATCTCCTACAATACCTTCCTTAGAGGAAAGTGATATATTGATAATTCACCAGAATGTTCCCCCACACCCCTTCCAAATGTGAATGGGATGAAAGCTCGCAGGAGGAAGTAATAAACGCGGAATCGAGAAAGGAAGATGAAAGTAGCATACGGAAGAAACGCTGTATGACATGCAGTGACCCCCACATGCTGGGCTCAGGCCTTAATGCCTCCTCTGCACCATCACCATCACCTAAGCAGGTGCGTCAAAGGCTAGATCTCCACGACCTCGCCCTTCTTCTGTACCCTTAAGAACAAGAGGCGCCATTCACACCACCTCCAGGCATGTGATGCAAGCACCTCCCACACCCAAACCAGGTACGTCTTGGCTTGTTTCATCCCCTTCCCCCTACCAGTTCCCTTTGTTTCATATTCTTCACTCAGTAATGATAGAGGTCGAGGACGTGAAGGCAACCTATCAGGTCAAAGAGAGACGGCATCAGCAGCACATGGTCTGCGCTCAGCCCACCATCCTCGCCATGACAGGCTTGATGCCTTTGTTTTGGGAGAGGGAGAGGAATTTCAACTCAGTGTTCACGACTTCTTATAAAGTCAGAGACGGGCATACTGCCAGAATTCCTTGTCTTAATATTAACTCTATCAAAGGCTTTTTCCTGGCATTTTTGCACTTGTGAGGGTATAGTTTTCCATAGACGAAGTGAAAATTTTTGCGAATTTTGCTGTAGTTGAGTTGATACATCACATGTTTTCGAACATATCAAGGACTTGGAGCCAGTGATTGTTATAGAAATGTATGTGTGGATTGCAGTGATTATGCTCGTGTGCATGTGAAAGAGCATGTTGTTGAATTAACATCGGTCAGTGGATGACCTTACCAGCACACCAGTGTTTGGTAAATATTTTGTTTAATGCGTAGAAGAAGGAACCAGTGGGCGAGAACCCTGAAACTGTTCCCTGCAAGAAAAAACTAAAACAAGACCAGCAAGTCAAATTCAAGATCCCTTCATTTCAAGATGCCTGGACAATGCGTTTGGAAAATTGGAGATCATAGGCAGTAGGAAATACAGACAAAGGGAGACAGTTCCAGAAATGACCTGTTTCATACATGAAGGACTGGGAGTAACGGTTAACTCTTGCATTAGATAGTTGGACCGAAAAGGGATGAGACTTTGTTGCTAGGCAGGTGCTACGTGCCCTCTGCAGTGGTGGAGGGATACAAACAGACAGCCAGAGAAGCTGTGGCCATTGAAGTACCGACAGAAAAGAGATAAAGATGCAACAGTGCGGCGAAGTGACAGAGGTTGAAGGGATTCAGTAAGAGGAGGAGAGTTAATTACACGAAAAGCCTTTGACATCGCCTTGTTGGGAAAAGCGATATGTGGGGAGCCTCCCCACACGTGAGAGTTGTACCCTACTCAGGGTCGAATAAAACATGTGCATAAAGTCAAAACTGTGTTCATGTCGAATATAACATGTGTATAAAGTCAACAACTATGCAGAGGTAAAGAAGGCACGAAGTCGGCTTGACACATTTATTCTCTTGGAAGCAGATTTTACAAGAAAGGTAAGATATCTTTTCAAGATAAACCTTGAGAGAATGAAACTCAAAGTATGTTTGACGATGATGCAGGATTGAGGTGGAGATTGTTAAAAACTTGAGGGTATTCTTGTGGAAGATTTTGTCGGGTGGACAGATGTAAGAACTGAGTTTTTGATGCATTAAAAACAACCAAATTACTTTTACCCCAGACAGAGATATGACCTAAGTCAGACACTAGGTGTGTCATAGCCTCATCCCATGTTTGTTGAAGTGAATGCTGAGATGGACGCTGAGGAAAGCAAATGGAAAACTGAAAGGTGGAGTAATCAGTATATGAGTGGATAGGGTTAGATGTACAGCTTAGAAGGTCACTGATGAATATATATATACCTCTATCATTATATATATATATATAGATGTATATATATATATATATATATATATACAGTATATATATATATATATAGAGGTATATATATATATATATATATACATATATATATATATATATATATATATATAATGATAGAGGTATATATATATATATATATATATATATATAAATAATGATAGAGGTATATATATATATATATATATATATATATATATATATATATATATATATATATAAATAATGATAGAGGTATATATATATATATATATATATATATATATATATATATATATATATATATCGCTTGCTTATTCATTGGCTGTAAGCCGTACTTCCAATCTGATTAATTTCGGACCATAACTGTTCGAATTGTACTAATTATACTGATTATACCCACACGGACCAACCTTGACCTTGCCTAGAATGTTGACCTTAACAGATTGTTCTCAAAGATTAATAACTTCATTTGTAAACTATCTTCTAGTCTTCCACCAAGTTTGGTCTAAATTTAACTAAACTCTTTAAACTGATTTTGATCGGTCGATTTTACTTACTCCTGCGACCTTGACCATTGTCCAATTATTAACAAGACAATAGATTTACTTATTGATCGACCATTGACGCTTCCATCATGTTTAATTGAAATCATACAAAAGCTTTGCGTTATTTTGTTAAACAGCCCCGCCCCCACTCACTCACCCTCCCACAACTCCGAACACCCAACCACCCCCGCCCATTCACCCACCCACCTACCCACACCCACACTTCCCCACACACACCCTTCCCCCCCCCCCCACACACACAAACCGATGATACCAAACAATCGAGCGAAGATGGAAAAGTTGTCAAGTTGTGGCAGAAATATGACAATAAGGACGACCTCGGCTCATTGGAATTCGAACTGTGTATGACCCAAGGTTATTTTAGAACTTTTCTTTTTTATTTCAGTGTTCACTCAGAGGGTACAACAAGAGTAAAGCTGGATTAAGGGTCAATTATCTAACTTTGCCTCGTAGCCTAGAATCCGTCATATTGCTTTGAAAACTGAAATAATATTTCATTATCCTTAAAATTTCCACCGATTTTGGTTCAAATCGAATCAGATTGTTTAAGATGACGCCACCATGTAATGCTGACATATGGCTTTGTGACTTTCATTTTAGAATTATTCCGAAAATCAAAATTTTCCTTGTCTTTTCTGAACCTTTCCAAAAACTTTGGCGTAATCAGATAAAAAGTGTTTTATTGGAGCATTGTGTGGCACTGACCTTAGGTGTAATGTGAAAAAAGAAGTCATCTCCTTGGCTGCTTCTCCGTCCTTTGTTTCAGTTCAGATCAAGACTGTTTCAGTTGTTTTGGTGGCGCACAAAAACTCACGTCAAAATTTGGTGACGTTCTGTGGCCTTTACCATTAACTGATTGTTTGCAAAACCGAATCCCATCATTCTTTCCTTACACTAATCTCATCCAAAATGTTGGTTCTAAATCAGATAAAAACTAATCAAGTTGACCTAGTTAGGTAAAGACTTGACCTAATCCTGATGAACCTGGCCTTTGGCAGTTGTTACCTCTTCCAACGAATTGGAGGATAGTATTCACTCTTGTCTGTTTGTCTGTCTGTCTGACTATGAACAAAATATCTCAAAACGTTTTCGGAATTAAATGACATTCAGTGGGAAGGTGAGCAATGGACTAAGGAAAAGCTTATTATATTTTGAGCTATATTTGGATCCGGATGCATAAATAAATAATAAATTTCATTGGCGTCAGCTCCAGTATGCGACTCGTGAGGGTAAGTAACAGGGCAGATTAAGACAGCAGAATTCATTGATCGGCTATGTGGGCCAGGAAACTATTCCTCTGGCAGGAAAGAGGATTAAGACTGCATTTTTACCGGCGCTGGTCTAGGTATGCACTCTCTAAGAATTTTCTATTTATAAAATAAATGGTGAACTCCTGGGAAGATCGTCGAACCTTGCACCAAGCTTGGCTAAAATCGGTCAAAACCTATTAATTTCAATTATACACAGACAGACAGACAGACCTTCAGACACAATTTGCGTAAGATACAGTATACCCCGATCTCGCTTTGTAAGTGGGAGTCTTACAAGAGGACCCACCACCACCAAATGATCTAAAAGCAGAACTTTTTACCGTACTCTGCGACGTGGCTTTCGTCCGATGGCTCTAAAAACATATTACTTAATTTTTGCCTGTTTCGTAACCCTTCTGTCAAGCATGATCAAAGTCATATATAAAATCAAATGACCGTGCCCTGTGACCTTGATATATGACCTTTCCCAGTGACCTTGACATTTAAGTGAATGTTCTCAAAACCGAGTTGCTTCATTCTTGACTTACCGTGATTCCGTCCACAAATTGCAGTCACGATCAGATACAAAAATTTATGTTGACCTCGTTATGTGATCTTGACTTTTCACTTGATCTTGAGAAAAAGAAAGTAACACCCTTGATCTACCCTCAGAGCTTCCGCTAAGAATAGTCCACGGATAAAAACTATTACACCCACTATAACGAAGCTAAAACGGGTGTTATGTTTTGCTCAGTGTGTGTGTGTGTGTGTGTGTGTGTGTGTGTGTGTGTGTGTGTGTGTGTGTGTCACTCTTCTTTGTGTAAGCGAGTGAGTGTGTGTGTGTGTGTAATTTTTTGTATAAGTTTCTGTGTGTGTGTGTGTGTGTGTGTAATTTTTTGTATAAGTTTCTGTGTGTGTGTGTGTGTGTGTGTGTGTGTGTGTGTGTGTGTGTGTGTGTGTGTAATTTTTTGTATAAGTTTCTGTGTGTGTGTGTGTGTGTGTGTGTGTGTGTGTAATTTTTTGTATAAGTTTCTGTGTGTGTGTGTGTGTGTGTGTGTGTGTGTGTGTGTGTGTGTGTGTGTGTGTGTGTGTGTGTGTGTGTGTGTGTGTGTGTGTGTGTGTCTGTCTGTCTGTATTTTTTCCTCGCCAGGGACGGAGTGCAGCGAGGTATTGTATTTGGTCGAGATTCTTTGTTTGTTAACACCGGCAAGGAGGGTATGTTTTCACCCCTGTTTGTTTCTTTTTTAGTTTGTCTGGTAGCAGAATTACTCCACCAAATTTGGTGGGTAGATAGCCCATGTCCAAGAGAACAATTGATTAACTTTTGGGACCAATCCTGATCGTGTAACAGGTTCTGGATCCGGAAAACACTTTTTACGAAACCCTAATCCATGATGAGAAAACCTAAGCCATTATCAAGAGAGGTCTAGAAATTACGTTGCCCTTGTCGGAGAGATGCGCTCCACTGATGACCCTCTAGTTTGTTTGTTTCTTGGTTAGCAACAGTATGGACAACAGATGAATGAAAGTACATAAAACTTTCAGGATATGTGGGCACTGATCCCAAAAGGAAGTGATTAAATTTTGGAGGTAATCACCTGACCTTTAAAAGTCAAAATAAAGGTCACGGATTTTCAGAGAGCTATAGTTTGAAACTGTTTGAAGACAGAGATATTTTCTATTACCACCATACAGAATCTCCAGTATGGGCTTTCATCTGGCACCAAGACCTTTGACCTTGAGTGACGTTGAAAAGTCAAACTCAAGGTCAAGGATATTCAGGAGGCTATAACTCGAAACTGGTTGAAGACAGATATTTACAATTGTATAACATACGTGAAGTTCCATATGGGCTTTTAATTGGTACCATGACCTTTGACCTCAAGTGACCTTGAAAGGTCTTTTGATTTGCGCTATTACCTTAGACTTTAATTGTGTGTGTGTGTGTGTGTGTGTGTGTGTGTGTGTGTGTGTGTGTGTGTGTGTGTGTGTGAGCGGTCGAGGGATGACGTGTGGATGGTAGCTCTCGATTTTTGCTGTTTTTCCTGTGGACTTACACTCATCACTGTCATAGGAGCAGGCTAGAAAATTACTTAAGTGATACCGTAGGTGAAAAGTAACTCATTGGAACTTGACTTCTTTCTGGGTGCTGAAGGTTATCTTATGCCTTAAACCGCACCCCGTCCCACCGACCTCGTTCCCAGGTTTGCCCATGCACAAATGTAAACAAACCTTTGCTGACACTCAACTGTTCTTGGGTCGTCAGGTAGCTCAACTCCTACAGCGTCATCGTAACCATGGCAACCAAACAACTGTCTGAGCTGTGGAAATTGCAGTGTCATCAGCTAGTCAAAATCAACAAAGACGATATAACAGACAGTATAGCTTCATCTAATGAAGTGGAGGGAGAGATTGCATGGATCAACAAGATACTTTATGTTATGTATGAAACGAAGATGTTAAAAGATATGATTACGTCCCTTAACAGCCTGGTAAACAACAACAATGAGCTCAAGTCTCGAGTATATAGACAGGCAGTAATTATTTCAAAGCAGCAACAAATCTTGGAGGAGCTAGACCGCTGAGTGGGTGAGGCCAACATCGTCATCCTGGGTGTGCCAGATGATCATGAGACACTGGATGATGCTGTAACTAATCAAGGGATTAGCAAAATTTTGTAATAAATTAGCATGGATGGCGTGGTTGGTTAAAAACTGTCTGCTTTTTTTTTTTTATGCGAGGAAGAAGGAACCAAAGGCCATGAGCCCGCAGTAACAGTTCCTTCCAAGAGAAAAACAAAATACAATAGAGAGCCAAATTCAAGATCCGATCATTTGGAATGCAATGCATGATCTGGTGACACTGGCATGTCCGGATGCCGCCCTATCCTGTTGACACTGATGGACAAGAATCAAGGCATCTGTATCCTGGACGGCGTTAATCAAATGAAAAACCCTGGTGACAATAAGTGGGAGTGGGATACACATAATGAAAAATGTCCACCCAGGTGTCAGGAGGGTGTGGCGTTGGCTAGGGAATGAAGAGGCAACGGAGAAGGCTCGCCCAGAGAATGCTGGGTGCGTCATGTGTCTTGACACTCGATGTAATTAAGCTGTACAGGGACGAGGTCGGCATCAATTGCTGGAACTCTTTTTTTTTTTTTTTTGTAATTAGAATTTACCGCAGCAAATGAGTAACTTGAAAATAATATCGTGGAATATTGATAAAAAAAACAAGCAAAACTGAAAAATACAAAAATATATAACATTCCCTTATTAATAATTATTTAATATGCATTAATGAGGTTAAGACGTCCCTACCCATGTCAAAACCGGATACGTAACGTACACTCGCAGAAAAAAACAATCTTTACACTGGTGAGCTGTATAGGGCCTATATACTTGTATGAACGGAATGAATCGGGTGAAACATCAGTCTGTGACTGTTGGCAATGCTGACTCAAGGACAAGTGAGATCTCCAACAATTGGCCCTGGCCTGAGTAAGATTCGCTCAAATGAACATGTCATTGAGAAACACCTGCATAAGTCTATAGATAACTGACATAACCATCCTACCTTGAGGGTGTGACTTGAACACATATCTTTATTACAAATATACATGTTACATTGTTATAGTTTACATCCGTGATTATTACAGGTGTTTCCTATAATATTACTGAAGCATTTTGTAAACAATGGCCGAACTGTCTCGGGATTCATTGTGCTCAAAAGTGAGTCAGTACTGAAGCAAAACATTCCTGGAAGAGCTGTCAGATGCCAAAAAGGTTTATTTATGTGATAAGTGCAGGAGGCGCATACACCCTTTACTAATTGTGTAAAAAAAAGGGGGGGGGGATCAATATTCCTACTCTCCTGCAGAATATTCTAAATTTATATGGATGTTGACACAGCCTAATTGGGCTGCAGATAGAGATAAACGAGGGTGTATCTAGCCATATGCAAATATAAATTATTAAAAAATACCAATATATGATGAATATATGAAGAGAGAGAGAGAGAGAGAGAGAGAGAGAGAGAGAGAGAGAGAGAGAGAGAGAGAGAGAGACGTGACTTAATCTCTGTTTACCGCCCTACAGAGTGGATGCGGGCTGACAATAATACATTTCGATACAACAATTATTTGTGATACAATAAATCAGTTACAAATGGGCACAAAATATCAACGTCTTGGCCATGTGCAACATGGGCCTATGACTTGTCATAGGATGAATACAGACACTACAGTTTCTTGAGATAAGAGACCAAGATAACCCTCGTTCAAGAGAGAGAGAGAGAGAGAGAGAGAGAGAGAGTTTCCACGTTTATGTATTTGTGTGTGTTGAGTTAATCATAATAAAATATCAAATTTCACTGAGGTGTTTATTGTCATATACTATTATCTTTAGATAGTATGTCGTTAGGCAACTGAATATACTGATGTAAATGAAATTTGTTTACACTATTGCCTTAATGGTGGGGGTTCATTCGAAGACTCGAATCATATACTTGGCGACCTCCAGCAGGGTTACCTATATCACAGCTGAGAAGATGCAAGTATTATCACAAGATTTCGACCCACATCCAGAATGTTTAGAGCGTTTAGTGTAAAGATTATTTTTTCCGTGAGTGTACAGATGTAAGTTGGTTGGTTCTGCAGAGCAAGGAGAGACGGTGGTCTATGTTAAGTATTAGTTATCTTATTTAGTACATAATACTGACACAGGCAGAAATCAATTGTGGCTGCAGTTTCGTCATATACAGGGACTGCAGTTTGACTTCTGTTACATTCCACCGTGTGATTCACAGTACTAGTTTCATAATTCATTTTCTTCAGTTCAGGAAAAACTGGAGTCCATATATATGTGTAATGGATATATTATAATTGGCGATGTGAAAGCAAGATTTGGTAAGAGTGTGAGAGAATTACAGTAGTATAGTTAATTGAGTTACCTAATTCCGATGAATTCTTGTACTCAGGAATGCCTAATTATAACGACGAATTATTGTCTACCATATGTATCGACAATACTCTGCTTGTGGTTGATAATCTCAAGTCTCATAAAATACATTTTCCTAGTAATAAAACGTATCGGAGGCGTGACACATGGGTCTCAAAGTTGGATATATTTGTCGCGTCTCCGGCGTAGATTAGATATTTGAGTGACTTCTCTGTGTTACAGCGAGGTGATCTCCCCCCTGATCACTCCCCTATCACGGTAACTGTCGCCAAGACAGGCGTTGATTTAGATGGCCTCCTGGCCAAGGAGACGTTGCTGGGAGATCACGCCGCTTTTCTTGGTAATGCTGGTAAGGCAAGACTAATTTGGAAACCATTTCGATATAACAGATGTGATAAGGAAATGCTTGTAAACAATATAGTACAAATGGATCCAGATGTAAACTTAGATATTGTTGATTTTGAAAGTAATATCACAGATGTCTTATATGAGTGTGTAAAGAACAGTATGTGTTTAAGTGAGCAGGAAGTGGAGCAGGGTTGTGTCAGTCTGAGTAGATCGGAGAGGCTATTAATTGAAGCGGACGATGCCAGTGTGTGGAGGATCATTAACTGGAAGGATGACTTCATTGTTGAAACACATGATGATGGATCAAGCTCCACTGACAAGGAATTCTGAGACTATCTTTAATCCCCCAGACGTGGCTGACCAGAGTGAGAATGATGTAAACACAGATGTCAGCATCCCTGCTCCAGACGAGTCCATCTCGACAGCGTAGGTGCATCAGCAAGTGAGTAGGATCAAGCCTGATAAAATGTGTTTTCACTCCTGCCAGCATAGTGGATAATATTCACAACGACCCTTTTTAATAGTTTTTTTCCCCTTTAACTGTGTGCCCACGATCATGGGCAACAGTTAAAGTTTTGTAAAGTTTAAGAGGGGCTGTAGATTGAACACCAATAATTATAGAGGGATCAGTGTAATAACCGTATTTCTAAATTATATGACATTGTGCTTTGCGAATGGTTGAGCCAGTCGTTGCGGCCATTTGGAAAGCAAGCAAGGGCACATCAACACAGAGGTTGCTTAGAGAACATTGTTACACTACGCCTCCTTGCAGATACGGAGAGGCGAAAAATTTTTTTTTGACTTTCGTTGTTTTTTTTCAAAAGCATATGATTAGTCCCCAAGATGCAAGTAATTCATAATACAGTATTAAATAAATTGAGATGTGGGATGTTGATGCAGGCAACGATAGTGGCAATGTACCTTGTGACTGAAAGTATAGTGGGTGCTGACGTCATGACAGACACACTGGGGGTTAGAAAAGGTTCACCAACGTCGTGTTTCTTGTTTATAATATTTCTGAATGAGTTAAAAAAAAAAACAATGAAAGAAAACTGTGACTGGGAAAGATCTTTGGAATGGTTTCACATCTTAGTGATCGTGCATGATACTGTGTTATTGCCGACGAGTAGACATACCTTGTTTAAAAAGGCTGGGTTACTGTTAAAATTTTGCAGACATTATGGCATGGCAGTCAACAACAATAAAACTAAATCCTTTGTAGTAAACGGCGGATATAGGGACACCGAGCTGATCTGTGTGAATGAGTTGGTGATAGAGCACTGCATGAGTTATGTTTACCTAGATTCGTCGTTCACGAGCGACGGCTTTGTGCCCTTGGTCAGTAGAGTACATGAAATAAAAAAAATAGGTGTCATCTGTCGAAGTATGTATCGTTTGTCAAAAAGAACAATGGTGTACCATATATTCGATAATGACGTCCCTAATGTACGCTTGTGAGTCTTGGTTTGGGGTTGATATCATGCCGGTCATCAGATTATACAGTTGAGCGTTAAAGCAAATGTTAGGGGTGAGAAGGATCACATCAAACCTTGTGCGTTATGCTGAGTCAGCTACTTCTCGTTACCAGATTTAGTCAAATTCAAGCAACATAGACTTTTTAGCAAGGTCTGGTCCGAAGTGTCTACTGTGCAAGACGATCCTTTGTCACTCGCCATTAGAATTTCGACTGGTTATAATACACATGCAGGGGTAATGACGAAAGTTAATCACAGATGGAGTTCCAAATAACTTTCATTAAGCAGAAATGTTCACGACACCATTGCAAACTCAGACTAATCAATATGTCCTGTTTATAAAGACAAAAACCAAAGTTTCTCCGTTCACAGCATTTACAACTGGAAGATTTATGTATTGATACTCGTCCCCGTGATGTAACTTGTAACATAATTCACGAAGTACCGGAGTTGTTCAAAAAGTGATTTGCCCGTTTGTTATTCAGTTAAATTTTAATGGCTTTGTGTAATTAAGTGTATTATTTTGTGGACAACAGTTATCTTTGTATGTAAGTCATTGCTCTGTTTTATGTATTGTAATTATTGAATGCATGTGATATGTAGAATATAGTTGTGGTCAATAAATTATCTGTTATCTATTATTTATCGATCGTGTGTGTGTGTGTGTGTGTGTGTGTGTGTGTGTGTGTGTGTGTGTGTGTGTGTGTGTGTGTGTGTGTGTGTAATTCTTTTTGTTTGTATATATACAGTATCTATCTATCTATCGATATATATATATATATATATATATATATATATATATATATATATATATATATATATATATATACAGTATCTATCTATCGATATATATATATATATATATATATATATATATATATATATATATATATATATATATATATTTTGTGTGTGTGTGTGTGTGTGTGTGTGTGTGTGTGTGTGTGTGTGTGTGTGTGTGACCAAAATAAATGAAATAATTTGTATTCACTTTGTTGGTAATATGGTATTATGTCAACAAAAGGGCTGACCTGTTGTTTTTGAGAACAGTACATGTCAAATCACATGGAGAGGTTAATGTTCGACCAGACAAGGTCAATACAAACAGTTTTATCCAATTTAGACGGGACTCGGAGAAAGTTGGTGGTGAGAGAAGAACGATGAATTTTAATTTATGAACAATTAGTCAAAAATCAAGGTCATAATGCAAGAGTGAGTTCGACCCGTGTGTCTCTGTGGGAACAAATGTACTTAAATAGTGCTCATATAATTTAACCAACCATGGTGGAAGGGTTGAAGATCAGTCAAGGACTTCGCTAACTTTTTTTTATTATTAGGTCAATGGTCAAGGCCATATAGAAGCGTCAACTTAAAGAGTGAATATCTGATTTAGACCAAACTTTCTGGTAAGTCAGGATAATGCATTAATAAAAGAACTCGATTTTCAAAAATATTAATGAATGGTTAATAGCAGGAGAAAATGTCAAATGTAAAGGTCACAAGATAATGTCAACTAAGACAGTTATCATCCAATCTGGACCAAATTTCGTGGAAGCATTGATGATCAGCAGAAGGATTATATAAGATCAAAGTCACAAGGCAATGTCAGCTGTTGGACCCTCGGATCAGTTGGCCAATAGCGAGTTTTGAAATATAAGTTGAAAAATCGACACTGGTAAGTTTCGCAATATCACCATAAGTCGTGTTTAAAATATATAAATATTGCGTTAAAACAGGTAGCAAGTCAGTTCTGGAAGAAGAAGAAAGGAAAATGAAGAAGAAGAAGAAGAAAAGGAAGATGAAGAACACGGAAGAAGAAGAAGAAAAGGAAGATGAAGAAGAAGATAAGAGGATGGTGATGAAGAAGAATCTAAGAGAGAAAATGGTTTTATGCGCCCTGGAAGGAGCACTGCACAGGGCTCTGAGTGTAACTGAAGATATTATTGAGCTACAGGGAACATTACACTGTGCAACCCATCATACAGTCTCGAGCTCCACTACTGAGGAAATTATTACCACCGAAGATTCTTTCCTTTGATAGATCGAAAATATCAGGTGATAATGCACTTGAACAGATCCTTTCATTTTTCAGGATGTTTTCATGTGTAACACATGTAAATTGTTATTACATATTTCTTTGTTTTTGTTTTTAAATATTTATTTCATGACTGCGATACAGCTGACGTTCCTATAAGTGGGAAAGAAGACTTTGGATACGATGACATCACGAACATTGGTATTTTACTTGAATATTTATGAATTACAATATCTTTCCCAAGACTTTTTAGGCTGTTGCTAGTAAATAGGACTGAAAAAAATGTATATATTTAGTTTGTAAAAACAGTTATTATATGTATGACAATTGTGCCAGAATATGATTTTTTTTTTCCATGTAACAGGTAATGCAAAAATTGGCAGACTGGATTTCAGTTTTAACGAACAGTTAACAATCTTAAGCTATTTCAATAGTTAAAATATCATTAGGCTTATGTATTACACAATGGATCATTAGGGCAGAGATCACTATGGGCTTAAGATCTGAGAAGAGGCTTTGCACCATACGCATCTTCTCATGTTTCAAAGGAACATCAATATTATTTCCGTAATTTGCCTTGGGTGCAATAATAATCATAGCCACAAAAAAGGTTGACTCAGATGAGTGCCTCAGTATGGAGGGGTACACAGTCTTTCACTTAACTTGTATATGTACTCGCATCACTAGTAGGTTTCCCACCTTGACCCGAATAAAAGTCCATGACCGTGGATCCTGCCAATGGCTGGGACTGGAGGCTGCCATCCTCCCATAGGAGACGACCGCCAGGGTCACATTATTTCCATTGGACCAGTGGCTTCCATTAGGCCTATTTCTTCAGGGATTTATTCCCCATTGACTTTTTCTTACTCTGGGCATTTTCAAAAGTGGACCTATTTTCCAAATACTCTCCCACTTACCCACGCTGCAAATCCACTATGTCCATCCACTCAGCCACCAACCTACCCAACCACCCACTTTAACTACCTACCCTGGACCTGGAGCGGTGGCGTCTTCGTCGTGGGTCTACCCCCAGAGGCTGTCGAAGAGAAGAGGAGGACAGCATGGGGGCCAAACCCCTCCAAACCCCCCCAGCCCCTCACGGGGCTCAAGTACCTGGGAGTGGCTTCGGTCGCCCGGGCAAGTACCACACCTCCCAACACAACACACAACAACACTGTTTTTTCTACAAGGAGAAATGACTCCCCGGGTGTCATTTCTCAACGACTTCTAGTAGGGGACACTGAGAGCAATCCAGGACCCACCAACAAATACATATGTCCCACATGCTCAAAACCTATCACGTCGGGCCAAAAGACAATGGGTTCAGTTCAATGCAATTCCTGCAAGAACTGGACCCATTACACCTGTACAACACTTGCATTCAGAAAACATTACACAAACACCTGGACCTGCTCCTTATGCTCCTTCCCCCCACCCATCAACCCTCCTTCCAATCCTACTCCTACTTCCTTCACACCTCCACAGCCAAACCCACCGACCCTTCCCGCACCATCCAGTCCCCCATCTCCTCCCATTCCAACCCATCCTAATCCACCTCAACCCTTACCTCCATCACAACCTCCTCCTACCCCTTCCCCTCCATCCACACCACCTCCCCCCCGTGCTGCAGCAGCTAACACACATCGCACACACAACATAAACATCCTTCAGTTAAACATAGATGGCATAAGCACCAAAATACATGAATTCACACAATTCATTAAACAACAGAACATACACATTGCCATGTTACAAGAAACAAAACTATACAGAGCACAGAAAACACCAACGTTTCATAACTTCACCACCATTCGACAAGACCGGGCCGACGGCGGTGGCGGTGGACTCATTACCTTGGTACACAAATCCATCAACTTTGCAGATACCAGTGCACACACAAAGTCACTTCTACCCCCACATGACACCGCAACAGAAATACAATCAATTAAAATACGCACTGGTAACAAATCACACATAACAATCGCTAACAGATACATTCCCCCCCAATCATCCCCCACAGTACCATGCACACAATTACTCTCCACAGATACACCACATCACTAACATACCCAACATCATCCCGGGTGGTGATTTCAACGCCAAGTCGTCGGCCTGGCATGTCAACAACCCTGACACAGACAGAGGGCTGGTACTACAATCCCAGACAGATCATCTCTTCATCCTAACAGTCTAGATCAACATACCCATATCTCACACCAAGCCCTCTTACTCCCATCATCTCCAGACATCACCTTCTGCTCCCCAAACCTCACCCCCACTACATCATGGAGAGTGGTCAAAACCCTAGGTGCTGATCACCTCCCAATCATCTTCACTACCAAAACCAGAATCACCCCAGCTGGCCACAAACACACATACACTAATTATAAGAGAGCCAACTAGGAGGCCTTTGTAATTGAAACAGAACAACATCTCCAAACACTAAACAGTATACCCATCACAAACATCAATACCGCTGTGAACACTTTCAATACATTCATTCATTCATTCATTGCCAGACGCCATGTATCCCAGAAGCAGGGTGTCCAAGGCTTAGAGTTAATTATTTTACAAGGAGGGGCACTAATCCTCCACCAACCCCAGTTAATACGTAGGGAGCATGTATGGTTTCGATAGATGTAAACCACCCAGCATTGTACATTGTTACATGGCTTAGAGGAAGGACGAGCAGGAGAATCCTGTTGTCACTGGCGGTTGAGTAATAAAGTCCACCTACCCCTCTTCCATGAACTCTGAGTTATCTGATTTTACAGGGAGGGGTACAAATCCTCCACCAACCCATTTGGAACGTAGGGAGCACGTATGATTTGGACATATGGTATCACCCAGCAGTGTCTGTTTAACTCAATGTGCGTTTGACTTGTCGATGTGTCTCTTCTTGCTCCTCCTCGGAGCCGAGTTCCCACCCGGTTACACAAGGGGTGATTGACACACTGACGGACTGACTGACCATCTGACTGGCTGGCTGGCTGGCTGAGCTATCGGGACCAATCAATCCCATTACCGTTGACCAGACTGGCCTGAGGCCAACTGACGACAACAGCAGCAGCAGCAGCAGCAAAGGGTCAGCAGGACAGTGATCCACTCACTACAGCATCCAAGAAACCCCTATCCATGGACCCACCCACCCACCCACCACAGAACCACCCTCGTCAAGGTTGTTGCTCCTTGACTCCACAGAGCAGACCTCAGTATTGGTGGTGGTAGTGGTAGTAGGCCGCAGAGCACCCTTCGTCCCTTCTGTCGAAGACCCCATGATGAGCCCTCCGACGGTACAGAAGAGAGGAAAAAATTAACCATGTCGGGCTGTGCGTCACTTGGGACAAAGGAGGTGAGAGCAAGAGCAGGAGGAGGAGGAGGAGGAGAGGGGGAAGAAGACAGGTCGAACTGTATCCTCTGTCCCTCCTGCCTGCCTGCCTGCCTGCCTGCCTCACCCTGGTTCCTTTCCAAGTCCCACCTTAACTCCACCTCCGGCGGTGCACCGACTGTTTTAGTAACAATGTTGAGCACTGCGTCTCCTCTACCCCTGGGTAGGAAAAGAGTGGACGGTGTGGAAATGAAACGGTAGTCCCGGTGCTACACCCCAGCCTCTCCAGAACACTGTTTGGCCCCCTGAGAGCTTCTTTAATCACCTTACAGATCTCCCAATGTTCAGCATACAAAATGCAGACAAAAGACACATCCCTAGAGGCAACAGAAAGAAATACAACCCCAACTTCACACCAGAAATTCAAGGCCTCATCAGACAATGGGATACACTGCGACACTCCCCAACACCCCATACACAAGACACCATACAACAAATACAAGAACTCAACATTCAAATAAACAATAAAATATCAGAACAGCAAACACTAAACTGGAAAAATTACCTCCAAACACTTGACCACAAAACAAACATCAGTAAACTCTACAAAACACTAAACAGCATCACACTTTCCAACAGCAACACCACACAATCACACGCTGCCATCACAACAACAGACACCATACCCACAAACAAACAACAGGCAAACACTCTCATCAATCACTTTTCACGTCAGCCAACTATACCCCCATCCCGAAGACCGATGTATCATCCGACGTAAAAGACAGTTCCCCACAGACCCAGACTACGCACCTTTCACTTACAACCAGACGAAGCACATCATTTACAACCTCAAGCACTCAACTGCCTGTGGACCAGACAACATAAGCAACATTCACCTTAAACACCTAGAACCACAAGGCATACAAGCACTCACCAACATATCAAACTACAGCTACTCACACAACATAATACCCAACATCTGGAAGCATGGCAATATCATCACTATCCCTAAACCCAACAAAGACCCCACGTTACCCTCCTCACATCGCCTCATCACACTGCTCTGCACCTCCTCTAAAGTCACTGAACGACTGGTACTACAACTAGTCACACCTCACATTCCCCTAGCCCAGTCACATTGTGGCTTTAGGCCACTACACTCCACAAACACCCTTCTTACAGACCTTACACAGAGAGTTTTTGATGGCATGAATTCACCTAGGCCACCACACAGAACACTCCTAATCACACTAGACATTAGCAAAGCTGTTGATGCCATCCCCCGCCACAACCTCACAAACAAAATACTCAACACAAACATGCACAATAACACAAAAAGATGGATGGCAAACTACTTAGCAGGCAGATGTGTACATGTAACATTTGCTGGTCAGTCTTCTAACATCAGAAACTTCACAAACGGCGTCCCCCAAGGATCTGTTTTGTCCCCTACACTCTTTAATCTATACATGCACGACGTACCCACACCCCACACACCACAGATACACATAGCTTCCTATGCAAATGATATAACACTTATATGTACGCACCAAAACGCAAACACAGCTGCACACATCATGCAACCTTACCTCAACACACTGCACGAATGGTTCACCACAAACAGGCTCAAAATAGCCCCAGCCAAATCTACAGTGACTCTGCTCACAAACTGGACAGCAGAACACAGTCACATCCCACACCTCACCATAAACAACACCCCCCTACCACACACACACACACACACACACACACACACACACACACACACACACACACACACACACACACACACACACACACACACACACACACACACACACACACACACACACACACACACACACACAGAAAATCCTTGGTGTAACATACAATACATCAATGTCATTTAAACAACACATCACAAACATTAAAAATAAAATAACACCAAGACTCAATGCTTTGAGGTCACTTGCCCATACAAAATTCGGACACAACAAAGAAACCACCACCAAAGTATACAAACAATTCATACGTTCAGTGATGAATTATGCAAGCCCTGCCTGGGCTTCTAACCTGACCAAAAGACACTACAACACTCTACAGACCATAAAGAACAAGGCCTTAAAAATAATCACAGGCTGCACTGCTACTACACCCACAGACCACCTACATCAAGAAATCAAAGTCCTCAAAGTCAAGAATCACCTAGACATGAGAGGCACTCAGTTTCTTGCTGCAGCCTCCACAAACCTACAACATCCACTACAGTACATGGCAGTACATCCACCCACACCAAGGAACATCAAAACAACACCCAGCACACGATACCATACACAAGTACTGTCATCTCTCCCCCCTTGCCCACCTCAGACCAGCTTCCAGAAACTTATCCACACTCAGATCACTCCCCGCTCCATTCAGTCACTTAAAGACAACACACAGCTGCATGCACGGCCTCCTGACATCCACCCTTCTGAATCCTATCTTCCTCGTGAGGACAGGGTCCACCTGGCCAGGCTGAGATGTGGGCACCATCCAGCCCTCTTAAGCTACCAGAAGAGGCTGGATGACTCCGTTGCTGATGCCTGACCAGGATGCAACACAGCACCCCATACTATTAAGCACATTATGGAAGACTGCATTGCACACAATCACCTACGCCAACAACACAACATACACTCTTTGAGAGTTCTGTGGGAAAGCCCGGTCTCGGCTGTGGCCTTCCTAAGGGACTCGGGGCTGTTCGGCCAGACTGCCTAGGGAACAACTACTACTACTACTACCTACCCTGCCCACCAACTCTCCATTGTGCCTACCGACTCATCCACACTGACCCACCCATCCTGCCCACCCTCTCACCCATCCACACTACCCAACCTGCCCAACCACATCTACCTAACCGTGCCCACCTACCACACACACACCCTAGCCATTCATCCCACTCATTCTCCCCTGCTACCCTAGCCACCTACCCACCAATCTCAACTATATTGACTTGATATATTGATTTCTAAACTGTATTATTAATAAGTTTGTCGGAAGGAATATAAAACTGTACAGTAATTATTGTCAATCAACCTCGGTCATGTTGATATGATTAGTTCTGCTTTTCCATCAGTGCGTATCTTTAGCAACTTTAAACCACATCATTAACATTCTTGTAAAAAATGTCCCCTGCGAGACCTCTTCTGAGCCCACTAGATAGCTCCGTCTTAATTTCTATTACAGATAGACAGACAGACAAATACGACCTTTTCACTGATTTATAGGGAAATTACTTGTAATATATATATATATATATATATATATATATATATATATATATATATATATATATATATATATATATATATATATATATCAAGAACACAAGAATAAAGGAAAGGAATAACAGAGATACATACACAAATAGTTTTATTTCAGATGATAGTCGATGGCCTTTGTAACACTGGGAAAGCCCCGCACCCCTCCTCCTTTCTTTTTCTCAGTTACTGTTACCTTCATCTTTTTTTCTAAAATTTGTGATATTTATATTGGAAACATTTCGGTAGGAGATTTAGTTCTCGCATTACTTTAGTTATGTACTTTTGCTTCCACAATCGTCTGTTGCAATTTGTTTAGGTTTTTATTCAGACTCTCCTCATATTAATTTCCTCTCCTTTGAACCTTTCCCTCCACCTCATTCAGTCTCTCCTTTCCACTTCAGTCGTATTTCCCCAGACACTCCGTCAATCTGCCTTCATCACTACCCCCCTTTCACTTCTCTCTCTCTCTCTGTCCTTCCTCATCTCGTCCAATCTCCCTTCCATTTTCGTTCCCCTTGGATAAGCTCTTCTTGGCCAATATTTTTGCTTCAAATTTGTTTCAGTACGCTCCCCTCTTCCTCTTCCCTCAGTTACGTTTCTCTCCTCTTCATTTCATCTTTCCAGTATCACTCTTCCCTGTATACTCGTATTTCCCCATGCACACTATCACTTTCATTCTCTTTACCTCTTTTTCATGCCTTTCTGTCTTTCACATCTGTTTTCTTTCCTTCCACCTAACCATGTCGAAAAATTCAAAATAAAGTTTTTAAAATGCGTGAAAGTCAGACGGGTAAATGAAAGTTAAAGAGCGATGAGGAGGAACATATGGCAGTTCAGAAAACAGGAGCGCAAACGGTTAAGAAAAGCCAAGAAGACGAGAAATGGTAGAAAAGAAAATTAGGATTTGATATAGATACGAAAAAAAAAAAAAAAAAATAAGGGGGAGCAGTAAGTGAGAACAAAGAAGGTGGAAGCAATCATGCAAGTGTATGAGAACAAATGAGGTGGTAATTAGTAAATAGCAAGTAAGCAGGAAGAAGGCCAGACCAGGTTCTCAGACCAGATGAGCAGAACAACAGAGTGGAATATGAACTACTGAATATTAATTGATCCCATAACTTTGATGTTGCCCACTGATATTTAACTCTGGCAGTAATATGACTATTTACTCCAGTAATGAACCGTCTAGTAGCGAGTGGGTAAATGAAGGCCACATCAACGTCCCTTCAGTTCGAACAACCACATGTACTAGACAGATGCGGGACCACCAGAGTTGTTAATATGGAGCTTCGATAAATTCTACGAGAGTGAAGTATCTCGTGTCCCCCAAACCTTAGGGATTGGCTGACAGAAAACTTGCTCCAGAGAGAATAATGATCCCGCGTCTAGAAATCGCTGTTAACTTAGAAAAATCGTCTAGGGGTAGTAAAAATAAAACAACAACTGCCATGCGAAAGGGACTATAAGCAAAGAATGCTGAGAAAAGCACTGAAAATTAGGAGAAAAACAGCTGGTGAGTTTATATCATAACAAACGGCATAACCAAAGAAAACACCTGTCAGGATGGGAGAGGAAAGGAGGAAAAAGAAAGGCAGACGTAAAGAGCAGAAAGTATGGCAGAGGAACAGACGAAAAAGAAAGGCAGAAGTAAAGAGAAGAGTGGATGACAAAGGATAACAGGACAGAAGAGAGTACGGGATGAGAGCAGAGAGCAGACAGGGGCAGCACTTAAGGTGGTGAATGGGGAAGTTAACGGAGTTAAGTTTTCAGCATCAATAAGCCAGCCATAAAACATCCAAACTACCGCATTAATATTCTAGATAACAATCTCTAAATGGAAAAGTAAAAGACTGGAAGCCTAGAATATTATATGTGTGTGTGATTGTTTGTTTGTGTGTGTGTGTGTGTGTGTGTGTGTTTGTGTGTGTGTGTGTGTGTGAGAGAGAGAGAGAGAGAGAGAGAGAGAGAGAGAATAAAACAATGAGAATAAAACATTGACAATAAGGGGATGGGAGGGGAGCAGCGAGAAACATAGGCTGGTGACTAATCATTTCCAGTGGGTTTTCACAAGGCTACAAAGTACTCAAGAATCTTTTTAACCCTCACAAATAATGTCACTTTGATTCTGCGTGCCAAGCTCCTCAGAAAAAAAAAAAAAAAAAAAAAACTCACTGACACAGTTATGAACTATCACGAACTACTCACTGTGAAACTAAATCACTACAGAGCATGTGCACATCTAATCCACAGATATCAATTAGCCAGAATTACTGCATAGCCCCTTGGCTGCTGCAAGCATCTGAGAAGGACAGGTCGACAGATTGCTAATAACCTCTCTGAAGGCTCTTAACGAATGTTAATGGAAAATAGGAGTATCAGGGCATGACTTAGCTCAGAGCTCTCAGCAGTCCGGGGGATAGTAAGAATGGTCTGTAGCAGCAAAATGACTTCAAAATCATCTTGTGATTATTGTTTTACTTATAAATTGGTGCCTGGTGACTATTAATATTTTCCACTTGTTTTTTAAACTAAATATCATTTGGCAGATACACTGAGTTAATAGAACAAGTTTATTTTCATCTGAGGAAGATCCTTAACGCATTTTGACTCAGCCAATGGCCAAATGCTTTTAGATGGAAGGGTCGATTTTACTAGTTACCAAGGAGATCCTCCCTAACAATGAAGGCCTATCAAATTTCGTGGAACCACAGTTAGGATTCAAATTGTGAGAGGCTTCCATTTCTCTAAGTGATAATGAATCGGCTTTATTCATTCATTCATTCATTGCTAGACGCCATGTATGCCAAACGGGGTGGCTAAGGGCTCAGAGTTAATTGTTTTTCAGGGAGGGGCACTAATCCTCCACCAACCCCACTTGACACGTAGGCTCTATGCTATTGAATATTTATCAAAGATATAGGAACAAAGCTTACTGCCCACTGGCACAATTTCATGAGACACTTATCAGGTAAAGAATTAATAAATGTATTAAAACAAAGAAATATATGGCAGGAAGAATACATAATATCCTGTATTATCAGATTAGGAGGAAATAATAAAATAAAAGCCATAAAAAACAATAATGAATATATTATTTTAGCCCCTACACTGCAAACAGAAGTAGGAACAATCATTATTAACCTGTTCACTAGGATGATGAAATTTGTTTCTTATATCTTTCCACTTCTGTTGTAGCAAAGAGGGATGGCTATTTCATTGCAATAATAACGCTCTATTACTCAGTGTATTAAATATAGGTGATAATCATAACTACCTTACTTTTGATCATTATGATAAAATGATATTTAATCCTCTTTAGCTGAGTACAACGTGTGAACATTTAAGCGACTATGATCCTGATGCTATTATTATTCGTAATCTTAGTCTTCTTTCGAAGTCTGTTATGAACAATCTGATTTTGAAGCAATATATCAGCAAAACGAATCTGAACCTATAATGTTGTTTCACAATATTAGAAAAATACCAAATAATTTAGAGAAATTCATCGTAAATACACATATCATCACTTCTGAATAATGTACAGATCATTGCTTTTAGTGAAACGAGACAGACCCCGAATATCGAGCATTTATGTTCTATTCTAGGGTACAAATTGTATACTACTAATAAGAACAGGCAAAGAAGTGGTACTGTCATATATGTGAACAACGATTCTGAATGTCGACTAATTCCAAACATGTATGTAGCAGATAACTCCCTAGAATCCATCTCTATTGAACGTAAAAGTGATAAAACCACCAGACTTGTCGGCGTTGTTTATAGGAGACCAAACTCAGACATAGATGCATTCATTATTTTTCTTTCAGAAATATTAAGTAATATTAAATCAGCTCAAA
Source organism: Coenobita brevimanus (assembly GCF_032717465.1). NCBI lineage: Eukaryota > Metazoa > Arthropoda > Malacostraca > Decapoda > Coenobitidae > Coenobita > Coenobita brevimanus. Next base: position 34,004,353 of record NC_137003.1, read on the forward strand.
ACATTCCCAGTGTCATGGGTGATTATAAATTAGATTTGCTCAAATATGGGAACAGTAATATTGTTCAGGAATTTGTTGTGTTTCATAGCCATTGTTTTTTTCCGTGTATATACACGCCGACAAGAGTTGGAACCTCTAGTGCTTCTTTAATTGACCATATCTGGTGTAATGATATTGAAGGGGAGTTATACAGCGGTATTCTAATGCCAAATATATCTGATCACTTTGCACCATTAATGTGTTAAGTAAATGAATAATAAGGGAAATAATCAGGTCAAACTCACATTTAGAAATTATAAACATAATAATGATGATTTGAGTTCGGCTATGGATGAAGGTATATCTATCTATCTATCTATCTATTGCCAGACGCCTCAATCCCGTTTGGCGTGGCCACAAACAAATCGCCTCAACGTCGTCCTGTCCCCCACCATTTCACTGCTCTGCTACCAACTCACACACCCCTCTCTCATATACCTATCCACTCCATCCCTCCATCTCATCCTCGGCCTCCCCCTCCCTCTTCCCCCCCTCAACCTCACTCACATACACTCTCTTCGTCAGTTTTTTCACCCTCCATCCTCTCCACATGGCCAAACCACCTCAGTGTGTTCTTCATAACACTTCCTATCACATCCACATCCACACTACAACGCTCCTTTATATCCTCATTCGTCAGCCTGTCTCTCCATGTGACTCCACAGGCTCCTCTTAAATAACTCATTTCCACTGCTCTCGCTCTTGACTTGTGGCCTTCAAACAACGTCCAAGCTTCACTTCTATACGTTAGAGTTGGTATCACAATACTGTCATGTAGTAACTTTTTCACTTCCATGCCCACTTCCCTGTTTCTTATCACTGCTTTCAAAGAACCAGCAACCTTTCTTCCCTGCTGTACCCTTTCAAGCACTTCACCCTCCAAACCTCCATCCTAACTCATCACACTAACCAAGTACTTAAACGTACTCACATTTTCCAATTCCTCACCATCCAACCTCGCTGTACATTCACTGACTTCACCTCTCTCAAAGACCATCACTTTACTCTTCCCTACATTCACCTATAGATTCCGTTTCTTACACACTCTCCCAAACTCATCCACCAAGCCTTGCAGCTCCCCTTCGTCTTCACTCAACAACACAGTATCATCTGCAAACAACAGTACAGGGAGTTTCCAAACACTATCCTCTCTCACCAGGGCCACTCCAACATCCACTACCCTATCTTGTACCTCTTTTATTACCCCATCCATGAACAGATTGAACAACCATGGAGACATGACACATCCCTGTTTCAACCCAACCTCCAAAGAGAAAAATTCACTTAGTTCACCATCCACACGCACTCCAGCCTTAGCACCATCATACATACTCTTCACAGCGTTCAACAACACTCCATCTACTCCATATATTCTTAACACTTTCCACAATCCTTGTCTATCCACCCTGTCATATGCTTTCTCCAAATCCATGAAAGCCGCATACAACTTCTTTCCCTTCTCTAGAAACTTTTCCACTAAAGATCTAAGAATGAATATCTGATCTACACAATCTCTTCACTTCCTAAAGCCTCCCTGTTCTTCTCCAACTAATGTCTCTGTTCTTTCTCTAACTCTGTCATTAAGTATCCTACCATACACTTTTCCTATTTTACTATGAAGAAAAATGCCCCTATGATTACCACACACTTCTTTTTCCCCTTTTCCTTTGTACAAAGGAATAATTATACCTGACTTCCAATCTTCCGGGACTCTACCTTCCTCCCAGGCCAATCTGCACATCTTCCACATCCATTCTACTACTATGTCTCCCCCATGCTTCAGCATTTCACCACACACTCCATCAATTCCTGGGGCTTTCCCCAATTTAACTTTCTTCATTGCTTCCACAACTTCTGTCCTACTGATTTCTTCCTGTCTTCTCACCTCCCTCCTTCTCTCAGCCATTCCCCAGCCACTTATACTCTCATTACTTCCATCCTGTATGTTCAACAATTCCCTAAAGTGTTCTCTCCATCTGCTCACTTTTTCTCCCTTCTCCACTAGTAATCTACCATTTTTATCTTTCACTCCCCTGCTAACCTCACTTCCACCGTCTTACTGTCTTCACCTCTTTCCAGAACATTTTCTTACAGTCCCTCCACTTTACACTCAAATTCCTTCCAAATTCCTCATCCACTCTCTTCTTACTCTCTCTTACTAAGCTTTTCACCTCTCTCCTTCTTTCTACATATAACTCTCTCTTCCGCCTCTCAACTTCTTCCACGCCCCTATTTCTCATCCATTCATTGTATGCTTTCTTCTTTTGTGCCACAGCCTGTCTCACTTCTTCAGTCCACCACGCTGTTCTTTGCACCCCCCTCCATCTTCTCTTCCTTCCACACACCACATCACATGCTGCACATATTTCTTCTGTAAATATCCTGCACACACCTTCCACGTCCCCCATCTGCTCCAATTCATATTTGCCCAATCGTTCCTCCACTTCTTTCTTATACTCTGCCTTTTTCTCATCCTCTTGTAACCTTTCCACTCTCCTTGCAACTACTCCTTCCTCTCGTCTTTCCCTTCTTCTATTCCTCCATCTTACTTCTATCCTAATTCTGGCCACCACCAAGTAGTGGTCAGAAAGTCCACTCCCCCAACCTCTATAAGCTCTTGCATCCATTACACATCTTCGCATCCTTTCATCCACACACACATAATCAATCATTGCCTTCCTTTCATTCAGTTCACCACCCACCCTCAGTTCACCATCACTCGCCATGTATACCTGTGGATCATTTTATGCCTGAAGAGGGTATTGGCTATCACCAACTCCCCCCAGCACAAATGTCCACTGACGCACTGCCATTCTCATCTATCTTAGCAGGCACACCCCACTCACCAACTATTCCATCCACCTTCACATTCCCTACTTTACCATTCATATCACTGATCAAAAACACTCTCTCATTCCTTCCAAACTTTCCATGCACACTTCCACATTTGTCCAGAACTCTTCTCTCACTCTGCTAGCACGATCTTGCGTTGGTGCATACACACACACAATCGCCCACATTTGTATTCCAACTTTCAACTTTACCCACACAATCCTTGACCCAACTGATCCATACTGTCTTATGCTCTTCTTCAATCTATTACTCACAACTATACATACTCCTTCCTTTGCCCGCTCATTCTTACCTACTCCTGCACATATACCCCATCCATACTCCCATTATCTCACATTTTCTCCTCGCCATTTTGTTTGTCATTCCACATCATCCACTTTTGCACCCTCAAGCACCTGGACAATCTCTCTCTCTCGCTCTTTCACCTCATCATTCGCTCCTCTTACATTCCATGAAGCTATATAATACTTCCAAATAACCAGTGATGTAAACCAAGATTATGAAACTTTTTCAAACCGTCTCCAATTTGTTCTGGACCTTTGTTTTCCTTGGAAGACGATAGGAATAAAAGAAAAAGCGGCTTTAAAACCATCGGTGACTGATGAGTTGAAAGCATGTATTAAAAATGGACACAAGTTGTATACCAAGTTTATAAAGAGCCGCTGACATTTGGTGACGAGTATCGTCTATCTATCTATCTATCTATAGCCCGACGCCCTAATCCCGCAAAGGGTGGCCGCAGACAAAACGCCTCCAAGTCAATCTGTCACCCACCATTTGACTACCCTCCCCCCAACTCACCCCCCCTTCCCTCATATACCTCTCAACTCCATCCCTCCACCTCATCCTCGGTCTACCCCTCCCTCTCCCTCCCTCCACCTCACCTACATACACCCTCTTAAGTCAGTACTTCATTCTCCGTTCTCTCCACATGTCCAAACCACCTCAGTGTATTTCTCCTAATCTTCTCAACCACATCCACATCTACCCCACAACGTTCCTTCACTTCTTCATTCGTCAACCTGTCCCTCCATGTCACTCCACATGCTCCTTTCAAGTAACTCATTTCCACTGCTCTCACTCTTGACTTGTTCCCCTCTTGCAAGGTCCACGCCTCGCTTCCATACGTCAGGGTAGGGATCACAATACTATCATGCAGTGACTTCTTAACTTCCATACTCACCTCCCTATTTCTCATCACTGCTTTCAGTGAACCAACAACCTTCCTTCCCTGCTGTACCCTTTCACGCACTTCATCCCCCAAAGTTCCATCCTTACTCATCACACTACCCAAGTACTTGAATGCACTCACATTCTTACTTATAGGAATATGGTTAACCAAAAATTAGAAAAGCAAAGAAAATATTATGAAAATAGACTTAACAAGGGAAAGAGTGATAGTAAAGAGACTTCGAGATTGCTGAATGCCGTAAAGCTAGCAGTAAGAATAAGATTCAATATATAAAGATAAATAATGATATTGAGCCAGATCCTCTAAAGATATGTAATTATTGTATATGAACAAATATTATTCTTCAGTGGGAAGAAACCTAGCAAATGATCTATCAGCATATGATAGTTTCCCTTTGCAATATTTAAGAGGCCAATATCCGAGTTTTATTTTGTCACCAGTCTCAACTAGTGAAACAATAAAGACAGTTAATTAATTAAAAATTACCAGTCCGGGATATGACAACATTCATATAAAAATACTAACAAAAATAATACATATATAAGCACCTAAACTACTGCATTTAAATAACCCATCATTTCAAAAGGATATTTTCCTACTGGTTTAAAATTTCTTAAAATTATATCGATCTTCAAAAGTGGTGATCCTCTCCAGGTCTCAAGTTATCGTCCTATTTCCAGCCTGACTAAATTCGGTAAAATTATCGAGCGACTAGTCTATGACCGTTTGCAGCCTTCTCAAAAGAACATAGGATCTTGAAGGATGAGCAGTACGGGTTTTCGAATGGGTGCCTCGCCACAAATTCCTATTTTAAAACTGATTAATCATGTCGTCCAGTCTACTGATAGAGGTCAATTTAATATTGGGGTGTTTCTAGATCTAAGAAAGGCATTCGATGCAGTTGATCATAAAATTTTAATGAATAAACAATTCTTTTATGGGGTCAGGGATATTGCATATAAATGGTTTAAAAGTTATTTCTCAAATCGTCTACAATATACGGTACTGATGGGGTGAAGTCAAATTTGGAAAGTAATCCAATAGGTGGACCACAAGGTTCAAATCTTGGTCCATTACTATTTTCTGTATATATTAATGATACGGTAAATAGCTATACTAAGCTCGTTTGTATTATTTAAGGATCATTCTTTTACAGTGGTCGGATTCACTAACGTGTTCGTAAGCAGACGCACCTAATTTAAATTCAGTACCTCAGCTTATGCACTATTAAAACATTATAAAACACACCGCAGTTAGGCATTCACTACTGTTTTTAACGGTGCCTTACCCTGTTCGTAAACTATGCCTCTCAAGTCTGTTACACCAGCTGATTTCTCCTCAGTCAGTGACAGAGACTGTCTCAAACGGACACTTGGCACAATCGACCAATCACGGAGCTTTCCCTCATCAGCTGTTTGGCACCCTAATACATACACAAAGCTCTTCCGCCCACTTATGCAAGGAAGAACACAACTATCTCCTAATTTATTTAAGCCAATGGCAACATCAAGAGCCATATAAATACTCCCACCTCTACAGAACTGCAGTCAGATGTTCCAGCTTATCCAGTGACAGTCTTGTAAACTGCTATGATATTAATTTTTTTTTTCCAAGAAACATATTTATTCTCTTTTATGTGACTCATGATTACAGGGCTCATCAGTGCCACTAGTTGCCCTTGGAAATTTACTTCTTTGACAGATTCGTTGCTCTAAATTATTTATCTCTTTCACGGTTCTAGGATTCTTTAATTTCTCCTAGCTTTTTCATATAGCACAAGACACTTGGGTGATTACTAATATAACACTAGACTGGCTTAGTCCATTGGAATCACCATTAACTAACCTAAATGATGTACCTTAACTGTACATAAGCCAACCTAACCAAAAACCAAACTTGGCAGTACCTAATATTACCCTATATGCAACAACAGCGGCAGAAAACCCGACCTAACCTAACCCAATACGTCCTACTTAATTTTACCTTGGATGTCATAACAGAGTTAGATACAGTATCCTTAAATAATTGGACATGACCTAAACTAACTTTAACGTAGATGTTGCAATAGAGAGAGATAACCTAACGGAACCTATTCATACATGACAACTTAATTTAATGTATAGTAGATGCCATAACAGTGGAACGTAACGTAAGCAAACTTAACCTAATCAGAACTCAGACAGATGCCATCAGAGAAAGATAAACTAACCAGACCTGGCCTAACCTAATTTCAGTGTAAATACCATAAAAGAGTGTGATAACCTAGTCAAACCTGATCTGTGCTAATTTTAATGTAAATGCCATAACAGAGGGAGATACGGAAACCAGACCTGACCCAACCTACTTTTAATGTAAATACCATAACAGGGAGGCAAGCTAACCAGACCTGACCTACCCTTTCTTATGTGTAAATGGCATACTGGTGGGAGATAACCTAATCAAATATAGCCGGACTTGGCAATGTTATTTTAACGCGAGTTGCTATAATAAAGGAGATTTCCAACCTAACCAGAAGTGACCTAACGTAATCTTTTCGTAGATTTCATAGGAGATGGAGATAACTAATTCTTTCCAGATATACCCAGACCTCACAATAGCTAATTGTATCGTAAATACCAGAAGAGGGAGATAATCTAACCTAACCTACCTAGACATGGCCTAAGCTAATTTTAACTTTGATGCCACAAAAAGGGGTCATAACCTAACCTAGCCAACCCTACATAAATGGTATAACAGAAAGAGGAAAGAAGCAAAGAAGTCCCCTTCATCCTCTATTTAGTATGGTATATGAAAATGTATGTGCATCAGATGTTAGAAGAGAAATTACTTTGAGCTGCTTAAAGTGAGTAACCAGCGTACATATTTCAATGTCGGTGACTTGGGTGTAAGTTCGAAAAATATACCCTCCCCACATCGTGTACTCGTGCGACCCTAAGATGTCTGTAACTCTGCCCCCTCCATTCATTACATGTTTCTATTTTTCTAACCAATGACTGAGTATTCTCAGAACTTTCTACTGCACATAAATCGATTATCGAACTTCTTTTATCATAGTACTGGATCCATTAATACTTTAAAACTGATTAGAGTGAATGAGTGCCAAAGGTTATAGACGGGTTAAGGGTTTACGCTAATGAAAATACACTGTTTCCATGTTGTGACATTGGTTTAGGCATTTCCTCTCTGCGTCTAACTTGCGACGCCAAATGTCGCTGCAAGATGTCTGCGACCATGCTTTGTGAATGACTATAACTGCCTCAGTGCCGTATCTTCAGGTGACACTAGGGGATTCGGTGCCTTTAATGCTCTGTTAATCCGCCATCAGATCTGTAGACTAAAGATAACATTAATTTTCATTGCTTTTTTTCTCTAAGTTTCCTGCGGTTTAACCGGATATATTGGGGAATGGGGGGATGAGTCTTCCTCCTTTCTATCCTTCTCTCATACAAATTGATTAGATCTAAGTAAAATTATTATTTAGCAGGGAACCTGGTCATGGTGGTGACAAGAGGAGGTGTATGGTATGTAGGAAGAATTCTGGGTCTTGGGAACAGGCTGTGAAGTGTATGCCCAGAGCTGGACTCATGAAAGAAAAAGCATCCTGTTATCTATATTCCTATGTACTCTCTCTCTCTCTCTCTCTCTCTCAACCATGCACCCCACGCAGATCTGCATACCGCACACAGTGGTTGTAGGTAACTGACAGCATACGTTTGTTTGGTAGTAATTGTGGGGGACGCGAGTGCAGGCCATGTGGGAGTGATGGAGATGCACGACCGAGAGTGGGTGAAAGAAATATTATGTTTGATTTTGGGAAAACGAAAAACGGGTGAGGGGACTGGAGTGGAAGACATATTATAGGAGGTAAACGACGAGGCTGAGAGGTGATTATTAGTAAAACAGAATAAATGACATGAAACAGTAAAGTTGAGAAAGTACTGTATGAGGGGTGAACAAGAGCGAGTGGAAACGAGGTCTGTAGAGGGAGGCTAAAGTGAAGGAGAGGCAAGTTGGGGGAAAAAGATAAATATTTTAGGATTTAAATGAATGGGCCAGGATGATGGAAGGACTGGTTGAGTGGGATAGTCTGAATGGGTGAGGATGGGAGAATGAGATTGAGAAGGTGACTGATAAAAAAAAAAAAAAAAAAAAAGTATAGCTAAATGAATTGGTGTTGGAGGCTGAACAATATGATGTGACTGGGAGATGATTGTCAAGTGGTTAGTGAAGTTACCTGCTGTCCAACAGATCGGGATTCCGCTACATCCACTGCCCTTACATGCTAGGGCTGATCACACAAAACTTGTGTAATGATATTAATGGGAGTGTTTTAAGACAGTTCGATCGGTCTCCAGCCGGGATTCGACCAGACTTCACAATGGTCAGTTTCATTATCTGAATTTCAATAAAAAAGACTAATGATGTTCCAAAAAATACACTGTCGTGTCATATTCCCTCTTAATACGGTCACACCAGTACTGAATGAAAAATCTGTAGCATGTCTTCAGTATGGGCGATGAGTATTATCGCCGAAATGAAGACCTGTGAAGGTGTGTGACACTTGGAGGTGACTATTATTGTTCATGGACTTAACTGTTTTATTACAAATGGGACACAAATACATGAAGCACTTAGAGTTCAACACCAGCGCCGTACAAATATTTAAAGGCCGATTGTGAACCTCGCCTTTTCATTATGAACTTCATCTGATTGTTCCCTGACTCTACTTCATCCATACCCGAACCCCAACTCTTCCACTGAATTTAGTTTTAATTGGATCAAAAAACTGACTTTGATCTTGTGCGGTGACGTTGACCATTGCCCTGTTGGTTTCCAAATAAGGTCATTCTTTGGCTGAAGATAAGCTTACATCAAGCTACAGTAGATCCAACTTGAATATAAACTGAGTTGAAAAGTCCGAACCTTTCAAATCGGAATCATTTCATCCGTTTCTGCCCTACAGTCCTTCCATAGTGTAAGTCGATTCAGAGCTGTTTGACGTGACTTTGCCATGGACCAATGACCTATGATTATTTTCATCCAAAATTTATAGTCACGTTCCTTTTAATGTCTTAAGTCGTAATTGAAGCATTATGTGCAAATCAGTTCAGTATTTTTATCATGCTAAAGGACTAAAAACAGAAGGAAGGAGACAAAACAAACGAACCTAACACATAATTCACTCATGCTGCGTGCGCTTGTGCCAAAAGTAGGGCAATAAATGAAGGGCGGTGGCTGAAAGAGGGAAACTGAGATTAAGCAGTCAAAGTGAGGTGGATCTTAAGTAAGGGGTAAGTGCATCATCATCCTGATGTGATGAAAAACCATAAGAATAAAAGGTGAACGAATGAAATTCTGCGTGACAGTGAAATGGGATGAATCAGTTGCGGCTGAGTCATTGTGGACGGAAATTGTTACCGACAGAAAACTGGGTAAGTGATGGGATGAGTCACAAAGTACAGATTTTAAAAGAGATGTAGCTGGGTTAGAAGAATGAAGCCCTATTGGACGGGGCAGATTGGGTGAAAGAGAAATGAATACTTTGTTCTCATTCACGTGATAAAACTGGATGTAACGATGAGTGTGGTTTAGTGTCAAGTACAGAGGAGGGACAGGAATGAGAAAGATATTTGATAAGAACAGGAATGACCAGTAAGTGAGAGAAGGCATTTTGGCTCAACAATGCCTCATTGATACTAACGGGAGAAATAAACGAAATCAGTAAGTGAAAAATGACTGTGGGTGGAAGACTTTGCGGCGTGAAGGACGATTGTGTGAAATGATAAAATTTTCGTTTGGTTCCTGTATTTCTCATTTTTTCCAGGCTAACATCTGACGCATACTTTCATCTCAGAGAAACGGACACAGGGACAATCGATAAAGTCTACCTTGATTTACTCGTTGATCCAGAAAAAGTACTTAGAACTTTATTCCAGCTAATGAGAGGCTTAAATTTTGCTGAGAGAAAATCACCGCAACCCAATGTTTGACTAAATGAATAGAGTTGAGAGAGAATAAAAGTGAGCAAGTAAACAAAGGAGTGAGGTTGTGAAAAAAATGAGGAAGAGAGGGAGCTTGAATGAAAGAGGAATGAATGAAGAACGCCAGTGTGGGTACATGAATCAGTAAAGCTGTTGCTAATTGAGTGAAGAGAGAGAGAGAGAGAGAGAGAGAGAGAGAGAGAGAGAGAGAGAGAGAGAGAGAGAGAGAGAGAGAGCATTAGTTGTAGGACACGAGATACAAATAGCATTAGGAATAGATGTAAAAAATTCAGTGACTAAATCTAGTGAATAAAATGTCAGGAAGAAGGAACCAAGTGTAGCGAGCCCGCAAAATTGCTCTTTCCAAGAGAAAAGCAAAAGACAAGGGAGTGCCAAATTCAAGATCCATTCATTTCGAGATGCCTGGACACTCTGCTTTTGAAAGACTGGAGATCATAGGAAGCAGGAAATACAGACAGAGGGAGACAGTTCCAGAGTTGACCTGTTGCATAAATGAAGGACTGGGAGTAACGGTTAACTGTTGCATTAGAGAGCTGGACAGAAAAGGGATGAGAGTTTGCTGCTAGACGGATGCTACGCATCCCGTCATAGAGGTGTAGAAATGCATGTAGACGGTTCAGAGGAGCAGTGGCCATTGAAGTAACGATAGAAAAGAGATAATGATGCAACAGTGCTGTGAAGTGACAGAGGTTGAAGGGAGTCGGTAAGAGGAGGAGAGTTAATGAGACAAAAAGCCTTTGACTCCACCCTATTGAGAAGAGGTGTATGTTGGGCGCCTACCCACACATGAGAGTTGTACTCCACACAGGGGCAGATAAAACCCCTGTATAGAGTCAACAATTGTACGGGGATAAAGAAGGAACGGAGTCGGCTTAGCACACCTAATCTCTTGGAAGCAGATTTTACAAGAGATGTAATATGATCTTTCCAAGATAAGTCCCGAGTAAATGAAACCCCAAGCATGTTAAAGGATGATGCAGGATTAAGCCGAATTTTATTAAACATTAGTGGGTATACCTGTGAAAGCTTTTGTCGGGTTGATAGGTGTAAAAATTGAGTTTTTGATGCATTAAAAACTACCAGATTATTTTTACCCCAGTCAGAGATACGAGCCAAGTCAGACATTAGGTGTGCCATAGCCTCGTCCCTTGTTTGTTGAAATAACTGCTGAGATGGACGTTGCAGAAACCGAATGGATAGGTGAAGGGTGGAGTCATCAGCGTATGAATGGATAGGGTTAGATGTACAACTTAGAAGGTCATTGATGAATAAAAGAAGAGAGTTGGTGATAGGACAGAGCCCTGAGGAACACCACTGTTGATAGATCTAGGAGAAGAACAATGGCCGTCTACAAAAGCGGCTATAGAACGACCAGAAAGGAAGCTAGAGATGAAGGCACAGATAGAAGGATAGAAACCGTTAGTGGGCAGTTTGGAAATTAAAGATTTATGCCAGACTCGATCGAAACCCTTTGAGATGTCAAGTGTAATGGCAAAGCTTTCGCCAAAGTCCCGAAAGGAGGATGACCAGGAGTCTGAAAGGTAGGTGAGAAGATAGCCAGTGGAGCGTCCCTGACGGAACCCATACTGACGATCAGAAAGAAGGTTGTGATAGGAAAGATGCTTTATTTTTTTTCTATTAAGAACTGACTCGAAAACTTTTGAGATACAGGATGTTAAAGCAATTGGACGATAGTTAGAGGGTTGGGAATGGTCACCCTTCTTTGGGACTGGCTGAATGAGAGCAAACTTCCAGCAAGAAGGAAAGGTACAAGTTGATAGACAAAGGCGAAGGAGTTTACCTAGCGCAGGGTGTAGGCACAGAAGCACAGTTCTTGATGACAACAGGAGGGACCCCATCAGGTCCATATGCCTTGTTAGTATTGAGGCGAGTGAAGGAATGTCAACGTCAGCCACGAGGAAGTCAGAGGGGGGAAGTGATGGCGGAACAGCACATATATCGTCTAACGTGGAACTGGAGGAGAAAGTCTGAGCGAAGCGATCTGCTTTATCCGTAGAAGAATAGCTCTAGAACCATTAGAGCGGAAAAGACGAGGGAAGGATGATGAGGTAATGTTGTTAGAAATAACTCTGGCAAGATGCTAGGAGGTGCGGGAAGAATTCGAGTTGGAGAGTTCAGCGCAATTACTACGAATGAAATTATTTTTAGCTGAGTGAAGAACAGATGTAACACGATTCCGTACAGAATCATACATGAGATGAGATTCAGGATTGGGTTGGTTCCGGTACCGTGTGTGTGTGTGTGTGTGTGCAGTAAAATCATCTTTTCTGTTCAATGGTTTGTCGTTTGCATGTGCGTGTTTTTTTAATATATATATATATATATATATATATATATATATATATATATATATATATATATATATATATATATATATATATATATATATATATTAGCAGCTTTAGCTCTTATTGATATCCAAATACTCCGTTGTGACGTAAGCCACCATGAATATCTTTGGTATATGAATTATACGTTGCTACCGTCACGAGTTTGTATGTGTATGTGTGTGTGTGTGTGTGTGTGTGTGTGTGTGTGTGTGTGTGTGTGTGTGTGTGTGTGTTTGCATGAAGGACTATTGGTGTATTTTATGAAAACATTTGCATTTTGAGACAGTACCTTTTGTGACATGAAAAAACGTATTCGTGTTCGCTCAGATTCCTGTTTCCCTATTCTCTGAATGGAACACATTCTCTTTATCCTTAACATTTTTGTTATTCTCACCCCAACAGTATGGAGATCTCAGCTTTTGACAAAAGTAATCCTCAGTGGTATTGCTTTATTTTATTATGTGGAAGTACCTAGAAATTTTTGGCAAAATTAATAATAATGTTTACGCTCAAATACATCATTTTAATGACTGTCCTAATACAGTACGAGTATCATACCAATCAATTCCAACAAGACAGTAGCTACAATATTTCATGCTCTTCATGCTGCTGTTTATAATGAAATGCAACTCAGTGTTCTCAGTTTCGTTTTCTTTTGAGTTCGCTAGGCGTAAATTTATTTGTGTTCGCCAGAGCAGATGTGTATCCAAGAATATGAGGATGTGAGGGTATACGTGATTGAGCCTTAATTAGTGCGTCTTATTTACATGATTTAATTAACAATACGTGAGCTCTATCTCTGAGTCCAAGAACATGCTCTTGCACACACGAATAAGGACATGCTTCCACGAGGTAACATGAGAGGGTACGCCAGTAAATATGCAGTTCTACACTACTGAATGCCAATGAATGTGTGAATTATAATATGCTTTACCAAATACGCTGGTGAGAGTCAATAAATGCTTGCGTACATGCGCGAGTTAATAGCCTTCATGTATCTCCGCTCAAAAACCATTCATTCGGAAGCATTTTCTCATATATTCATATTTTTCCCCATGTGTTCTCACACCCTTCCGCTCATTCCTGACATAGTTTTATCGTCATCCTTCTGCCTCTTTATCTTCCAACTTTCCAACCAGGATTTCGAGTTTTCATATTATGCAATTGCTTTAGTTACTGATTTTTTTACTTATATTCCTAATGCTATTTGTATCTCGTGTCCTACAACTAATGCTCTCTCTCTCTCTCTCTCTCTCTCTCTTCACTCAATTAGCAACAGCTTTACTGATTCATGTACCCACACTGGCGTTCTTCATTCATTCCTCTTTCATTCAAGCTCCCTCTCTTCCTCATTTTTTTCACAACCTCACTCCTTTGTTTACTTGCTCACTTTTATTCTCTCTCAACTCTATTCATTTAGTCAAACATTGGGTTGCGGTGATTTTCTCTCAGCAAAATTTAAGCCTCTCATTAGCTGGAATAAAGTTCTAAGTACTTTTTCTGGATCAACGAGTAAATCAAGGTAGACTTTATCGATTGTCCCTGTGTCCGTTTCTCTGAGATGAAAGTATGCGTCAGATGTTAGCCTGGAAAAAATGAGAAATACAGGAACCAAACGAAAATTTTATCATTTCACACAATCGTCCTTCACGCCGCAAAGTCTTCCACCCACAGTCATTTTTCACTTACTGATTTCGTTTATTTCTCCCGTTAGTATCAATGAGGCATTGTTGAGGCAAAATGCCTTCTCTCACTTACTGGTCATTCCTGTTCTTATCAAATATCTTTCTCATTCCTGTCCCTCCTCTGTACTTGACACTAAACCACACTCATCGTTACATCCAGTTTTATCACGTGAATGAGAACAAAGTATTCATTTCTCTTTCACCCAATCTGCCCCGTCCAATAGGGCTTCATTCTTCTAACCCAGCTACATCTCTCTTAAAATCTGTACCTTGTGACTCATCCCATCACTTACCCAGTTTTCTGTCGGTAACAATTTCCGTCCACAACGACTCAGCCACATCTGATACATCCCATTTCACTGTCACGCAGAATTTCATTCGTTCACCTTTTATTCTTAAGGTTTTTCATCACATCAGGATGATGATGCACTTACCCCTTACTTAAGATCCACCTCACTTTGACTGCTTAATCTCAGTTTCCCTCTTTCAGCCACCGCCCTTCATTTATTGCCCTACTTTTGGCACAAGCGCACGCAGCATGAGTGAATTATGTGTTAGGTTCGTTTGTTTTGTCTCCTTCCTTCTGTTTTTAGTCCTTTAGCATGATAAAAATACTGAACTGATTTGCACATAATTCTTCAATTACGACTTAAGACATTAAAAGGAACGTGACTAATATTTGGATGAAAAGAATCATAGGTCATTGGTCCATGGCAAAGTCACGTTAAACAGCTCTGAATCGACTTACACTATGGAAGGACTGTAGGGCAGAAACGGATGAAATGATTCCGATTTGAAAGGTTCGGACTTTTCAACTCAGTTTATATTCAAGTTGGATCTACTGTAGCTTGATGTAAGCTTATCTTCAGCCAAAGAATGACCTTATTTGGAAACCAACAGGGCAATGGTCAACGTCACCGCACAAGATCAAAGTCAGTTTTTTGATCCAATTAAAACTAAATTCAGTGGAAGAGTTGGGGTTCGGGTATGGATGAAGTAGAGTCAGGGAAAAATCAGATGAAGTTCATAATGAAAAGGCGAGGTTCACAATCGGCCTTTAAATATTTGTACGGCGCTGGTGTTGAACTCTAAGTGCCTCATGTATTTGTGTCCCATTTGTAATAAAACAGTTAAGTCCATGAACAATAATAGTCACCTCCAAGTGTCACACACCTTCACAGGTCTTCATTTCGGCGATAATACTCATCGCCCATACTGAAGACATGCTACAGATTTTTCATTCAGTACTGGTGTAACCGTATTAAGAGGGAATATGACACGACAGTGTATTTTTTGGAACATCATTAGTCTTTTTTATTGAAATTCAGATAATGAAACTGACCATTGTGAAGTCTAGTCGAATCCCGGCTGGAGACCGATCGAACTGTCTTAAAACACTCCCATTAATATCATTACACAAGTTTTGTGTGATCAGCCCTAGCATGTAAGGGCAGTGGATGTAGCGGAATCCCGATCTGTTGGACAGCAGGTAACTTCACTAACCACTTGACAATCATCTCCCAGTCACATCATATTGTTCAGCCTCCAACACCAATTCATTTAGCTATACTTTTTTTTTTTTTTTTTTATCAGTCACCTTCTCAATCTCATTCTCCCATCCTCACCCATTCAGACTATCCCACTCAACCAGTCCTTCCATCATCCTGGCCCATTCATTTAAATCCTAAAATAATTATCTTTTTCCCCCAACTTGCCTCTCCTTCACTTTAGCCTCCCTCTACAGACCTCGTTTCCACTCGCTCTTGTTCACCCCTCATACAGTACTTTCTCAACTTTACTGTTTCACGTCATTTATTCTGTTTTACTAATAATCACCTCTCAGCCTCGTCGTTTACCTCCTATAAAATGTCTTCCACTCCAGTCCCCTCACCCGTTTTTCGTTTTCCCAAAATCAAACATAATATTTCTTTCACCCACTCTCGGTCGTGCATCTCCATCACTCCCACATGGCCTGCACTCGCGTCCCCCACAATTACTACCAAATAAACGTATGCTGTCAGTTACCTACAACCACTGTGTGCGGTATGCAGATCTGCGTGGGGTGCATGGTTGAGAGAGAGAGAGAGAGAGAGAGAGAGAGTACATAGGAATATAGATAACAGGATGCTTTTTCTTTCATGAGTCCAGCTCTGGGCATACACTTCACAGCCTGTTCCCAAGACCCAGAATTCTTCCTACATACCATACACCTCCTCTTGTCACCACCATGACCAGGTTCCCTGCTAAATAATAATTTTACTTAGATCTAATCAATTTGTATGGGAGAAGGATAGAAAGGAGGAAGACTCAACAGCCCACTCCCCAATATATCCGGTTAAACCGCAGGAAACTTAGAGAAAAAAAGCAATGAAAATTAATGTTATCTTTAGTCTACAGATCTGATGGCGGATTAACAGAGCATTAAAGGCACCGAATCCCCTAGTGTCACCTGAAGATACGGCACTGAGGCAGTTATAATCATTCACAATGCATGGTCGCAGACATCTTGCAGCGACATTTGGCGTCGCAAGTTAGACGCAGAGAGGAAATGCCTAAACCAATGTCACAACATGGAAACAGTGTATTTTCATTAGCGTAAACCCTTAACCCGTCTATAACCTTTGGCACTCATTCACTCTAATCAGTTTTAAAGTATTAATGGATCCAGTACTATGATAAAAGAAGTTCGATAGTCGTTTTATGTGCAGTAGAAAGTTCTGAGAATACTCAGTCATTGGTTAGAAAAATAGAAACATGTAATGAATGGAGGGGGCAGAGTTACAGACATCTTAGGGTCGCACGAGTACACGATGTGGGGAGGGTATATTTTTCGAACTTACACCCAAGTCACCGACATTGAAATATGTACGCTGGTTACTCACTTTAAGCAGCTCAAAGTAATTTCTCTTCTAACATCTGATGCACATACATTTTCATATACCATACTAAATAGAGGATGAAGGGGACTTCTTTGCTTCTTTCCTCTTTCTGTTATACCATTTATGTAGGGTTGGCTAGGTTGGGTTATGACCCCTTTTTGTGGCATCAAAGTTAAAATTAGCTTAGGCCATGTCTAGGTAGGTTAGGTTAGATTATCTCCCTCTTCTGGTATTTACGATACAATTAGCTATTGTGAGGTCTGGGTATATCTGGAAAGAATTAGTTATCTCCATCTCCTATGAAATCTACGAAAAGATTACGTTAGGTCACTTCTGGTTAGGTTGGAAATCTCCTTTATTATAGCAACTCGCGTTAAAATAACATTGCCAAGTCCGGCTATATTTGATTAGGTTATCTCCCACCAGTATGCCATTTACATATAAGAAAGGGTAGGTCAGGTGTGGTTAGCTTGCCTCCCTGTTATGGTATTTACATTAAAAGTAGGTTGGGTCAGGTCTGGTTTCCTTATCTCCCTCTGTTATGGCATTTACATTAAAATTAGCACAGATCAGGTTTGACTAGGTTATCACACTCTTTTATGGTATTTACACTGAAATTAGGTTAGGCCAGGTCTGGTTAGTTTATCTTTCTCTGATGGCATCTGTCTGAGTTCTGATTAGGTTAAGTTTGCTTACGTTACGTTGCACTGTTATGGCATCTACTATACATTAAATTAAGTTGTCATGTATGAATAGGTTCCGTTAGGTTATCTCTCTCTATTGCAACATCTACGTTAAAGTTAGTTTAGGTCATGTCCAATTATTTAAGGATACTGTATCTAACTCTGTTATGACATCCAAGGTAAAATTAAGTAGGACGTATTGGGTTAGGTTAGGTCGGGTTTTCTGCCGCTGTTGTTGCATATAGGGTAATATTAGGTACTGCCAAGTTTGGTTTTTGGTTAGGTTGGCTTATGTACAGTTAAGGTACATCATTTAGGTTAGTTAATGGTGATTCCAATGGACTAAGCCAGTCTAGTGTTATAATAGTAATCACCCAAGTGTCTTGTGCTATATGAAAAAGCTAGGAGAAATTAAAGAATCCTAGAACCGTGAAAGAGATAAATAATTTAGAGCAACGAATCTGTCAAAGAAGTAAATTTCCAAGGGCAACTAGTGGCACTGATGAGCCCTGTAATCATGAGTCACATAAAAGAGAATAAATATGTTTCTTGGAAAAAAAAAATTAATATCATAGCAGTTTACAAGACTGTCACTGGATAAGCTGGAACATCTGACTGCAGTTCTGTAGAGGTGGGAGTATTTATATGGCTCTTGATGTTGCCATTGGCTTAAATAAATTAGGAGATAGTTGTGTTCTTCCTTGCATAAGTGGGCGGAAGAGCTTTGTGTATGTATTAGGGTGCCAAACAGCTGATGAGGGAAAGCTCCGTGATTGGTCGATTGTGCCAAGTGTCCGTTTGAGACAGTCTCTGTCACTGACTGAGAGAAATCAGCTGGTGTAACAGACTTGAGAGGCATAGTTTACGAACAGGGTAAGGCACCGTTAAAAACAGTAGTGAATGCCTAACTGCGGTGTGTTTTATAATGTTTTAATAGTGCATAAGCTGAGGTACTGAATTTAAATTAGGTGCGTCTGCTTACGAGCACGTTAGTGAATCCGACCACTGTAAAAGAATGATCCTTAAATAATACAAACGAGCTTAGTATAGCTATTTACCGTATCATTAATATATACAGAAAATAGTAATGGACCAAGATTTGAACCTTGTGGTCCACCTATTGGATTACTTTCCAAATTTGACTTCACCCCATCAGTACCGTATATTGTAGACGATTTGAGAAATAACTTTTAAACCATTTATATGCAATATCCCTGACCCCATAAAAGAATTGTTTATTCATTAAAATTTTATGATCAACTGCATCGAATGCCTTTCTTAGATCTAGAAACACCCCAATATTAAATTGACCTCTATCAGTAGACTGGACGACATGATTAATCAGTTTTAAAATAGGAATTTGTGGCGAGGCACCCATTCGAAAACCCGTACTGCTCATCCTTCAAGATCCTATGTTCTTTTGAGAAGGCTGCAAACGGTCATAGACTAGTCGCTCGATAATTTTACCGAATTTAGTCAGGCTGGAAATAGGACGATAACTTGAGACCTGGAGAGGATCACCACTTTTGAAGATCGATATAATTTTAGGAAATTTTAAACCAGTAGGAAAAATATCCTTTTGAAATGATGGGTTAATTAAATGCAGTAGTTTAGGTGCTTATATATGTATTGTTTTTGTTAGTGTTTTTTATGAATGTTGTCATATCCCGGACTGGTAATTTTTAATTAATTAACTGTCTTTATTATTTCATTAGTTGAGACTGGTGACAAATTAAAACTCGAATATTGGCCTTTTACATATCGTTACGACGAACTATCATATGCTGGTAGATCATTTGCTACATTTCTTCCCACTGAAAAATAATATTTGTTCATATATAATAATTACATATCTTTAGAGGATTTGGGTGAACATCATTATCTTTATTTATTGAATCTTATTCTTAGTGCTAGCTCTACGGCACAGCAGTTCATTCAACAATGTCTAAGTCTCTTTATCACTATCACTCTTTCCCTTAGTAAGTCTATTTTCATAATAATATTTTCTTTGCCGTTTCTAATTTTTGGTTAACCATATTCCTATAAGTACGATACTCGTCACCAAATGTCAGCGGCTCTTTAGTAAACTCGGTATACACCTTGTGTCCATTTTTAATACTTTCAACTCATGTCACCCATGGTTTTTGAAGCCGCTTTTTCTTTGATTACTATCGTCTTTCAAGGAAAACAAAGGTCCAGAACACCTTGGAGGAGGTTTGAAAATGTTTCGTAATCTTGGTTTACATCACTAGTTATTAGGTAGTATTATATAGCTTCATTCATAGCCGAACACATATCATCATCATTATGTTTATAATTTCTAAATGTGAGTTTGACCTGATTATTTCCCTTACTATTCATTGACTTAAGACTTATAAATGGTGCAAAGTGATCAGATATATCTGGCATTAGAATACCGCGTGTACCTTCCCTTCAATATCATTACACCAGATATGGTCAATTAAAGAAACACTAGAGGTTCCAACTCTTGTCGGCGTGTTTATACACGGATAAAAACAATGGCTATGAAACACAACAAATTCCTGAACAATATTACTGTTCCCATATTTGAGCAAATCTAATTTATAATCACCCATGACACTGGGAATGTTTTGAGCTGATTTAATATTACTTAATATTTCTGAAAGAAAAATAATGAATGCATCTATGAGTTTGGTCTCCTATTAACAACGCCGACAAGTCTGGTGGTTTTATCACTTTTACGTTCAATAGAGATGGATTCTAGGGAGTTATCTGCTACATACATGTTTGGAATTAGTCGACATTCAGAATCGTTGTTCACATATATGACAGTACCACTTCTTTGCCTGTTCTTATTAGTAGTATACAATTTGTACCCTAGAATAGAACATAAATGCTCGATATTCGGGGTCTGTCTCGTTTCACTAAAAGCAATGATCTATACATTATTCAGAAGTGATGATATGTGTATTTACGATGAATTTCTCTAAATTATTTGGTATTTTTCTAATATTGTGAAACAACATTATAGGTTCAGATTCGTTTTGCTGATATATTGCTTCAAAATCAGATTGTTCATAACAGACTTCGAAAGAAGACTAAGATTACGAATAATAATAGCATCAGGATCATAGTCGCTTAAATGTTCACACGTTGTACTCAGCTAAAGAGGATTAAATATCATTTTATCATAATGATCAAAAGTAAGGTAGTTATGATTATCACCTATATTTAATACACTGAGTAATAGAGCGTTATTATTGCAATGAAATAGCCATCCCTCTTTGCTACAACAGAAGTGGAAAGATATAAGAAACAAATTTCATCATCCTAGTGAACAGGTTAATAATGATTGTTCCTACTTCTGTTTGCAGTGTAGGGGCTAAAATAATATATTCATTATTTTTTTTTATGGCTTTTATTTTATTATTTCCTCCTAATCTGATAATACAGGATATTATGTATTCTTCCTGCCATATATTTCTTTGTTTTAATACATTTATTAATTCTTTACCTGATAAGTGTCTCATGAAATTGTGCCAGTGGGCAGTAAGCTTTGTTCCTATATCTTTGATAAATATTCAATAGCGTAGAGCCTACGTGTCAAGTGGGGTTGGTGGAGGATTAGTGCCCCTCCCTGAAAAACAATTAACTCTGAGCCCTTAGCCACCCCGTTTGGCATACATGGCGTCTAGCAATGAATGAATAAAGCCGATTCATTATCACTTAGAGAAATGGAAGCCTCTCACAATTTGAATCCTAACTGTGGTTGCACGAAATTTGATAGGCTTTCTTTGTGAGGGAGGATCTCCTTGGTAACTAGTCAAATCGGCCCTTCCGTCTAAAAACATTTGGCCATTGGCTGAGTCAAAATGCGTTAAGGATCTTCCTCAGATGAAAATAAACTTGTTCTATTAACTCAGTGTATCTGCCAAATGATATTTAGTTTAAAAAACAAGTGGAAAATATTAATAGTCACCAGGCACCAATTTATAAGTAAAACAATAATCACAAGATGATTTTGAAGTCATTTTGCTGCTACAGACCATTCTTACTATCCCCCGGACTGCTGAGAGCTCTGAGCTAAGTCATGCCCTGATACTCCTATTTTCCATTAACATTCGTTAAGAGCCTTCAGAGAGGTTATTAGCAATCTGTCGACCTGTCCTTCTCAGATGCTTGCAGCAGCCAAGGGGCTATGCAGTAATTCTGGCTAATTGATATCTGTGGATTAGATGTGCACATGCTCTGTAGTGATTTAGTTTCACAGTGAGTAGTTCGTGATGGTTCGTAACTGTTTTTTTTTTTTTTTTTTTTTTTTTTTGATTTTTCTGAGGAGCTTGGCACGCAGAATCAAAGTGTCATTATTTGTGAGGGTTAAAAAGATTCTTGAGTACTTTGTAGCCTTGTGAAAACCCACTGGAAATGAATAATCACCAGCTCTGTTTCTCGCTGCTCCCCTCCCATCCCCTTATTGTCAATGTTTTATTCTCATTGTTTTATTCTCTCTCTCTCTCTCTCTCTCTCTCTCTCTCTCTCTCTCTCTCTCTCTCTCTCTCTCTCTCACATATAATGTTCTAGTCTTCTAATCTTTTACTTTTCCATTTAGAGATTGTTATCTAGAATCTTAATGCGGTAGTTTGGATTAAGGCTGGCTTGTTGATGCTGAAAACTTAACACCGTTAACTTCTCCATTCACCACCTTAAGTGCTGCCCTTGTCTGCTTTCATCCCTTACTCTCTTTTGTCCTATTTTCCTTTGTCATCCACTATTTACTTATGCCTTTCTTTTTCCTCTGTTCCTCTGACATCCTTTCTACTCTTTACGTTTGCTTTTCTTTTTCCTCCTTTCCTCTCCCATTCTGGCAGGTGTTTTCTCTGGTTATGCTGTATGTTATGATATAGTATGTTACACAATATTCTGTATTCAATATTTTATTACAATGTATTTAATTCATTATATATACAATATATTACTATGATGTAATATATTTCTACAGTATTATTATGTCTGTACAATATTGTTAGGAATGATATGTCTCTACAATATCGTATTGAATACCATGTACTAACAGGTTATAATGTACTTAGTTACTGCAGGCTGACGTAGATATGCCAGCTGGTGGGTGACCGAGTGATGTCTGGACTCTATAGTATCATAACACACTACGTAATAGTTAGTATCGTATATATGTAATATACTGTGGAGGTTAGATGATAGTCATGCATGGGAGAGAGGGCTAGAGGAAATGAAATTTGCATTCTCTTGTTAGGAATTTCATACACAGCACAATGTGACGCTTGACCGGAAAGTCCTCAGGCTCAAGAAGGTTCCACTAACCTGTGCTCTTACACGTGACGCAACCAGTCATATACTGCACAGGAGAAACAGGAGATACAGGGCAGAGGGAGTTAGGAGAGAGAGGCACGGTGAGAAAGGCAGGAAGAGAGCACACAGAATTAGCAAGCATAAACCGCTCTCGCCTAAGTATTGCTCTTTTGAAGAACTTCCCCTGGATAATAAAACTGAAGTCAAACCCTAAACCCATCTTTATCTTTCTCCTGCCATCGACAACAAGTACAACAAACATTCTCCCTTTCGTAAAATCCCTACAAATCAACACACTGTTACAATAGTTCGGTTACGACTACGATATATTACACCTAAAATTACGATATATTATATTAGGGGGGGGGGGGCAAAAATCAGACCTGGGTCATCTGAGGTGACAGGTATGGTGTTTGCCTTTTTTGCCCGGGCAACGTCGGGTGCCTCTGCAACCCAAGAGTTGGCATGGAGACTCACATGACCTCCAGTTCGGACATAAGCTATTTGAAATTGACCTCCAAGGTCATTTGAGGTCAATAGTCAGAGGTCATTTGAGGTCACCGGTAATACACACTCGAACGACTGGACTCAGCACCCCAGTTTCTGGCATGGAGACTCATATGACCTCCACTTTGGACACAGACTATGTCAGGTTGACTTCCGAGGTCATTTGAGGTCACTGGTAGGAGGTTATTTGAGGTCACCAGTAATAGTAAACAAGTGCACACAAATACCGTGCGATAGTCTGTGAAAGCTGAAATAGATAGTTCCTATACCTCTTATAATCTCTCTGCAAAAGCATGAGAGGTACATGGTCTTTCTGGAGCAGAAAGAAAGACTGAACTAGAACAAATAAGATTAGAGTGTTCGCTTTTTTGGCCAGCGCAAAGCCGGTCTCTCCTCTCGTATGTATGTATGAATGTATCTATCTATCTATCTATCTATCTATCTATATATATATATATATATATATATATATATATATATATATATATATATTTTTACGGAACAGAGAAAGATAATGTACACTTTAAGCGAGAATACTAAAAATCACTACTGTCCCGTAAAGTTCCAGGTTCAAAACAAAAGAGTTAGGTAAAATTACAAGTTAAAGTTTAATGCTCAAACTAACAACAAAACATTCAGGACTCATAAGGATAATGTAATGGCAAAAACAGGTTAAATATATGGTTAACTGCAATAGCCTCTATAAACACGAAATTAGCATGAGTAAATTTATCTAAGTCAGCCCTGATGAAATGATAATACCGGATAATACTCAGTGAATGCAAGATATATTATTACAGATACAAACTATTATTAATAAGGGCTGACACCCAAAACACACTAATCACAAAAACCTCACCAGGCCCAAGAATTAACACTTTACGCTACACAGTACAAGAAAAAATGCAGTAACAGTTATACTCAAATTACACAACTGCTAGATGGTTGGAGACTTCCTGAGCACTCACAATAATAACAACTGTGCAGGGGAGGACAGAGATGTGAACAAAATGAGTAGATCTAAGTGGCAATAATGCAGAGACTGAGCTCATTATATAGGGGCCGGCAGAGCTTGATACAATTTGTAAAAAGGACGCGCAAATGAAGCCAGAGGGGACAAAGAGTTGACACTCCTGCTCTGAACAACAGAAAGAACGACTTACTTTACTATAAGGGTAGAAAGGGGGAGTGAGGTAGAACACGCTCGTGGTCAAACATGCAGCATACTGTACGTTAGAATTACACAAAGGATGATGAAATCATAGGCTATGTAACACCTCCCCACAAAGAAAAAAGAAATTTACAAAGGAAATTTCTTATTACCCTGAAATAATCGGTCTAAAGTCTAGATAAGCAATCTGCAATAACATTTTCTTTCCCCTTGACATGTTGTATGTCTAATGAATACTCCTGAAGAAGTAGACTCCATCTTGTCAATCTCTGATTTTTATCTTTAAACTTACTAAGGAATTTCAGTGGGTTATGATTGGTATAAATGACTATGGGGTCAAAACCAGAACACAAATAAAATGAAAAATGCTGTAAACCCAAAATCAAGGCCAAAAGCTCTTTCTCAATAGTTGAGTAGTTCTTTTGAGGTGGAGTGAACTTCTTACTGTAATAAGATACAGGGTGTTCAATACCCTGATCATCCTCTTGCAGCAAAACAGCCCCAGCTCCTGTATCACTTGCATGAACAGCCATCTTAAAAGGCTTAGCAAAATTTGGAGTAGCGAGCACTGGCTGACTCAATAGGATAGCTTTAAGTTTGTTGAAAGAGGATTCACAGTTATCGGTCCAGACAAATTTAACTCCCTTTTTCAGTAGGTCTGTTAGTGGTAATACAAGAATTGAAAAGTTAAGAACAAATCTCCTGTAATAACCTACCATTCCCAAAAATCTTTGTAGCTCTTTCCTACTTTTAGGTCTGGGAAGATCACTTATAACCTGAACCTTAGCTCCTGGTGGTGCAACATGTCCATCACCAATTACGTACCCAAGGTACTGAACTTTAGCTTGACCAAACTCACACTTTGATAAATTAGCTACAAGATTAGCCTGAACCAAACGCTCAAGAATTTTACTGACATGGCATAGGTGATCTTTCCAGTTGTCACTGAAGATTAATACATCATCAATATAAACAACACACCCTGCCAAACCCTCTGTTACAACATTCATGAGCTTCTGAAATGTGGCTGGTGCATTCTTCATACCATATGGCATTACAGAACATGCAAAAGCCTTTCCTAGTGTTACAAAACATGAGATCTCCCTAGCACGTTCAGTCATAGGTACTTGCCAGTATCCCTTTAACAAATCAAACTTACTTATGTACCTAGCCTTTCCGATCTTGTGTATGCAATCTTCCACACGAGGGAGAGGGTAAGTGTCTGTATTGGTTATCTGATTAACACGTCTGTAGTCGATGCAAAGCCGCTGTGACCCACCTGGTTTAGGGACTAGAGTGACAGGAGAACTCCACTCGCTCTGACAGGGCTCAATCATCTTGTGGTCCAACAGGTAGCCAAGCTCCTTCTGGATGAGAGGAACTTTCACTGGGTTCACACGGTAAGGAGGCAATTTAATTGCCTTTGCGTCTCCAACATCGACATCATGCATCAACACAGTGGTTCTTCCTGGAGTGGCACGGAACACTTGCGGGTACTCCTGCAGTAATGCCGAAAACTCCTGCCTTTCCTCGGGAGGTAGATGAGAAAGCTTAGTCTGGAGATCATTCATGATATCAGGATTCTTCCCCAAACTATCACTCAGGCTCATACTGCATGGGAGAGCTTCACTTGCAGACTTGGGTGGAACAGCTACAGTGCAGACTGGGTTATTTTCGTCCCGCCTGTGATATAACTTTAGCATGTTGATGTGACAAAGTTGCTTGTTCTTTCTACGATCTGGTGTGGCGATGACATAGTTGACATCACTGAGTTTCTTCTCCACGAAATAAGGACCACTAAACTTGGCGTGAAGAGGATGCCCATGCACCGGTAGGAGAATCAAAACCTGATCTCCTAGCTGAAAGTGGCGTAACCTGGACTTCTTATCATACCAAGTTTTCATCTTCTCCTGAGCAGCTCCTAAATTCTCTCTCGCCAGCTGTAAAGCAGTGGACAGCCGTTCTTTGAACTTCATCACATACTCCAGCAGGTTGACGTCATCTTCCTCCGACAGCCAGCATTCCTTGAGTAGCTTAAGGGGTCCTCTTACTTCATAGCCAAACAGTAGTTCAGAGGGTGAGAAGCCCACTGATTCATTTGGAGATTCTCTTGCGGCAAATACAACGAATGGAAGACCTTTATCCCAGTCTTTCTGATGTTCCAAACAGTATTTCTTGAGCATCGATTTGAGTGTTTGATGATATCTCTCCAACGCTCCTTGGGTCTGGGGATGGTAAGCTGAAGACGTGATCTGGGTGATGCCCAACTCTTTCAGAGACTGCTTGAAAACATTTGACATGAAATTACTTCCCTGGTCTGACTGTACCTCCTTGGGCAGACCAAACTTTGTGAAGAACCCTAGCATTTCCTTAACCACGTTCTTTGCTGAGATATTTCTAAGTGGAGTGGCTTCAGGATAACGAGTAGCCATATCAATCAGGGTCAACACATAAGAAAATCCTGAAGAAGTCTTAGGAAGAGGGCCCACAATATCCACCAACACACGGGTGAATGGCGCCTCAAAAGGAGGAATGGGAACTAGAGGTGCAACCTTTTCGGTCTGATTACACTTCCCCACAACTTGACAGGTGTGACAAGACTTACAATACCAGGAAACATCCCTGAAGATACCTGGCCAGTAGAAGTGTTTCAAAATGCGTGCCACAGTCTTCCTCACTCCAAGGTGTCCTGCCAAACTGGAATCATGAGCCACTCTAATGATATCCTGCCTACAAACACGAGGGATGACAACTTGATGTACAACCTCCCATTCACAGTCGGCTGATGCTGTTGGGGGTCTCCACTTCCTCATAAGTACTCCTGACTTTATATAATAACAAGTAGAAGCACCGGCTGACTCTTCCTCACTGCAAGCTGAGTTAGCTAGACCTTTCAACTCAGGGTCAGCAACCTGCAACTCAACCAACTCTTGACGAGACAAATTATCAACACTACGGGGTACTGCCTCATCTGGTGAGTGGTCCAAATTAGCAAGAAAAGTGCCAGCTAGGATAACATCATCATCATCATTATCCTCTAAATCACCAGTAACTTTAGACTTAGCCCTAGTGACAGCACATGCAGGGAACACATCAGTGACATCACAATCCTGGGCCGCAGCCACTGGCTCACTAGACAACTGAGGAGCTGGACACACTTGACTTCCACCAATATCATTTCCAAGTAAGAAAGTTACACCTGACATTGGAAGTGTCTCAACCAACCCAACCATAACGGAACCATTAACAAAACCAGACTCTAAATTCACTCTGCACAGAGGGACAGATAAGTAATTATTCCCTACACCTTGTAAGATTACAGTTTGATCAGAGGAATTAACATTAGAGCCTAGAACACTGGTCAGCATAAGGGATTGGCAAGCACCTGTATTACAATATATTTTAACTGATTTCCTGTCATTACTGTCCAGAGGACTGACAAAACCATCAGACAGGAAATTAGCACATGAACTCTTGAGAGTGTCACCCACGTCACTGCTCAAAAGAGGAGCTCCATCATGAGAATTCAATTTACCCCTCAAAGCAGGTTCAGTTAACTCAGTTAAAGAATTCTGGGAACTCTGAAGGGTGGACACTAGACCAATTGACTGAATATTTAAAGACTCCTTTTTGTTCACATCACGCTGTCTCCTGAAACATTTCTCCATAGTATGACCAAGCTTACTACAATAAGTACATTTACTTTTCTGAAATCTAGAGGTGGAGCTGGTATTCTTCCTGAGAAACATCATCTTTATTCTCTTTCCTGTTACCTGCACTCTGAGTAGAGGCAACGTACTTACTCTCAGCTTTCCCTTTTTCTTTAGAATATCTCTTGTGAG
>NC_137003.1:34037866-34342866 GCF_032717465.1 Coenobita brevimanus
TGGCCACCCTAGACCGTGTCCAGGCCAGAGCTCAATGACTAGTGCGACTCAAAGCAGCCCCACACCAGCCTGCCCCCTTCCAACCCCTCCAGGAGCGCAGGGACATGGCAGGTCTGTGTGTGATGCACAAGGTTCACATCCTACATACCCGCCACCTAGTGACCCTGCAACTCCCTTCGCCCCCATCGGCCACACACTTTACCACAGCCGCCCCATTCAGACAGCAACAAGTAGACATCTCCTACTCCAGGACGGAACACCACCTCCGCTCCTTCCTACCCTGCTATGGCCGCCTGTGGAACACGCTGGTGCGCAACACTGACACTGGCCACAGCGACTCCCTACAAGCCTTCAAGCGAGAGGTCAACAGATGGGTGGCGTAAAGAGGCTACAATAATTATTAACACTAGTGTCGACAATGGGGTATTTATAATCAATGTGTATGTAAATATGTAAACTTTCTACTACCAATTAGCTATAGATAGCACTAGATTCAAACCTAGTTACCTTAGCTTAGATTTCGAAAGTAACTTTTAAGTCCTTGACAACAACAAAAAGTAACTCTGTAATAAACCATGTTAAAGAGAGAGAGAGAGAGAGAGAGAGAGAGAGAGAGAGAGAGAGAGAGAGAGAGAGAGAGAGAGAGAGAGAGAGAATTTCTGGGTAAATGATTTTCACACTCTCAACACAAACGGAAATGCCGACAGGCGGGGGATGTATTGAAATGGGGTGGTGATGTACAGGGGATGGAAAGGGAAACAAAAGGTGTAAACAACAGTGGTAAAGGAAATTTGAAGGAATTAGTGGAAAAGAAATATACGATAAACAATAAACAATAAGAAAAAGGGGGAAATTGGCAGTGTACACGGATGTGAAAAAAATGAGCACGAATATAGTCCAACACCCACATGTACCAACTGATCTACGAGGAAAATATCTGACTTTGCCTCCTTCGATCGATTGCTTTGAAAATCGAATTAGGGTACTTGATTTTTGCTTGACCTTTAACCCTTTCAGTGAGTTTGGTGAAAACAGTTTGAGTTGATCTTGTCTAGTGACCTTGATATCTTATCTTTCCCTGTTACCTTGACCTTTAAATGACTGTTCTCAAAATTAAATTCATTGATCATTTTATAGATTTCTTCTTCCACAAAGTTTGGGGTTAATCGGATAAAAACTAAGTTGACCTTGTTATGTGACCTTGCCTTTTGACCAGTTGTGCTAAAAAACAGTAGGCCAGTTTCTTGGCTGATCTTCGACCCTTCCACCATGTTTAGTTAGAATCATATCAACACTGACTTAGTTATTTTTTTCACACATTAACACAAGGGTTGAATCTTTAACTTGCCCTGTGAACTTGACCTATGGCTGGCTGTTTTCAAAATCGAATGTTTTCATTCTTCCATTATCCCATATTAAACAAAGTTTGACCTATATTGCAAAAAGAAAAAAAAAATGTATCAACTGACAGAGCTAGATGAAACTTTGACTTATCTTTGTGACCTTGAAACTGGACATTGTTCTCAAAACCCATTGGTCATTCCCTTTGTTGTTTCATATAGAACAAAAAAAAATTTATATATTTTGTTCACACACACACACACACACACACACACACACACACACACACACACACGCACACACGCACGCGCATTTGGCGTCAAGTAAAGCATAACATCCGCTCTCGTTTCGCGACGTAGAGGAAAAAGTATATCTGGAAAAGAAATTATCAAAGACTGAGACAAATGTTCCCTCGCATTACACTACTCGTTCACTTTTCTCTACGAGTACTTTCAAGCCATCATGCAAAAGAGCTTTCATTACCATCCTCTCTGAGTTGTAGTTCTTATGCTAAGCAATAGGTAGCGACGTTTGCTAACATTATTTTCGTCTTTTTCCTGGAGCAACCTGTGAATAGAACCAAATCCACTAACGTACAGGTGCTGGCAACCCTGCCCAGTTCATTTCACAGGACACACTCCCTTCGCCCTGCCCAACCACCGAATACCATCACACCTCATCCAGAGCACACTTTTCCATAAACATCAAACCTATTTGCTTTCCCCAAAACAAATATCTGAAAACAAAAAATGACTTAAGCATTCTTGTCGCAAACAGCTATTTATGCAACGCCCATATACATAGGTTGTACTCGTCCTCTCACTGCCCACTATCCACCTTCATTTCAAGCCAACACACTCATTACTGTTTACCACCCCAACCGTACTTTACTTTATTAACATTCTGTTATCCGGCTTTGCTTGGTGGTGACGGAAGGCGGGAACATAATTTATTATAAATGTCAGTACACCATTCTCTACCGTCCATTCCATCGAGAGGGGCCAAAATATGAAGATTATCACGCGCACGTCACGTTACCAGCAAAATGTTGATTAGAAAAAGCTATTCGCAGAGTCACTTCCCTGTAACACACACACACACACACACACACACACACACACACACACACACACACACACACACACACACACACACACACACACACACACACACACACACACACACACACACACACACACACACACACACACACACACACACACACACACACACACACACACACACACACACACACACACACACACACACACATCAGTGAGAAGGTACGGAACATGTATACACTGCTTGCCAATATGAGAATAGCGTTTACATACATAAATGAAGACATGCTAAGAAAGATAATAAAATCATTCATCAGACTAACCCTGGAGTATGCATCAGAAGTCTGGAGTCCTCATCTCAAAAAAACACATAGACAAGATTGAAAAAGTTCAAAGGGCCGCTACAAGATGGGTACCAAGCTTAAGGGATCTAAGCTACGAAGAAAGACTAAATAAACTGAATCTACTAACACTACAGGAGAGAAAGAAAAGAGGTGACATGATTATGCAATATAAATGCATATCAGGGAAGGAGAAAATAGACATAAATGATTACTTAACGTATGGGGAAGCATCAGCAAGAGGATACTGCAAAAAACTGCATAAAAAGAGAGGTGATAAAGACGTAAGGAAATTTAGTTTCCCAAATAGAGCAATTGATCAATGGAATGCACTGCCGAATGAAATAGTGTGTGCCAAAACAATTCACAAATTTAAGGATATGTACGATAAATATGGTTTAAGACACGGGACAGTACGAGCTTGACTCATTCCTGTAAAGATACAGTTAGGTAACAACAATTAGGTAAGAACACACACGCACACACACACACGCACACACACACACACACACACACACACACACACACACACACACACACACACACACACACACACACACATTTAACTTTGGAGACTGTTACTCCCTTAACCTGAAGGGTCACTTCTAAGCTAAACAGAATAATCTGGCGACGGCCCGTGCATAATTCTCATTTAAGCCTCATTCTGCAACTGTCTCACTCCTAAGAATTTTTTACATTATTCTTTCGGCTCCTAACATTATAGTTCTCCGCCTTCCATTCGCCCTTCTTGCACTATTCCTCTTTGTTTCTTAGTCTCTTATGTACGGAAATAATATTTCTCTTTTTTTTTTTTTCATTCGCTTTACCCTCCATGTTATACTATTCATTCTGTTGTCCCTCCCCCCCTCCCTCCCTTCCCCCCCCCTCTCTCTCTCTGTTGTGAACTTGGTGAGTCTTTATGCTATACTGGGTGAGTGGGTAGATCTGTGGGCTTAAGGGAGAGTTGATAAATGGAATGGTGAAAATAACTGCAATGGGAAATAAGTCTATGAGATAAACATATTAACAGATGGAATAGGTCTTTGGAAGTAAATAGATCTACAGGGAAGCAAGTCCCTGGGACAAGCCGGACCAAGTGGATATATAGATCGAGTGGGTAAAAAAGGTCCATTAAGGAAACAGGTCCATGGGAGAAAGCAGTAACATGTGGGGTGTCCGTGTTTCCCCATGAAAGAAAAACTAGTTAATGAGGTCAAATATGCTCATAAGAAAAACAGGTCCTTACAGAGGAAATACGTCATGAAGAAATCGATATATGAGGACGTAGGTCCATTGTGGAGAATAACCCATAGTGAACAATATTTTCACGGTGAGAAATAGGTCTTTTGAGGAAAATAAGTGTATGGAAAAAAATAACAACGACAATTATACGTCCATATGGATCAAAAAGGAATAATGGGTACGTCAAAATGTAGGTATTTGATGTAAAACTGATTAGTTTAAGTACAAGTCCTAAAGGGACTCATATCTGCACCCAAGAGGGTATTGCCGACGATCACCTTATGAGTTGGTTACTTTTTATGTCCTTTTCGTAGTAGAGATGAGGCATTTCACACATAGTGGGAGTACGCTAATGAGGAATGGACTCTGCAATAAAGAAATAAAGGTAAGAATTGCTATGGGTAAAGTAGATATTGTGAGAGGAATGCCGTTGCGAACGGACAATCTTGATTTACGACTAAATAATAGGACTGTGAAATATTGTATACGATGCGTAACACTGTGGCTCAGAAACGTGAACGTAAAAAGCTACCGAAAAGCAACGCCTGGAATTTTGAGTTGTTGACATGGAGGACAAGAGCGATGAAGACCTGGAGAAAAACATAAGAGCAAGGAAGCGGTATTAAGAAGTAGGCAGGACATATTCTGAGAAGAGGATAACAAAGTATAGATGTCACAGAAGCGGATTTTACAGCACCAGGTCAAGGGACGTCAGGACGATCTGATGGCAAGAATAATCTTCCTGCAAATGAAGGAGTTGCTGAGACACAATCCATGTGATGAATTACTGATTCATGAAAGTACCTAACGTCCAGCAGAACACCATAAATATATGTGCATTAATACTCATTTCCTCTCATGATGAATGTTGTTTCTAAATATTTGTGTATATTTTCTTAGAACTTTCATTCTTGCCATAAGACTAGTATATTACTCCACGTAACGTTAGGCAGTTTTATTAATTTGACAATCAGTCACAGTTGGCTGTGGGCGTTTATATTTCTATACTAGCTTTTATAAATTTATTAGTAAAGGTGAGGGTAGAAGCCATGTGGGAATTTTCCTTGGTGTTCAACTCCATAGCTTGGTTCTTGGAAGCCGAATCAACGCACTAACCCGCTAGAGTCCTTATTAACCCATGAGAGTCCAGGGTTCCTGCATGTGGGACTTTGCTGATAGAGTACTTCGTGCACTACCCTCCGCCTTTTGGCTCATAGTTACAAAGCTCATAGTGTAGGCATAATATGTTATGACAATACATTAACTATATAGCTATAGGTTACACTATGTAAAACAGGTAGTTATGTATGAAGTTCTCCCGGAAGAGACAACTACACATCCCCTAGCCTAGACTAATCAAGAATGCCAAACACCTCTGATCATGTGCCGGAAACATGACTGACACACACACACAGACACACACGCACATACGTATGCACACACACTTTCGCCGGAAGTTAGAGAGGGATATAAGTCCGATATCACATGTAGGAAGGTTAGAGAGCAGAACAGAGAGCAGAACAGAGAACCAGTGAGAGAAAGAAAGAGACCCCACAGAAAGAAGAGGTTAGAGAGAAAGCCCGATAACATGAGGGTCATCTAGGAGGCTATGCCGTTACGCTACGCTAAGCTGTAAATCACAGTTCGATATGACTGCACAATAATCTCCATCGACTCCAGTCTGCCTGTTTCATCACCCCACTTAAAGTACGAAGAGGATAACGGAACAGAGAAGACCTACACTGACATCGTCAACAATGTCTCACCATTACTTTCTCTCCTGGTGCCACTCCCATCAACAATGACAATCAAATGACGTTCTGTATCTAATCAAACCCCTCGGCTACGTCTATTGACAATAGGTTCGGAGCAGGGCCCCCCACCCTCGTCTCCGTAATTAACGCTTGAAAATGCCTAATTCCGTTTGCGTGTGTGTGTGTGTGTGTGTGTGTGTGTGTGTGTGTGTGTGTGTGTGTGTGTGTGTGAACCAATAGGCTTACGAAACTGATAGATTTGTCGACGATTCCTGTTGGGATGGCACTGTTGGAATAATGTTAGAGAACTGCCTTATGACTATCGACTCATAGATGCAGAGTTCATACCCTTTCCCCCCCCCCCTACTTTATTAGCGTTTGAAACTGCACACTGGGTTAGCACACTGTCCTGGGATACCACAGGTATCTAACCTAAGTGCTACTCAAGGAACTCGTTTTACCAGCTAACTCACATGGTCTAAACAAATGGTGCTGTACTCTAGTTAGCATCAAACAATTTTGTTCATATTTTGCAAGATTCTTGTAACAACCAAACTTGTAAAACGAGAGCAGATGTTATGTTTTGAGTTGTGTGTGTGTGTGTGTGTGTGTGTGTGTGTGTGTGTGTGTGTGTGTGTGTGTGTGTGTGTACGAGCAAAATAAACCATATTTATCAGATATTAAGGAAATTTGGTGGACGTGTTGAAAATTAGGCAATAGGGGCATGACTACTGCATCTGAGAACAATAGGTCAAAGGTCAATGTACACTGACAAGATATACTCAAACAGATTTTATCCCAACTGGTCCAATATTTTTGAAGAATTGACGGAAAGGCAAAATCAAAGGATTAGATTTTGAAAATATCCAGTCAATGGTTAAGGTCAGATTGAAAAGGCAAATAGCAAGGTCACAGGGCAGTCTATTCAAACAGCTACAATCTAATTTAAGCCAAACGTAGTGAAAGGGTTAAGATTCGGCCAAGAACTAAGGTATTCATTTCTTTTAAGTCATAGGTCAAACAACAGGCAAGTGTCAGTGTGATGAACAAAATGACTAAAAGAGTTCTGATCTGATTTTAATCAAACTTGGTGTACGGTTGAGGGTCATCCAAGGGGATCACATGTTTTTAACAATACGCTAATGGCCAAGGTCACACGACAAAGTCTACCCAAATTTTTCTCCATGTGATTAGAATAAAGTTTGTGGAAGGGTTCTGGTTAAAACAAGGATAAACGGACATTATTTTGAGAATAATCAGTCACTGTCGTAGATCGCGAAGAATGGTCAAAGTTCAGATGCACTGGGCAAGTTCAGCTCAGACACATCTGATCTGTTATAAATACCGGTAGAAGGGCTGAGGTTTAGGGAAGAATAAAATAACTCAATTCTGGGAGTAGGCAGTCGAAGGTCCAACCACAGGACAAATACTCGGCCCATAAGCCAGTTGCAGGACCCCGGTGTTGCACTTTCTCAGCGCTCCCTATCGCTTTCGATATGTTTGCTTTTGTAGTATCAGTTCCCCTAATATTACATATCCTTTATATCTATTATTAAAACCATCACTATTATTAATATTAGTGTTCATTTCAACATCATGATGACAGTAAAGACTTTTGGTTACAATCATGAGGTCTCCAGACAGTTATATTCAGCTTTGGAAAACCTCAAGCCTTGAAAGGATAATCCAATTCTCTTTCCACTCACTTCCTTCTAAGGTGGTTATTATCGTCTTCAGATAACAAGAACAAAATGAATAAAAGATCATTCTGTCAGAATGAATGCAGTATCTTTTTTTTTTTTTTTTTTTTTTTTTTCACATTTGAGGTGACTGTTGACTAAGTTTAACTTAGTTTATTTCTTTGTATCCTTATAGAACATCTTATCTCTTTGCATAGTACTGCACTAACTTGATGTTCCATTATGTTTGATCTTTCTTTTGGCTAAATTTCCATTTCATTTATCTTCTGCATTCTTTTTTCCTTACTATCATCTCACACAAACTTTTCTTAAAACTACTCCTTGAGATAAGCTTTGCTGGCCTTTCTCCCTTCTTCCTCACCTCTCTTTCAATCTACGTTTTCCTTTGTCACCTTCTTATGTTTTGAATTATGAGACTAGGTAAAGGTATTCACAAGTGGATGGCCTGTGCACGCATGCGAGCCCATAAGGTTTAATAATCTAAAAACACATAAAACAACCTAACCAAAAATGTAATTTATTTCAATGTTTATGAAGGGGCAAAACGCAAAATTCGTTCAAGCAGCTGCTCCATTCATCTGAATGCCAAGCAGAATTTAATGAAGGAGAAGGTAGAATTGGTGGCATGTCTGGGATGTTGCTGTGACGTAGGGGCGGACAGTAAAAGCTGGATTCTGATTGGCTGGTGGGGATGGAGGGAGATTCTAATTGGCTGGACGGGATAAAGGATGCGGGTTATCGCCTGGCATGCGCGACAAGGGGCCTCACTTATCTATTTATTGCCAGACGCCATAATCCCGTACGGGGTGACCATTTGACTCTGAGTTATTTGTTTTACAGGGAGGGGCACTAACCCTCCACCAACCCAATTGACACGTAGGGAGCACGTATGGTTTGGTTATATGGTTACCACCCAGCGTTGTAAATGGTTTCTTGGCTTACAGGACACCATTTGGCTTGTCACTCAATGTAAAGTCACCTGTAACGGAAAGAAAAGCAATAAATAGCGACAGGAAAGATGGGAGAAATAGGATGGGAGGAGGGCAGGCACAGAAAAAGAATGATAAAGGCTAAGGAAGGAGTAGGCAGCACTACATCAAGTGAGTGGATGATAGTCGCCACCACCTACTACTTATGATCATGAAAAATATGGCTTAAATTTTCTTTACTGTTTCCATCCTAATGTTAGCCTGTGAGCGCTCAATAAATTTCATGCGTAACTTTCTCTAAGGATTGGAGGTTATATGCAGGTTAGTACTTAAATCTAATACAAAAGCAACATCCCTTGAATGCCTGGCGTGACCGTATGACCACAGCCTACATTGTTCTACATATTATAAATTTGTTACCAATTGGACGGAAACACAGGATTAACTGTATTTCGTGGTATGGGCTTAGACCTGATCCTTTCTGACGAGCAATAATATGCAGTGATTATCCCCTCTCAGTCCAATACAGGAGGTCATCCACTGAAGGCATTTTTATGTGGCAGCCATGGCGCCCACTGAAAAGTAAGTTGTTATATAACGGTTACTTCCTTATTTTTACCTTAATACTTTATTAGTGGTTTGTATTCTAAAGATATATGACTGCTTTCCCTCTCTATGTAGTGATATATAAGTCTGATTTTCTCTATAGGTATAGTGTGATTTTGCTGTGACCATATTATCACGCTAGGCGTTTCTGGAACTTGCAAATGAAAGTAGTACGCAGGTATTCACTGCAGTGGAAAGTAAGGTTCAGTAACCCATTGCTTATAACACTGATCTATTTTCATCTCTAGCAGCAATGGTTATGCATGTTGAAATCCCCTTTCATTATATCTTAGCATCATTTCTCATATTTATTTGAATATTGAATGCATTTTTACCATGAAGCCAAATGGTGCGGAGTTCGCAATGTGGAGTTTTGATAAACTTATGGGTGATACTTATAATACTGCAAGAACTGGAGAAGGAGGAATCTGCAGTCAGATATACAGACAACCAGCAGTGATAAATACTGAATCAGATGAAGATTCAGCAGACGATGATGAAGGAGGATTTATGGACAACCTGATCAGAAAACAACTGCATGCTGGTGCTGAGGCTATCCTATCAAATAACCAGTGTATTGAAGGAGAGGTATAGAAATTATTCAAGAACCAAAATGAAAGAGAACAAAGACCCATGAGACGAAACAAACGTAAGACGCCTGAGGATCTTTTAGCACTGTTACTTACATTCCAGAAGACAGTAACTCAAAGCACTGTACAGAGATTTCAGTGTTCATGAATTATCTGAACTGCTTTCTAATGAAAGTAGTTTTGCCATGATCCTTATGGAAATTCATAGGAATGCATAGTTCAAAAACTCTGCTGATCCCAAAGTTACAAACGAATAGCTGAAGTGTTTCATTGGTGTCTTAATACAATGATTTGCTGGGAAAAAGGTATTACTGGGACTTGAGAACTGAATAAAGAACGGACCGGTACAGAGGGCTATTAGAAGAGGCAGATATGAGCCAGTCATGAGGTTTTTACAGTTTGCAGATAATACTGCTGACTTCAACTGATAAGCTGTGGAAATTAAACCTATTTATGGATAAACTTTGTAAAAATTTTAAGAAACACTTTGTCGATGAGCCTAAACTAAGCTTTGATGAATCAATGATTGCATATTTTGGACACCGTGGTTGTAAACAGTTTTTGGGGGTAAAGACATGCATATTGGCTACAAGTGCAAGATGTGTCTGAACATTCCAAATGGCCACTTGATAACTTGTGATATCTGTAAAGGTAAGTATCCTCGGGGTTATCATGAATATGAGGCTAAGTTTGGGAAGACAGGATCTATTTTCATCCAGATGATCAATGATTTTGATTAAAAAATAAAAACATTTAGCTTTTATATTGATAATCTTTTCACTGCAATCAATCTTCTAATTCATCTGGAAACTGAAGGATAAAATGGAACCAGAACAATTCGTAGGGAAAACAGAGTACCTAAAGAATGCGGCTTGACGCCAGGCTAGCATGTAACAAAGAAACGAAGGGTTAACACAAAAGTAGTGACAATGGTATCATTATTACAACATGGCAAGATAATTCTAGTGTTCCAATGCCCTCGACTGCACATAATGTTTATCCATTAGGAAATGTAAAGAGGTATTCAAAAGAGCAGAGAAAGTATGTGTTTGTTCAGTGGCCACTGGTCATTGGTGAATATAATAAGAATACGGGTAGCACTGACCTTATAGATGAAAGCATAAGCAGACACTGAGTGGCAGTTCAAAGGAAAGAATGATGGTGCAACAATTCAAAATGCATGGCAAATACACAGAAGTGTTGGCACAGGCTGTACATCACTAGCGTTCTGGCGAGAGGTGGTGAAGTTTTACTTAACCTTCCATGGTTGTCCTTCAAAGGGAATCTGTTTCAAGACACAGCTGTTCTGGGTCATTTATATCTAATTCTATAAGATTTGATGGAAGAGTTCACTTTGTTCTTCCAATTCCAGACAACAAAAGAAGACTCTGTTCATTAGTTAAGTGTATGTCTGTAGGTTGCACGACTTGCAATAAATGCAGTGTTGGTCTATATATACCTTGCTTTCGTATTTACTACACAAAGAATTAGACCAATAAATAGTTTATATGTTTGTGTTTCAGAAAGAGTGTATGTCATATGTTTAAGTATGCAGAAATGATGGAATAAAGGAGTAATTGTAATTGTAAAAGTTACCCTGTCTTTCACATCTGCCTAGTGTAACCATATTGTCACACCCGGTATCTTGCTTCAGTAAAAGAAATTATATGTGCTGTACACCGTAATCCATTAAATTACATCCTGGTAGTAAAATGAATAAGTTTTAAACAAAAATCAGACGAAAAAATTCAGGCTTTTAAGGGTTAAGACTGAAGAAAAGGGAAAGAGTTAACCTTGCGGAAAGATAATAAAGGAAATTATATAATCCAAGGAAGAGAGCTGACAAAAACAAAGGCGAAAATAAATGCAGGGCGGAGGGAAATGCTAAGGAGAGAATAAATTCCCTCAAATGCCAGGCCTGGCTCCTCTCTGCACGAATTGCACTGGCGTCTAATATAATTCATTCTTTTTTTTATCTCGTTTCCTTCCTTCACAACTGCAGCCTCGCTTTTTTTATCTTCCTTCTGTAAATATTCATTTATTCTTCTCATTTTTATTCTTGCCACTATTTTGGACCTCCATTTTTAAATACAATCTTTATGAATCATGAGACGCCAGGTATTTGTGAGCGACCAGATGTTTATTTAATAGCTTCTTTTTTTTTCTTTGAGAAAGGCATGAGGTAAATTATCGTCACCACGCAGACGGCCAAACTCAAGTACCAATCTTAACAGAGTTTCTTACGCCCGTATTCATAAACTTTTCCTTCCCTTTTAGATGCCTGGGAAGGACATCATTCGCAGAATTGGTATTAAAAGAAAATCCTTCCCTTTCTGAGATGCACGAAGGGCAAGCTCTTCCCTTCGAGCAGTCGAAATTATTGGAACTCGACGGAATCATAAATCTCCCTTCGCAATTTTTGTGCGTTCTTTTGTAGTTTATTCCCTTAAATATATTTGCAGTATCGATGAAAGGTACTGTGCAATTTCATCAATACGATTTTCAACGTTATACTGATTTTTAAGTGATTTTTGTATCTCTTTAAAAGAGTAACCCATGCCGGCTGAGATGTTTAGCCAGACATAAACAGAGCGACGACGTTATTACCTCCGATATTCATTCAGTGTTATATGATCTGACACTGGCAAATCTTATACATTATCGCCATGGTCACACAAGGATATTTCAAGTGACGTTTTGCTTGTCAATTTTCCCGGAAAAGGAAAATCTGCCATCAAGATCACATGAATGGTTTGGCTCATGTCATCTAGGTGGAAAAAAAAAAGTGAGCGCTGCCATGCAAGCACAGAAGGTGGTTAACAAGTGATTGTTACACTTACGAATAACAACATTAAAGATAATAATATTCCTCAAATATAATTTATTACAAAAAATATTGTCTTGAGGCTTGAACACCGATGCTGTATTGGCCAGAATGACATTTATGGCTGAATACAAACGAACAGTATGGATGTGGTAGCGACCTCCCACATCTCAAATGTGTTATGCTTTCATTATCCAGCACGGTTTATTCGTGTTTTGATTTACACTGTAAGTACAGTATTAGTTTATAAATCTAATGCTGCACCATACCAAATGTCAGCATGGTGGATCGTTTTAGCTTTACAGGATTATCAGCCTGGACATTTTAGCTTCCCTTCCAAGGGAATCTCTTTGGATACCGATGGAAAACATAACGCCTTCAAGGGGAGTGGAAAGTTTAGGGAAGGAATTATTTTTAAGAATACTGCTGTTAGTCCTGCCCGACTCTACTTCCCACCACCATCCTTGCCCATCCTACCGACTTCGCTACTCCCACCATACTAATTTTTCTTAGCACAACACCGAATTTTTTAGAATTTGTTCGTATCTGACCATACACACATAGTGTGATTGTTCCCCCATTTTCCATTGTCTGTGAGAATCACAGCCTATCCTACTTACATCA
Organism: Coenobita brevimanus; assembly: GCF_032717465.1. Taxonomy (NCBI): domain Eukaryota; kingdom Metazoa; phylum Arthropoda; class Malacostraca; order Decapoda; family Coenobitidae; genus Coenobita; species Coenobita brevimanus. The sequence continues at coordinate 34,050,879 of NC_137003.1, forward strand.
TCTACTTGTGTTCTCCCAAACCAACAACTTTTTCTTCCCATTTATTAGATTTATACCTTACCAACTTACTTCAGCCATCAATGTTCACAGCACGAACTTTACTTAGCCATTATTATCTAGCCCCATCCCACCTAGCTTTTTCCACCCTGCTAAATCTATTCAGCTCTGATGTGATAGGCTATATAAACTATAATGGAAACTGACTCTAATATTAGCCGACCCATGGCTTATCTATAACATCCATATTTACACGATATACTTCTTTCCGGGGTGCTGAAGGTTAGCCAGCTATTAATGGGACTGTGAATCCCAGACTAAAAGCAGCCAAACCTCTACATCCATCCAGGCGTCATGTGAGAAGGACAACGGTCAACCTGGCTGGCCGCCGTCTCACGCTTGGGGCCTTCTGCTTCCCACGTCATTTATCACGTAGAGGGAAATGATTCCTCGGCAGTTATTTCCCTTTTCCCCACACAGAGGTAGTGAGAGCAATCACTGGCTCCAAACACGATACCTTTGCCCAGTTTGCTCTCTGCAAATAGCACACACTAAAGGACCACACTGATCTGTTCGATGTAATTCATTTAAGTGAACGTATGCACACCGTATGTACTATGTACAACACATATTATTGTCCGACATCACCATGGCACAGGGGTATGTGACAAGTGCAATATCCCTCCAGTTACATCAACTACAACTTTCTGCTTCCCCCAACAACCCCATCCTCACACAACCACTGCCCCCATCATTCAGCCCTTACGCACAAACATTACAACTACAACACAGACCCAAAAGAGTTGAGCACCACTTCGAACAAGCAAAACAAATATATCACAACAAAATGTTGTGACCAGATTAGTATGTAAAATGAGGAATAATCTTGTGAAAGATAAATATGGGCTCACAAGGAATGACCATAATCTCATATTAAAGTCTTAAAGTGAGGAAGAAATTAAATGAAAATCTGATGTATACCGAATATACAGACAGTTTTCAAAACTCTCTTTTCCGTGTCATCTGACAAAGAATTTGGTGAAGTATACAGTAGGTATACCGTATCTGTTTTTAAATCGACATATGTCATACATTAGCAGCGACAGCCCAGTGAAGTAAGCATTTTGAGGCGTCGGCGGTGGCTGTGGTTGAGGGTAGGTAGCAACTGATGGGTTGTAGTGGGGAGGGGGTGAGGGAAAGGGATGGAGGTGGTCAGGAGAAAGCTGACAGTATGGAGGAAGAGTTGTAAGGAGCAGGGAATGCGGGGATCTCTCGATGGGGATAAGGTTATTTCTCGGGCGGCATTTGGAGAATACTGAGGAGCTTGAGGGGAGGGGGAATGGGGGGAGGGAGCAGGGTTAGGGAATAATGGAAGGAGATAGGTTCGGATGGGAGAGGGTACATTCTGCAGTGCCAATCGCAATCTCCTTTCGAACATTTTGGGATGTAATATACAGTATATGGTTAAAACAAACTTGATGGGACAGTAGCTTCAAACAGCTTTCAAAATGCTCAAATACTGGGAAGGACGTTCAATTGTTACAGGACTGTCCTTGACCTTAAGTGATCACCTTTTCGCTTCCCTAAGATGTGCATAGAGTACATAATATTTATGTGCATCAGGATAGCGTGGAAAGGTTCCCTGCATGAGATCAGCACCATTAAAAAATAACTAGATAGTTTAAATCCTCATACGGTGCTGTTCACTGGTGTCCTGCTGAACTTAAAGGTTCCACAAGTCCCCCTTCAGAACGTGTCCACAGAACTGATCTTTCCTTTGGAGATGGGTAATAATAATTCCAGTCCCCAGGAAGATCTCAATGTCCAGTCCCAACAACTACCGATCCAGCTCTCTAATAATGTTCCCAGCAAGATCCTCATAAAATTGGCTGTTGATGACATTACTCAGCATTTTAATCACCAGAATCCCTCGTTACTGTAAGCAGGCAGTTTGATTTCAGACCCTCTCAATCAAGTGTTGACCTCCATCTCTTCCTCAACAAAGACTGGCAGGATGGTCTACAAATTGTCTTTGAAGGCCTAGTGAGTACCCGTGAAATGCAAGATCATTTGACCGAGAATGAAAGAAAAAAAATGATGAAAAACCATTAAGAAGACTATCATATGGAAAAGACTTTTGATACGGTGACCTTTTCACAGATTTTACTGACTATTCAGTTAGAACGTACATGCTTCAATGATCGTTTTGTGGGTAAGTTCTTTGGAACGTCTTCAATGCCGAACTTTTCTAACAACACAAAGAATTAGCAATGTATGACGACGACTGCACACTGACAGCTTCATGCAGCCCAAAGGACACTCCACAAATGGTTTGATACATCCATTAAATTTTATTCAGCACACTCACGATGTGATACATTATGACAGAAAGGCCAAGGATTCTGAATGAAATAACTGTCTACCTGTCTATTTATAGCCAGAAGCCATAATCCCAGAGGTGCCAGCTAATATTTAAGTTAGTGGTTTTGCAGGGAGGGGCACTAACCCTCAGTCAATCCACTTGTTGACACATAGGGAACACGTGTGTGTTGGTTATAGGGTTACCACACAGCAGTGTAAATGGCTTGTCACTCAATGTAAGGCTACCTGAAAAGGAAAGAAGAGTAATGAAAAGTGACTGCGATGGCTGTAGGAGCGAGAGGTACAAGCCAAGGCGATGCCTGTCGTCCAAGTGAAGACGATGGCTGGGCTGATAGTCCTGACACTGGTGGTGGTGGTGTCTGCTCCCGTCGTGGGGAAAGCCACCTGAGGGGAATGCTCTTGGACATCATCTCAGTCCTCCTCACTTGAAACATCGCTCAGCTCGTCATCTACCTCGCTCTCGTCCTACTTGAAGAGAACTTTTTGCCACTCGTCAGAAGACAAACCTTTCTTCTCCATTTTGGTAAGCACTGACACAGAAAGTCAAGTATGAGCTTTTTAGGTTATCAGCTGAAAAAGAAGAGATATTATTCACTGTCATGCAACACCTTCCATTGAGAGTAGCATTGCACAAGTCATGTTATATCTGTCTGTACGGCCAATCGCTGCACCATTTACGAACAGTTCACATAAAGGATAACTTTTCAGTGTCTTTTCACGGTCTCATAACTGTCCAATGGCGTCCTTGGGTGTGTGCCATATATATATATATATATATATATATATATATATATATATATATATATCGTTTTCGTTTTTAAAGGCTCCAACATGCTTGCATGTGTCGGCCTTGGTCACCTAATGGCGGCTCTCCACGCTGCACGATCCATTGCAGCCTCCCTGTTCAGTCCCTTAACCCTAAGGTCACACTTAATGACCTCATCCCATGTCTTTCTCGGTCTACCCCTCATAACTCCACCCCCAATATTAACACTTCTCACCTTCCTCACCCAATTATCATCCCCCATCCTCTCCACATGTCCAAACCACCTCAATCTACCTCTCCTCATCACAACACCAATTCACTCCAGTCCCATCCTACCTCTCAACTCTTCCATTGTAAACCCAGCCCCTCCAGGCCTTGGACGCAGGGACGCACTGCACATCCACCTAATCATTGTCATTTCTGTACGTCTGAGCCGGCGAATATCTTCCTCCTTCACTGCCCAGGTCTCACTGCCATACAGCATTACACTCCTAACACATGCTGCATACAAAGACCCCTTAGCACGTAGGGAGAGCCCTCTCAATGTCAGGAGAGGCAAGAGCTCCCTGAACTACTTCCAACCACTTCTCACCCTAGCCACAGAGCTAGCTCCAGCCCCACCTCCAGCACACAACATGTCTCCCGAATAACAAAACTCTTCCACACACTCAAGAGATTCACCAGCAAGTTCAATCCTTTCACGCCTGACAATCTCCACCTGCTCACCCCGGCACACCGTACACATAAAATCAGCATTATCTCGCAGTCTACCTCTGATACCACTACATCTCTTATGCAACCATTTATCACACACACCGCACAAGATGGAATTACTTCCCATGCCCTTGTGGCAAACAGCACATGGCCACTCTCCCTCGTCTTTGACTGTACCGCCACCAACCCTAGATATCATCACTTTTGTTTTATCTGCATTTACCCTTAAACCCTTTTGCCCCATACCATCTCTCCACTTCCTAAACCTTTCCTCCGCCTCCCTTTCATTCTCTGCAATCAACACCAAATCATCAGCATACAACAACTCCCACGGGAGTCCGTTTCTAAAGTCACGTGAAAGGGCTTCAAGTACCATGATAAACAACTTGGAACTCAAGACTGACCCCTGATGCACACCAACATTCACGGAAAACTCATCACTCAAATCTCCATTCACTCTCACCTGGGTGTGAGCACCCACATACATGGCCATAACCACCCTAACCAGCCACTCCTCCAAGCCAAGCTTTCTCATTGCCCACTTCACCACCTCTCTAGGGACTCTGTCAAAGGCCTTTTCCAAATCAACAAAAACAAAATAAAGATCCCTTCTCCTACCAATATATTTTTCCTGAAGCTGTCGAACAATGAATATGGCATCAGTGGTCCCCCTACCTGGCATAAATCCAAACTGCATCTCATCAATATCCACTTTTTCTCTAATCATACCTTCTAAAACTCTCTCCATCACCTTCATTATCTGATCTAAAAGCTTTATACCTCTATAATTTCCTCTTTCCAGGGCATCACCCTTCCCTTTATACACATTTACAGTTACACTCTTCAGTCAATCATCTGGGACAACACACTCATAAATAATCCTATTTATCAGGTCAGTGACTAAACTCACCCCTATATCGCCTGAGGCCTTCAACATTTCGGCAGTCAACCCAGACACACCTGCTGCCTTCCCCACCCTCATCCTGCCTATTGCCTCACTCACAGTAGCAGTATCAATCAAAGGCCAAGGGCCAGACACTGGATCTGCTGGCTCCAAACCTTCCCTGTCCCAGTCAAACTCCTCATTCAACAACCGGTTATAATACTCTCTCCATGCATCTTTAATATCCTCACTGTTCACCACTACCCTTCCTTCATCATTCTTCACACACTGCTCACCTATGATATCCCGATTATCCCTCTTCACCTAACCTGCCACCATAAATATATTTTTCCCTTCCCCATGATTTAGGTTATCAAGTAATTGTCTCTGTGACTCAGACTTTGCCCTGTATACCTCTCTTCTAGCCCTACGCTTAGCAGCCAAATATTCCTCTTTGCTACCACCCTTCTTCCATTCCCGGAAAAGCCTTCTTCTCTCCTTAATTGCAGCTTCTACACCCTCATCCCACCACCAAGTTACTTTATGTCTTGGTGGTCCTCTTGTCCAGCCGCATGTTACATCAGTAACCCTCAAGAAATTGTTCTTGAGGGCTCTGTACTGTTCATTAACGCCTCTGTCTACAGCTCCCTGTTCAGCCACCACTCTCCTCAACTCGCTATAGAAGGCATCCCTTACTACTTGGTTTTTCAGCTTCCATATTTTCCTCCTTGGTACATAAGTCCTCTTTTTCATCACTTGTTCTTTAAGCACCATATCACATATCAATAGTTTGTGCTGCTGCACACACTCCTCACTTCCAATAACTTTAACATCCCTCACTAACCTCCTATCGGCGCTCCTAACCAGAAAATAATCTATCTGACTGCTATTTCCCCCAGACTCATACGTAATTAACCTACTGTCTCTTTTCCTAAAATATGTGTTGCACATAATCATGTCCGTTGCCTCCCCAAACTCAAGTATCCTTTCCCCTTCTGCATTCCTTAGACCATACGCACATCCCCCATGCACTCCTTCATAACCTTGTGCTGCTTCACCTACATGACCATTTAAATCCCCTCCCAAAATCACTATCTCATCCCGCATACCACTCACTACACGTATTAAATCATCCCAAAATCTATCTTTCTCTGATTCATCCAATCCTGCCTGTGGAGCATATGCCAATATAATCGCAGCTATCTTTCTTCCCAACAGAAATTTCACTACCAATATCCTATCGCTTACTCTCAAAACATTCATAACATATTCCACCCATTTCTCCGCAACCATCACACCAACACCTCCATATCCGTCTGTCCCCCCTTGCCAAAACAACTTATAGCAACAGTCCTTCCCAACAATCTTTCTGGCTGATCCACCCCTGTACCAGACTTCCTGCAAACACGCCACATCCACCCACCTCCTACTGAATGCCTCAACGACTTCCCCTGCTCTTCCCCTCAAACTTCCCACATTCCATGAACCCACCCTCATCCCCATGGGTGATTTACTGTCCTCAGGCTTGCTTTGAAACTTATTTTGCTTTGTCATCTTCAGTATTAATAAAGGGGGATATATATATATATATATATATATATATATATATATATATATATATATATAATTTATTTATTTATTTTATTTTTTGGCCCTCCTTCCCCTAAGTTTCACCACACACATGATATACTCCCTCACAATATCTTAAGGTTCCCCCCACACATGATATACTCCCTGATATATATATATATATATATATATATATATATATATCTATCTATATATATATATACATATATATATATATATAGAGAGAGAGAGAGAGAGAGAGACATATTTTCCCCTCCTTCCCCAAACGTTCCTCTAACACGATACAATATTTTCCACGAACACTCGTGGCACATATCACAAACATTTTAGATAAGAATCATAAATTTCAACAAATGTTTTAGCAAGGTACAGTACCTGTCCACTGACATCCGTGGTTGCCGGGCATTGCAAGGTACCATACATGTCCACTGACGTCCCTTGTTCCTTGGCGTTGTTACCTTTCCCAGCACACCTGCCGCAAAAGTATCATTCACCTACGCTACACACCTAAACGAACACTCACAGCACAATTCACGTACTTTCTACATACAGACTAAGTTCCACTAAATGTCAGACCAAGGTACAGTACCTGTTCAATGATGTCCATCATTCCTTGGCATCGTTACCTTTCCCAGCACACCTGCCACTAAAGTATCGTTCACCTACACTATGCACCTAAGTGAACACTCGCGGCACAGTTCACGTATATTTTACATAAAGTATAAGTTATCACTAAATGTCAGACCAAGGTACAGTACCTGTTCAATGACGTCCATCATTCCTTGGCATCATTACCTTTCCCAGCACACCTTCCAATAAAATAGTGTTGACCTATGCTACGCACCTAAACGAACACTCATGACACAGTTCACGTATATTATACATAAAGTATAAGTTATCATTAAATGTCAGACCAAGGTACAGTACCTGTTCAATGACGTCCGTCATTTCTAGGCGTCCCTATCTCCTGAGGACACCTGCCACTAAGGTCCTGCTAACCTACACTACACACCATAACTTATGCCGTCACGAGGATATGTGGCACATGTCACTTACACTTCACACTACAGTATATCATACACAAATACATGACTACCACAATGATTCCACCCCAGCCTCTGCAATTATTCCCTTCCTTACTATGGTTCAACGTGACTGTGATGCAGCATCCTTTGCCGGGAGAGTACAATGCAATGCAATTGTATTGGCACACACCACACTTCATCACGAACACTTGCAGCATGTTTGACATTTATTTCACACAATTCCATACACATTTTCACTATCAGAGTCACAATAATTCCATCCCTAACACCTCTAATTATCCCTTCCAGACTATAAAGTGTACATGATGCCTGCCCCATTCCATACTATGGTTTATGGCGTCCATAATGCTAACTAGTTCCATAATTTCACCAAGCCAGCCACAATATCTTTCACACAAAATACAGTTTAGGCAATGGCCTCATTATATACGTATTTGTATTCACGCCATAGGGCCTAGGGGAGGGCGAGAGGCGAAACCCCGCTACAGTGACATGCGTATTGCCTCTAAGCCTAACGAATGATAATGGGCAAAATTCCTTTTTGTGACACATATCTATGTTCCATCGACAATATCACATACAAGTATGCTCACAAATAATGGATTATCACACTGAGTTCATGGGGGCTTCGGCTCGGGTGGGAGGGGGAGAATTAGTAGGAGTTTAAAGGGACAGGACACGTGACACAGTTCTACCACCTGGCTTCTTGGAAGAGACTGAGGTTTATCGCTATGTGCTGGGCCCCATGAAGTGCCTCAGTATTGCCAATGCCTTATCACGGGAAAGTGATGCTCTGGCTAGAACGCATCAAAATTTGATGCAAATTGCCCAGAAACTTAATTTTGGGGAAATTTTTTTGTGCTTAGGAACGCGATTCGCGTGACTGTGCTTCTTTGTAACAAACCACATGGAACACAAATCGCGTGTCTATGCCTGAGAGGGTTAATATCCTAAAACTGATATTGTACAATAGCCTAGAGATACAAATAGCTAAACCTACACTAATGGGAATAATACTTCAACCAAGAGAACATCATCGGCTGTGAATATGCAATGCCTTTCTACAGTACACAACTGCAGCACTTATCACCTACTGACTGTCAGCAGAGGCACAGAGATTAATATAGGGGACATCAGTATACAAATGACAACCAGAGAAGTCCAGAAATATACCAAATATATCAACTGTCCACCTTAATTAAGAAAACTTATATGAAGACATGGAAACCACGTACATATTTACAAATAGTGTATTACTTCGTCCAACAGAACACCATCGACTGAAAGTGTCCAATACCTCTCTATATTGCACCCTTCCACTCATCAACTGGTGACTGTTATCCAAGGCATGTAGTTTAATGTAGAGGACATTAATATATGAAACAGATCAGTCAGAAGCAGGAACTATTTGAAATATGTCAGCTGCCAACTCCAATTAAATATTACAACATTTACATATTTACATTCGATAAAAACCATACCCACACACTCTGAGCAATCTGATCTCTCTCATGAAAGCCATCACTGTATCAGTCATAACAGTATCTCCATCACCCAGCATTGTGAAAAGAGTGAAAGGGACGTCAGCTGCTCCACAGTACTTTGTATGTGAAGTGTGGACACTTTGTAAAGCTTGTATTAAGTTTTGTAGAAAACATATGCGTATATTATACTCGTGGACGAGCCATAGTTATACATGAGTAGGTATGTAAGTAGATAATCTTAGTTCCCTTTGTCATACAATGACAGGTAAATATGAGTATAGGACTATTTACAGTTATATTTTCTTAGATTAACTAATGTCTATCACACACGAGTGAAGTATGTGAGTAGCATCCTGCTTGCTACCTCTCAGCCTGCCCCCTTTCTCCTTGCTCTCTCTCTTGACAACCTCTCGCCCGTCTCTCTCTCTCTCTCTCTCTCTCTCTCTCTCTCTCTCTCTTGCTTCTCTAATTCCTCCTTTCTTGTATAGGAGAGCTTGTGTCACGTGTACTGGACATTCATTAGAGTCTTCTAGATGCCAGTGTGTCTGTGTGTATGTAGCATTTCTGGTGAAACATTGCAGTCTGGCATTCCTCAAGAAAAACTGCAAACGACATTTCCTTTCCATCCCTGGCTTGACTTTCATTCATCCTTCAGACTACACATTTATGTTCCTATCTATTATGCATTGTATTATGATAATTTAGTGTCCTGACATCGCTCGGTCATGCCAGCTGGTGAACCTATGACAGCATGTAGCAATTACACATTCTGAGCTATTAATACATAGTATTGATTATGATGTTGTGTAGACATAATATTCATAATAATGTTGTACTGACATAATAATATTCTAGAAACATAATACATTGTAAATATACTGTGTACACTATGGAACAAATAGACTATAGTAAAACTGATTATAGATATAGAGGTGCTAAAGGCAGGCGATAAAAACTATTTGACCTTTGGCAGCCATTTTGGTGACCTTGACCTTGACCCCAAGTGCTCAAGATTTTGCCCATATCTTGAAGGTTTCGTGTTGAAAGCACTCGGGGTCAAGGTTCAGATCATCAAAATGGCAGCCAAAGGTCAACTAGTTTTTATCGCCCATCTTTAGCACCATTATATTTGATGAACGGCTTGAGCTATCAACATGAAACCTTCAGGATATCAAAATATGGCCTAAATCTTGGACTTGGTTATCAGCACATTCTGGCGGGCGATTCGCATTCGGCTCTCAAATGCCTTTCTTTCATTATTAATGCCTACCACGTATATTCACTATGAAACGGTGGACAACAGGCCTGGTGGCCCAGGAAATAGGTGAAGGGTAGTGTGGTGTCACAGTGAAGGAGGAGTAGGGTTGATGATGGGTGGGAGAGAGGGGGGTGCAAACGAGGTAGCAGAGGGAGGTAAGTGACGAGTTGTCGACGGTGGGACACGGACAATGTGGTTAGCAGATACAGACATAAGGGCAATCATATGTATTCTTATACAGATTCTGTAGTGGATTAGTAATAGAAGTAGCAGTAGTAGTATACTGAGGAAAATTAGACACAGTCAGTGGGAAAAGGGGGTTTAAAATTGGCAGTGCTAATAATGGTAGTAAAAGATTTAGCAGTTTTGCGCTAATGTTGTTTGTATGTGAGTAATGATGTGACGAATAATGTAATACAATAGGGGTTATAGGGCGGGACAACTAGAAACCCCCTAAGGAATATGACGCCTCGCAGCAAGATACCGGGAGGTAAGAGAAATAGAAGTGGCAGAGATTGAAGGAAAATAATGCATGTATGAGGTTAAGCAATGGTTAAGGCCTGGGTAATGGGGCGCAGTAGGATGCCACAGCTTTATCTTCATTGTCTCATAATATTTTATGTTGTTTACTTTTAATTTCATCTGGTTATAGTTAATTATTGATGAATGCTCTCCACTGCCCATCACAATGTGGTTTACTTGTCCACATAAAATAAGTTTAATATTTATAACCAATCGGACAGCTGCTGTGGGAATCAGCATTAAATCAACAATCATTCTATAACCTAGCTATACTGTAGACGGCCCACGGAATAACATATTCACAAAAATTATCACTGCAGTAATAATAACCACTCGCAGCTTATATATATATATATATATATATATATATATATATATATATATATATATTTATATATATATATATATATATATATATATTTATATGAGGAAGAAGGAACCAAAGGCCATGAGCCCGCAGTAACAGTTCCCTCCAAGAGAAAAACTATATGCAAAAGAGAGCCAAATTCAAGATCCGATCATTTTGAGATGCCTGGACACACTGCGTTTGAAAGACTGGAGATCATAGGCAGCAGGAAATACAGACAGAGGGAGACAGTTCCAGAGCTGACCTGTTGCATAAATGAAAGACTGGGAGTAACGGTTAACTCTTGCATTAGAGAGTTGGACAGAAAAGGGATGAGAGTTTGCTGCCAGACGGGTGCTACGCGCCCGTCGTAGAGGTGGAGGAATGCAAGCAGACAGTTCAGAGGAGCAGTGACCATTAAAGTAGCAATAGAAAAGAGATAAAGATGCAACAGTGCAGCAAAGAGACAGAGGTTGAAGGGAGTCAGTAAGAGGAGGAGAGTTAATGAGACGAAAACCCTTTGACTCCACACTATTGAGAAGAGCTGTATGTGGGGAGCATCCCCACACATGAGAGTTGTACTCCACACAGGGACGGATAAAACCCCTGTATAGAGTCAACAATTGTGCAGGGGTAAAGAAGGAACGGAGTCGGCTTAGCACACCCAATCTCTTGGAAGCAGATTTTACAAGAGATGAAATATGATCTTTCCAAGATAAGTCCCGAGTAAATGAAACCCCAAGCATGTTCAAGGATGATGCAGGATTAAGCTGAATATTATTAAACATTAGTGGGTATACCTGTGGAAGATTTTGTCGGGTTGATAGGTGTAAGAACTGAGTCTTAGATGCATTAAAAACAACCATATTATTTTTACCCCAGTCAGAGATACGAGCCAAGTCAGACATTAGGTGTGCCATAGCCTCATCCCTTGTTTGTTGAAGTAACTGTTGAGATGGGCGTTACGGGAACTGAATGGAAAGGTGAAGGGTGGAGTCATCAGCGTATGAGTGGATAGGGTTAGATGTACAGCTTAGAAGATCATTGATGAATAAAAGGAAGAGCGTGGTGTTTTATTTGTCTGATGAGGATCTGAAACAGATGGTTCGTGTCTGGACCAGTTTCACAGGACTCAGTCATAACATAGCAGTCTATGTTATAATAGCCTGTATGCTGTGTATGTTATGAAAGCATAATGTTTTGCAGGTGAATAGCGTGGAAATGTTTCGAACCCAATTTCATTAGGTTTCTCACAATTCGCCTCATAACTCAGTACCAATCTACAACTCACGGTTGTCCGTTCGCCTACCCTCTTTCTAACCCTGACTTCCACATCCTTCCACCGAGGGGGGTACAGAAACTTTGGTGCATGGGTGTACCATTAATTGTTTGTTATTTCTTCGGTGTTTCGGTTGTCCTGGGTTGATCCTGTATAAGGCATTATTGACTATTGTGAATTGATCGAGTGGTGTATGTAGCTATGGTAATTGTATGTCCTCGCCACTTTCCAATTTATATATGACTTTAGACAATGTTGAATAATGTCTCTGTGCTTTTGCGATTTCATCATGGTTTGGGATGTTTCCCTTGAGATCTAATGTCGCAACATGAGTTCTCATCGGGTTCCTAGATAGTGCATCAGCAACTAAATTTATTTTGCCTTGTATGTAGTGAATATGTACATCATAGTTTTCAGTGGTGCATTTCCCTCTTGCTCTTCTCCCAGAGAGGAGTTTTTCATGGAACATGCCCACGAGCGGTTTATGGTCGGTAAATAGGTGAATTTCATAACCATATACCAAATCTCGAACTCTTGTAATGCAAAGACCACTTCAAGTGCTTCCAAGTCTGTAGTGCAATAATTTTTCTCTGCACCATTTATTTGTCTGCTGGCGAATGCATCTGTGCAAATTATAAATGGTTTTGTGAAATCAGCATAAGCCAAGGATGGTGCACCTGTAAGTTTATCTTTTAATTTATGAAATGCTATTTTTTGTTCCTCTCCCCACTGGAATATAGAATCTTTTTTGAGTAGTTGAAACGGAGGAAAAGCTATATGAGAGAATTGTTGAAAAAAGACCAATAATATCCCGCCAGACCTAAAAATTGTCTTACATCCTCTATATTTGTGGGTTCAAGGAAATCCCTTACTGCCTGTATTTTATCCTCAGACTTATGGATTCCTTCTGCAGTTAGTTTGTGGCCTAAGAATTTTATTTTCTTAAAGCAAAATTTGCATTGATTCATCTTAATTTTTAAACCAGCATCAGCAACCTTTTGTAGGAGTTGGTATGATTTCTGGAGATGCTCATCTATGTTGTTAGTTGCAATAATGATGTCGTCAAGATGTACAAATATTCCTTTTCCTAGGATTCTAGACAGTACATAATTCATGAGTCTTGGATATGTTCCTGGCATTGTCGTTAATCCCACTGGCATTCGTTTGTATTGATAATGGCCTGTATTTGTGGAGAAGGCAGTTTATTTACGTGACTCCTCATCTAATGTTATTCGATAATAGCCACTAAACAAATCGATTGTGGAATATACATTATTTTCTGGTCCAATATTTTGCAAGACATCACTTAGCAATGGCATGGGACACCGGTCTGGGATTGTGTGATTATTTAGTTTATGGTAATCTACTACCGCACGCATTTCTCTATTTCGTTTGGGCACGAAAAATAATGGGGCATTCCACGGGGAAATTGATGGCTCAATAATACCCAGTTTTAACATTTCATCAACATACTGATTTGCAACGGTACGTTGTGAGTGTGGAACTCTGTAGGCAGGTACAAAAATAGGTTGTATATCTGGGTGCACGTTAATCTTGTGATTAATCAAGTTAGTACACCCTAATTTTTCTCCAGGTAATGCTACTATTTGTCGATGTTTTGTAATAAATCTAAGAGATCAGTTTCTCCATTAAATTGTCCTGAGTGAACCAGATTTTCTTGTATGCTTTCTCTGTCCGTAGATTTTATCTTACTTGTAGTTCCAGCTATAACTATTTCCATTATAGGGGCAGGACTTCTCTCTATATTGACTAGACAAGTCCCCTTTTTCATCTGTACTTCTCCATTCATGTGAATAGGAATACCTGAGTTTGCCCATCATTATCCACCTGACATTGTGTTTTCTACTGACACTCATTTCACTTTACATAATTCCTTTAAGACAAGAACAGTACTATTCTCCAATTTGCTCTTTATGGTAACTTTCATGTATGAGTTAGGCGAAATAACTACATCATTGGTGAGATAGGGGGGAAAAAATGATCAGTCAGTGCTGTTACCTCGGTCTCTAGTCCCGGAGGCTGTGGGGGTTGGTGTGAGTCATCTGTACCCTTGTCTGCTTGTGTATTTCTGTTTAGGTGTTTAATATTTCCAATTCTTTTTGGTTCTCTACTATTGATGGGTGAGAAATCTGATGATAATTCCTCTATGAATTCATTATTGAAGTCTATCCCATTCATTTGTGGGAGTAAAATTTTTATCTCTGTTCCCATTGTTCTTAAATTTAACTACATATTAGCTCTTATTGCTAAGTTTTCTTCTATATAGAAATTAGCAGAAATTGGTCTTTTAGTCTCTGTAAAACTGACGTCTAACCGTATCATGCCTTTTACTGGAATTTGTTTGCCATCTACCGCATATAAGTCTAAATCAGATTCTTCTAGGAAAGTTACTTTCTTCTTATTTCTAAAAATCCTATCTAATTCATATTGTTTTATTAAATTCACTGGACAGCCTGTATCCAAGAATAATGAAATGTTTTGATCTTCACATACAGCTGGTATCAAGATACACTTTTTTCCCAACATGCCTCCTATGTGAGTTTTAGAGTTGGCTTTATCTACGATTGGTTGTTGTATTGTTGTGGCTTGCACTTCCCCCAACTTAAAAATGGAAATCAGTTTTTCCACTGTCTTACAATTTGAGGTCCAGTGACCTTGGGACTTGTGATGTCTGCAGTATGGGTCACACCCTTGTGCCTTTTGTCTATCTCCTTTTGTTTTGATAAAGCATTCATTCTTTGTGTGTCCAGGATTCGCACAATAATAACATAGAGTGGACCTATCTCCCGAATGTGATCCTCAAGATGACTTCCCATATTTAGGTTTTTCTTGGCACGGCTTCTGCTTGGACTGTGCGCAAACTTTTGTGACTGCCTGTGACCTGGTGTCTGTGATTGCTGCCACAAAGTTTGTGGCTATCTGTTCTGTCTGTTTTTGGATCACGACTGATATTGTACTTTGTATATGGCAGCTGTTTTCACGGCTGACACTGTGTCTGTCATTCTCATTCTGGAAGTATTCGACTTTGCTTCAGTCATCCCTGCTTTGCTACAATTCATCTCTAAATCGTTCATGAAATCTAGCAAGCACATTCCTGGGGTGGAAGGTACCGTCTTCGCTATCTTCAGAATCCTATCTGGTAATTTACACAGCGCAGCTACATAACCAAGGATGTCTACGGCAAAGTGGTGTCATATTCCCTTCAGATGTTACCCAGTTTGACTTCTCTATGGTAGCTAATATATATATATTTTTTTAAATAACAGAACGGAGGAAGGAAAAACAAATGAGTAAGAAAAAATAATCCATACACCAGATTATTGGTGTCCACTGTTCATAAAATTTCTGTAACAGTTTGACTTGAACAGTTGTGGGTTGAAATTTGGAGGGAAACAACTCTGGGGAAGCGAGTTCCAGAGAGATGCAGTTCGGGGAATGAAAAATTCTGATAGGCAGAAGTTCTGCAATATGGCTGGGTGACATTCCAGTCATGAGCCCGTGTAGCGCGACGGAAGGCATGGAGAGCTGGCACCATGGACGCAACTTCGTCTGAGCATTTGCCAAAAAAATATCTGTAAAATAATGCAAGGGAAGCAACATTCCTTCTTACTTGCAGGGGAGGTAGTTTTATATGTAATTTCAGGGTTTATGATTCTAACAGCTTTGTTCTGAATTTTGTCTAGTTGTCTTAATGCAACCTCTCCACAACCATTCCACAAGGGTGAGCAATATTCAAGC
The DNA here is from genome assembly GCF_032717465.1 of Coenobita brevimanus. Taxonomy (NCBI): domain Eukaryota; kingdom Metazoa; phylum Arthropoda; class Malacostraca; order Decapoda; family Coenobitidae; genus Coenobita; species Coenobita brevimanus. Next base: position 34,066,905 of record NC_137003.1, read on the forward strand.
TGAGAGCGCACATGACTCTTACAAATTATAGCTAACTGCTCATCGGCGAAGAAGTTATGGACTCTGTACAATAATCCAAGTTTCTCTGAGGCGGTTTTAGCAAGTGATCTGACATGAGAGGTCCAGCTGGGGGCACTGTTAAGTGAGACGCCAAGAATTTCAATACTTTTGGAGATGGGAATATTAGTACCACTGAAGGTAATGTACGAATCTGGCAATATCTGTCTATTAGTAAATTGTATGTATTTAGTTTTACTTGCATTAAAAGAGACAAAGTTGTTTTGTCCCCATTCACTGATTGTAGATAGATCTTGATTTATGGAGATGGCTGTACTGAGTTGAGAGGTAGAGATATTAGATCTTGTAAATGGATGTCTGAGTGTGAATGAACTATGTAGTGTTGAGTCATCTGCATATGAGTGAATGGGATTGTGGGTGACAGATAAGAGATCATTAATATGAACCAGAAATAGGGTTGGCGATACATCATCTACTTTTACTCTTATTTTCCTGTCATTAAGATATGAAGAGAATCAAAGGAACAAAAGACGTTAGTCCATAGCAAGGGAGTTTGGACAGCAGGGAACGGTGCCATACTCCATCGAAACCTTTAGAGATATCAAGAGCTACTGCATGAGTTTCTCCAAAAACATCAATTGATTGATGGATGGTATGAGTTATGAGATTGAGTATGTCAGTGGTGGATCTTTCGTGGCGAGAACCATATTGTCTATCACTAATTAAGTTGTTGGATTCAAGATGTTTAACAATGTGCTTATTAATTAAAGTTTCAAATACCATACCAAGAGAAGATGTGACAGCTATTGGTCTGTAATGAGAGGGGTCAGACGAACTTCCTTTCTTCGGAACTGGGTGGATATTGGCTTCTTTCCATGAATTTGGGAATAAAGAAGTACGTATGCATAGTCTGAATAATTTAGCTAGGACAGAGGCAAGTTCAGGGGAACACTTTTTCAAAACAATTGGCGGAATTCCATCTGGGCCTGGAGCTTTGTTGGTAGGTAAATTGTCTAGGAAGGATTTTACGTATCTTGTCTGTATTGTAAGTGGGGCAATTTCGGGAGAGTCAAGTTCCAGTACGGGGACATTCTGGCTGGTATCGTCTATGGTGGAGTTTCTGGCAAAGGTGCTGTCAAAGATATCTGCTTTCCCACGTGGGTCATTTGTAATGTTGCCATCTGAAGATTTTAGTGGGGGAATGGAAGATGACTTGTTAAAGTTATTATTGAAAGAATTAAGAGTTGACCAGAATATTATATTGTCATTAGGGTTGTTAAATAGTTTTGATGCTTGCTTTTGAAGAAAGATTGATTTAGATAGATTTAATACAGCTTTTGCATGATTTCTAGCAATTTTAAATTGGGAGAGTGATTCAGATGTTTTTTTTATTTTAAGTAAGAGTTATATGCTAATGACTTTTTGGGCTGTGGCTCTGGCACAGTTGCCATCAAACCATTTTGGAGAGTTCGATCTCTTAGTGAACTGTTCTCTTAATTGTGGAAACATCTGCTGTTATTTCACCTAGGACAGGATTAGTTGTGTGTTCTTTCATAAGATCCACAGTCTTATGAAATTCTGGAAGTATACCTGCAAAAAGTTTATACCTCCAGAGAATTTCTTCAGACATTCTGTCTTAAATTCCTCATATGTCATAGCTCGTAGGAGTTTATCAGATCTAAGTAAGTCACCTGCTGGAAATCTTTCCTGGTTAATGCATGAGGAAAATATTGCTATTTTCTCATTTTCATCTGTTACATGTCTCTTAATAAAGAGTTCTTCGCACTGGTTTATGAGAGACATTACATCGATGCGATCTTTTCTGTGCCTGAGAATTTTGGGATGTTTTTATCCTCATGATAAACGTAAACATGAGGTGGGGATGTTTGAGCTGTGTTATTGCTTTCGTTAGCCATTTTGGTTGGTTGTTTTGTTAAGTTCACTTGGAGTTCTTTGTCGTTATGTGAAGGATTACTTGCATACGTTTTTCCTGACCTGTGAACTCTCTTGAGTAAGTTTTCATAAATATGTATGGCAGAGCTAAAGTCTTCACTTTCTACGAGTACATCAGAGGGAGGTTCCCAATGATGATCATCATCATCAAAAAATGAAGTATTTCTTTCTTTATCTTTACTTTGTGGAGATTTTTGTGTGATTGTTATGTTTTCCTGTTGTTCTAATTATTGTGAATCGGCATTCAGTGCTGTGTTTCATCTGGCACTAAAACTGATGGTGTTGAAAATACTCCCATCATATCACTTAGCTAAAATAAACTCATTTTGCTAAGGAATGGTGTTATGAAATACTTATTTTATGTATGTGTTAACTGTATACTTGAAAAAATGAACATTAATAAATGAAAGGTATTAAGTATGCATACTCTATGTATATATATAAATAATAAAGATGTTTGTACCTAATAAGCTCTGGCATAAAATAAGTAAAAAGTAAAATCACCCACTTAAAAGGTAGTTGATGTCACTCTCGGAGACTCAGGGCTGTGTTGATAGACGATGTCACTCTCAGAAACTCCAGGGCTTGTTGATAGATCAGGTTTGATTGAAGGACAGAGAAACCACAGTCATACTCAAACCTCAGTGTACAACGTTGACTTCTCACTTCGGTAATTGTTGGGAGTAAATGAATATGAGTAAGAATGATGAGTAACGATGAGTAACAAGTGGTGAGTGAGGTGCCTGGGTCAGAGGTGTGTGGTGTTTTTTGCTGGCGTTGTCTGACCTTTTCACCTCTACTCGTACATCAGCGTGGTGATGGTGGAGACAGAGGGTGGTTGAAGAGAATGGCGGAGTCAGGTGCTGGTTTGTGAGTTGTGGGTTGTGAGTTGTGAGTCTTCTCGCTCTGTTTGCTTGTTCCATAGCAATCTTTGATGGTTGTAGTTTGTTGGTTCGTCGTAGAAATTGGAAGATTGTTTGTAATAATATATTGTCAAACTACTGCCAAGGCGTCGTGTGGCTCAACTTGTAGTATTGATTGCTTTCTATCTTGATAATGTAGAATCAACTGTAGAACTGAAGCTGATCTTGGTTACCGTCTCGCCTGCTTTTGTAGAACTTCACTGTAGAACTGAAGCTGATCTCGGTTATCGTCTCGCCTGCTTTTGTGGAACTTCTCTGTAGATTCGTAGACGAGGTTCGTACGCTCGCTGCCACCATCTTTTGTAGACAGTTTGTAGAGCTTGTAATAAGTCTTGTAGAACACGTATGCGTATGTTGTACTCGTGGACGAGCCGTAGTTGTACGTGAGTAGGTATGTAACTGGATAATCTTAGTTCCCTTTGTCATGCAATGACAGGTGAAGTAAAGATGAGTATGGGACTATTTACAGTTTTATTTTCTTGAAAAGATTAAGCAAAGTCTGTCACACACGAGTGAAGTAGGCTATGTGAATATCATCCTGCTTGCTACCTCTCAGCTTGCCCCCTTTCTCCTCGTCACTCTCTTTCTCTCTCAACAACCTCTCGCCCCTGTCTCTCTCTTTCTTTCCTGCCTCTCTAATTCCTCTTTTCTTGTATAGGAGAGCTTGTGTCATGTGTACTGGACGTTCGTTAGAATCTTCTAGAAGCCTGTGTGTCTGTGTGTATGTAACGTTTCCGGTGACACATTGCAGTCTGGCATTCCTCAAAGAAAACTGCAAACGACATGTCCTTTCCACCCCTAGCTTGACTTTCATTCAACCTTCAGACTACACATTTATGTTCCTATCTATTATGCATTGTATAATGATAAATTAGAATCCTGACAGAGGCACGTTCATGAATAAATTGCTGACAACACGGGATTATTTGACTGATACATATAACCACATCACAGATGTCACAGTGTGGTGGAAGTCGTATTTCTTTATATGGTAACATATGAGTAATAACGGCACTGTTCATTCATAGATGAGCTAACAACCTTCCTTCCAGGCGATTAGATCGATTAGAAGATGCCCAGTCGCCAAACGTCGGTTTCCTTCTTTGTATATCAAGCCTGGTCCACTGACCTTGCCACAGAATATTCATTGATTTCATTCCATAGGAGAGACTCGACAGTAGATGACGGGGAACGTCCCAAGTCTCCTCGAGCTCCACAGCTGACTTTGCAAGTAAGTCAGTCTACTCATTGCCATATACTGTATACGACAGTGAGAGAACTCAAAGATTCCTAGCTTAGTTTCCAGGAGGGATGGGCACAAACTGAAAAAAAAAAAAGTGCATTAGCACTAGGTTGGGGAGGGGGGGGGGTGCAATGTGGCATAGGGCTTCCCACATCCCACTCCTGACTGGTTGGTGGATGGTACTTCTGAGAGCTTCAGTGGTCTATACCAGACTCTGTGAACACTCCCACACCTTTGTACCAATAAGTGACAAACACTGATACAATTGAATGCAAGGGTGTTTGACGCATGCAGGCTCCATGGGCGCCATGCTCATCTAGAGGCTTATGTTCTGGGCATGAATGGGTTAACTATCACTCAGTTGCTTCGGCATCCTGTATTTCTAAATTTTTTTGAGTGATATTTTAAAAAAATGCACTTTTCCAATCAGAACCTTCTTTCCATACTGGCATGGGTTCCACCAGTGATGCTTTACTGGTAATCTTCTCACCTTCCTTTCGCACTCCTGATCGTCCCCCTTTCGGGGATTTGGTGAAGGTTTTGTCATTGCATTTGACATCTCAAAGGCTTTCGAACGAGTCTGGCATAAGCCTTTAATTTCCAAACTGCCCTCATGCAAACTCTACTCTTCTATCTGTGCTTTCATCTCTCACTTTCATTATTGTATATCAATAGCAGCTATTGTAGAGGTCCACTGCTCTTTTCAAGGATCTCTCCTATCACCAACTCTCTTCTTTTCATCAGTGGCCTTCTAAGCTGTACACCTAACCCTATCCATTCATATGCTGATTACTCCACCCTTCACCGTTCCATTTTCTTCTTACAGCATCCATGGGATGATGCAATGTCACTCTTAATGTATGACTTGGCTCATATCTCTGATTTAGTAAAAGTACTCTTATTTCTTATTGCATCAAAATCTCAGCTTTTGCAGTTTTCGGCCTGACAGATATTCCGCATGAGTATCTTCTAATTGTTAACAATATTCAGCACAATCTTGTATCATCTCTGAACATCCTGGGTATTATTCTTTGGGAATTAATCTTGGAAAGCTCATATTACCTCTTATAAAATATGCTTCCAAAAGACAAGGTGTGCTAAGCCAACTTTATGCATTCCTTACCCAGGCACAGTTATTGACTTTTTACACGGGTTTTCTTCGTCCCTGTGTTGAGTACAACTCTCATGTGTGAGGAGGCTCCTCACATACAGCTATTCTCAACAAGGTGGAGTCAAAAGCATTCTGTTTCATTAACTTTCGTCCTCATAACGGTTACCTTCAGCTTCTGTCTATTTACCACACTGAAGCATTTTTATCTCCTCTCTGTCACTATTTCAATGGTCACTGCTTCTCTGAACTGTCTGCTTGCGTCCCTCCACTACTACCAGTGGATGCGTTGCACTTGTGCGGTAGCAAACTCTCATCTTTTTTCTGTGCACCTCTAATGCAAGAGTTAACCATTACTCTCAGTTCTTCATGTATGGAACTGGTCATCTCTTGAACTGTCTTCCTCTGTTTGTATTTCCTACTGCCTATGACCTCCAGTTTTTTAAACATATTGTGTCTAAGCTTTTTGAAATAAACGGAAATTGTATTTGGCTCTGTGTTATACTGTTTGTAATATTTTTCTTGGAGGGAACAATTTTACTGGCATCAGGCCTATAGTTACTTCTTCCTTGCCTCTAGAAAAATGTATTCCTTGTTTCATTATTTGTCCCAGTTTTGATGAATTCAAAAGGAATGCAAGGAGGACCAAATGCCCAACCACTTATAAACCTAGTCAGCGATTTCTTGATAAGGAAAAGGCAATGGTAATTTCATGCTCACTGTACCACAGTAGCCGACATGAAAAGCATGCAAAAATAAATGTTGATGCTGTAGCGTTGCATAACTTGTGTTAAGTGTTCATATAAATTAAACTAATCTAACCTAACCTAACTATCCTAGTCTTACCTAACCTAAACTTAACCTAGATTATCCTGGCCAAACCTAACTACAGCCTAAATTAACCTAATCTTAATTAACACTGGTTACACTAATTCCCTGTAGCATGTATATGTATATGCATATATTTGCCTTAATGACCAAGGGCTTCGACGCCAATGGTCGATAGGAAATCAAACAAACGCCATCTTGTGTGTCTGTTTGCATAGCTTTTCACCAACGTTACATTCTGATTCTGGTGGGTATAGCTCTGGTGACATGTATGTGCCAAGTCATTCTGATGGTAGTGACGCATCTGATAGAAATTTCTCAGAGAATGATAGTTATTTATGGGAGGATGAAAAGCTCGATTTAGAGGTGGGCTGGTGGGTCTTGGCGTGCGTTTTCACAAATGAAAGGCCTGACGACACACCACTGTTAGCTGATGCTACTGCCGGTATAAATTCGGCTTTGTGCCCGCAGTGTAAAAGTAAGGAACTACTGGCTGTTAGTCATTTTTTTTTTTTTATGTAAGGTGGAAGGAGCTATAGGCTGTTATCCCTTTTTTTCCTGTGTGTGTGTGTGTGTGTGTGTGTGTGTGTGTGTGTGTGTGTGTAAAAAGGAAGGAACCATAGACTGTTAGCTTTATATATATATATATATATATATATATATATATATATATATATATATATATATATATATATATATATATGTTAAGCACGAAACACAAACAACTAGAGGGTTCTCACAAGGGGTGAATCACACCAGCCGCGAGCCGATACATATCTAGCGCGGTTCGGAATATTACCTTGACATTGACTTACTATCACCAATTTCGAACTCGTAGATTTTCATCCCTGCTAAATACCTGTACAATTTTGTGATGATATCTTGAGCAGCTGCGAAGTTATCGAGGTAAAAGACATCCGTACAAAATGCTCTCAACTCTCTAACTCGAATTCTTCCCGGTCCTTCTGGCACCTTGCCAAAAACCTTTCTAACAACTTTACCTCATCATCCTTCCCTCCTCTTTTCTACTCTGATGGCTCTGTAGCTGTTTCTTCTACTGATAAAGCAGATCTCTTCGCTCAGACTTTCTCCTCCAATTCCACCTTAGACGGTTCCAGTGCTGTTCCTCCATCACTTCCCCCTTCTGACTTCCTCGTGGCTAACATTAAAATTTCTCCAGCTGATGTATTTTCTGCCATCAAAGGTCTCAATACTAACAAGGCATATGGGCCTGATGGAGTCCCTCCTGTTGTTATCAAGAACTGTGCTTCTGTGCTTACACCCTGCCTAGGCAAACTCTTTCGTCTCTGTCTGTCAATTTGTACCTTTCCTTCTTGCTGGAAGGTTGCTCTCATTCAGCCAGTCCCAAAGAAGGGTGACCATTCCCAACCCTCTAACTATCGTCCAATTGCTTTAACGTCCTGTATCTCAAAAGTTTTCAAGTCTATTCTTAATAGAAAAATTTTAAAGCATCTTTCCTATCACAACCTTCTTTCTGATCGTCAGTATGGGTTCCGTCAGGGACGCTCCACAGTCGACATTCTCACATACCTTTCAGACTCCTGGTCATCCTCCTTTCGGGACTTTGGCAAAAGCTTTGTCATTGCACTTGACATCTCAAAGGCTTTCGATCGAGTCTGGCATAAATCTTTAATTTCCGAACTGCCCTCTTACGGTTTCTGTCCTTCTATATGTGCCTTCATCTCTAGTTTCCTTTCTGGTTGTTCTATAGCCGCTGTTGTAGACGGCCATCGTTCTTCTCCTAGATCTATTAACAGTGGTGTTCCTCAGGGCTTTTCTTTTATTTCATCAATGACCTTCTAAGCTGTACATCTAACCCTATCCACTCATACGCTGATGACTCCACCCTTCACCTTTCCATTCGATATCCACAACGTCCATCTCAGCATTTGCTTCAACAAACAAGGGATGAGGCTATGACACGTAATGTCTGACTTGGCTCGTATCTCTGACTGGGGTAAAAATAATCTGGTTGTTATTAATGCATCATAGACTCGGTTTTTGCACCTATCAACACGACAAAATCTTCCAAAGGTATACCTACTAACGTTTAATGATATTCAGCTTAATCCTGCATCATCGTTGAACATGCTTGGGGTTTCATTTACTCGGGACTTATCTTGGAAAGATCATATTACATCTCTTGTAAAATCTGCTTCCAAGAGATTAGGTGTGCTAAGCCGACTCCGTTCCTTCTCTATCCCTACACAATTGTTGACTCTATACAGGCGTTTTATTCGCCCTTGCGTGGAGTACAACTCTCATGTGTGGGGAGGCTCCCCACATACAGCTCTTCTCAATAGGGTGGAGTCAAAGGCTTTTCGTCTCATTAACTCTTCCCCTGTTACTGACTCCATTCAACCTCTGTCTCTTCACTGCACAGTTGCATCTTTATCTCTTTTCTATTGCTACGTCAATGGTTACTGTTCCTCTGAACTGGCTGCATGCATTCCTCCATCTCTACGACGGGTGCATAGCACCTGTCTAGCAGCAAACTCACCCCTTTTCTGTCTAACTCTCTAATGCAAGAGTTAACCGTTACTCCCAGTCCTTCGTTTATGCAACAGGTCAACTCTGGAACTGTCTCCCTCTGTCTGTATTTCCTGCTTCCTATGACCTCCAGTCTTTCAAACGCAGTGTGTTCAGGCATCTCGAAATGAATGGATCTCGAATTTGGCTCACTCTTGAATTTTGTTTTTCTTTTGGAAGGAACAGTTCCGCGGGCTCATTGCCTTTGGTTCCTTCTTCCTCAAAAAAAAAAAAAAAAAAAGACCTACTTTTACCAATTTCGAACTCGTTGGAGATTTTCATCCCTACTCCACACCTGTAAAATTTTTTGTTGTTATTGTGAGCGGTTGTGAAGTCATCGTGCTAACAGACACAAAGACACAGACAGACTGAAAACAGTACCAGCTTCGCTATCGCAGCTGGTAAAGAACAATTTGGTGAAAATTAACATGTAAGAAAATGATAATTAATATGAAGAACGCATAATGCGTGGGCATGGAGGGGGAAGGCTGGAATTTATGCTTGGCCTAAGTGATTCGCATTTGGGACCAAAGAAGTTATGGGGCTGGGACTGGTCATCCTTCTTTCGGACAGGCTGAATGAGAGCAAACTTCTAGCAAGAAGAAAAGGTATAGACACAAGGCGAAAGAGTTTACCTAGGAGGAGGGTAAGCACAGAAACAGTTCTTGAGGACAATAGGCGGGACCCCATCTGGCTAATATGCCTTGTTAGTCTTGAGGCCAGTCAAGGCAGAACATACACTAATGAAAAAAATTTCAGTGTCATACATGAGGAAGTCAGAGGGGGGAACTGACAGAGGAACAGCACCGGAATTGTCAAAGGTATTGAAGGAGAAGGACTGAGCGAAGGGAACTGATTGTTCAGTAGAAGTAAATTAATAGCTACAGAGCCATCAAAGCAGAAAAGAGGATGGATGGATGATAAAGTAAAGTTGTTAGAGAGGTTTTTGGCAATAAGCCAGGAGTAGGAAGAATCTGAGCTGGGGAGTTCAGAGCATTAAGTACAAATGTAATTATTCGCACCATATGATCATGGAAGCCAATAAATATGGAACACCGGTATGCCTGGAAAGTACCCAGATCTTTTTTTTTTTTTTTTTTTTTTTTTTTTTTTTTTTACTGGTTTAAGACATCTATCTGCCTCCACAGTTGAATTCATTAGAGTATTGATGTTGGAGCCATGCCAGTTTTATCCATGTGCCTGATCTGTCGAGCCTTCCTCTACCACGTTACGATGAGGAAAAGAGCATCAGAAAAGTGTTCTCCATCCAGTTGCTAGTAGAGGTGCTTTGATGGAAGTCAGCTCATCATCTCCTGCTCTTCACAGCCAGGATGCAAATTTTTAGATCCTGGTAACAAACACTACATGTGTTTCATATGTGATTAATCTGTAAGGGACGGTACCTGCATAATAAATGGAGAGCAACGCTAATTAATCCCTCCTTTCATTCGCATATCATATGAATATGAATTTATTGGTTTGTCTTTCGATATAATAAAGAAGATTACCATAAAACTATTTCTGAGCAAATATCCTTTAACATTGTAAAAACTGTCCATGTATAATTTGCAGCTTTAGCTTATACGCAAGTCGGAATGTACTTGAACGGAGAGAGAGAGAGAGAGAGAGAGAGAGAGAAGAGGGGGGGTGGAAGAGCAGGAGCAGGCGGAGAAGCAGGAGTGAGAGAAGGAAAAGCACATCAATATATGCCGTGTCAGTACACATATATATCTGTCTGTCTGTCTGTCTGTCTATCTGCCTGTCTGTCAATCTATTTGTCTAACTATTTGGACATCATCAGTGAGGATTTTGCAACTGTCAGTTGACAAGCCAGCAAACATTCTAAAAATGGAGATCACTTGGGTAGTAAGCCCAGTGGGCTAAATGATATCGATTAACTAATTTTGCAATGCTCGCAAGCTTAGGCAACTAACGGGCATCTGAACTGTTTTTCTTGTAGTCTGTCCACTGATCCTCAGTGACTTCAGCTGCAAATCAGAAAAACTCATTATTTACTCTACGTTGTTTGATATTAACACTTTTGTTCCTGCTGGAATACTTTGAGTTTCAGAATGGGTGTTGGCTTTTACATCTGATGTGAGTGTTGATCCACGCATTATAACACATGCTGGACACTTTTTTTTTTTTTTTTTTTTTCTATGGGCGATGTTACATGCCAGGTAAATTACATAATCGGTTAATCATTTTACTTTCCACCTGCTTATGTGTATTCAGCTCAAAAATGGCAAAAGGATTTCAGTGCTGATTAATGCACAGTCCTTAATGTTGGGAAAATTATAAACCAAGAAAACAAGTGGTGCAACACACAACACACCTAAGCCAACAGCAGGATTTTTTTGCTGTGAAATATTGAATTGATGCTGCCATAGTGTCTGAAAACAAAGTCTAAGGTAATGGTGCAAAAGTTTTCAAGTTATAACACTTTGAAAATCCGTGATCTTGCATTTGGTCTTTCAAGTCACTCAAGGTCAAAGGTCTTGATATCAAATGAAAGCCCATATGAGACTTCCTATACCTTGATAATAGTAAATATATCTATCTTGAACCAGTTTCGAGTTATAGCCCCCTGAATATCCATGACCTTGAGTGTGACCTTTCAAGGTCACTTGAGGTCAGAGGTCATGGTACCAATTAATAAAAAACAAACCAATGGGACTTCCTCTACATTGAAAATATTAAATATATAACTCTCTATCTTCAACCAGTTTCGAGTTATAGTCCCTTGAATATCCATAACCTTGCGTTTGACCTTTCAGGGTCACTCAAATTGAAAGGTCTTGAAGCCAAATTAAAGCCCATATTAGAGTTCCTGTATGCTGATAATAATAAATTACACTTTCTGCAACCAGTATCGAGTTGTGGCCCTCTGAAAATCCGTGACCTTGACTTTGGCCTTCGAAGGTCGCCTGATTACTTCCAAAATTTAATCACTTTCGTTTGAGACCAGTGTCCACGTATCCTGAAACTATCATGTAATTTCATTAAGCCATCCTGAAAATTTCATGTAATTTCATTAAGCTATTTTTCCGTAATGTTTCAAACAACAAAAAGAAACAAACAAATATGCTCGACCAAAAAGCAATACCTCGCAGGTCTCTGTCCCGGGCAAAGTAAAAAATAGGAATAGTTGCAACAAATTATTTTGAACCATGACTACAATGCACATAGGCAGTAAAGAAAGCTGAAAGACTTATAAGATTCACAAGCGGACTATTTGAAGATAAATTGGAGTAAGTATTCCTCACTCTACACAGTTCATTATTGTGTTTGCAACCAAATTGCTATGTATATTTTGGTCAGAGATTATAAAATATGGGCAACGCAACGCTGTTGCAACCCTCCATCTGACCAAGCACATACCCCCCCCACCTCTCTGCAGCCATTCTTTATGATTACATAATAGACAGTCATGAAACTTCATACATAACTAGGTATTCATGAAATCATTTATCATACAGTATATAATTTCTGCCACCTAGGTGTAGTAGTTGCAAAAATTAAATAGAAAAAAATCATAAAAATAAGTTTTATGTATTTTTGCCATTTTATAACATTATATTTTCTCATGACATTCTAACTACAAAAACTCACCACGATTCATATTAACACATATTCCTGGAGAGTTTGAAGCCTACCTGTAATACTTTCTGAGTCCTACCCCGGAAACGAAAAATTATTTTGTTTACTTATCCATTGTTAATAAAAAAAAAATAATTATTTAAAACACAGCATTCTACATATCAAAAGGCACCATAAGACACGTAACTGTGTGAAATTACTTAACTCTATAGTGAATACTTCCTGTGTTCTGGCCCGGCAACGAAATCTTTACATCTGACCAGACGCCCTGCCTCCCAACTCTACAGACGGGCACCTAATGATCCCAGTGATAACAATACCCTCCTCTGACATTCTCAGGTGGAGGGTAAAATATATATATATATATATATATATATATATATATATATAGAGAATATATATATATATATATAGAGAGAGAGAGAGAGAGAGAGAGAGAGAGAGAGAGAGAGAGAGAGAGAGTGCAATGAAGGATGACAAAAACCATACCCCGATTGAGAAACAAACCATACAAGGAATTGTCGGAAGTGTTAAGCCTGTTTATCTTACCAGTCCAAACATTACAAAAGAGTGTGATTATACAAGATTTTCTAAGGAGCAGATAATATGGTATCAGATAAACACTTCACAATAAGCCAAGTCAATTACACTACAGGTAAGCACACCCATTCCAATGACTCTAAACATATTGTCTTTAACAGAGGTGTAAACATTTAGGACAAGTCATCTAGGAACATAGCACAGTGTGACGCAGTTATGAAATTTATATCAGTCTGGATAAGTATCTGGCTTCTAATTCGCAGATCACCACGTTCTCAGTTGTATTAAAAAAGCAAGTAAGATTAAATATTTCTTCTCATCCTGATCATGGAAACTACGGCAACAGCACGACACCACGGGCATTAAATTGTACTTATACTTTACAGAGCAAGTTAGTGTAGAATAAATAGTTCCATTTATCCTTTCTTACGAAGTATCCATGACAGGTTATCTGTAGATCATGGTGATCCTTCGCACTTTTTCTTAATGGCTTTCGCTGGAGGGACTGGTGAGTGAGGAGGAGGTTTTTCTCCTTTTCTATTCTTTTCTTCAACTCATAGACTGGTTACATATTTATAGTCTGCCTTATAACAAACAATTTCGAAAGGACCGACAGGCCTGTTGATGTTTACTTCCTTTGTACTCCTTTGTTCAACTGAGAGATCTTTGTTACCCATGCTTTGTACTACTGAAATGGTTGATCTTACCATAATTGTGCTGGACTGAACTCTCCCGAAATTGCCCCATTTAAAATACAGACAAGATACGTAAAATCCATCCTAAACAATTTACCTACCAACAAAGCTCCAGGCCCAGATGGAATTCCGCCAATTGTTTTGAAAAAGTGTTCCCCTGAAATTGTCTCTGTCCTAGCTAAATTATTCAGACTATGCATACGTACTTCTTTATTCCCAAATTCATGGAAAGAAGCCAATATCCACCCAGTTCCGAAGAAAGGGAGTTCGTCTGACCCCTCCAATTACAGACCAATAGCTGTCACATCTTCTCTTGTTAAGGTATTTGAAACTTTAATTAATAAGCATATTGTTAAACATCTTGAATCCAACAACTTAATTAGTGATAGACAATACGGTTTTCTCCACGAAAGATCCACCATTGACATACTCAATCTCTTAACTCATACCATCCATCAATCAATTGATCTTTTTGGAGAAACTCATGCAGTAGCTCTTGATATCTCTAAAGGTTTCGACAGAGTATGGCACCGTTCCCTGCTGTCCAAACTCCCTTGCTATGGACTAACATCTTTTGTTCCTTTGATTTCTTCTTATCTTAGTGACAGGAAAATAAGAGTAAAAGTAGATGATGTATATTCGAATTTCCACTCAATTAATGCCGGTGTGCCGCAGGGATCAGTTTTGGCGCCAACCCTATTTCTGGTTCATATTAATGATCTCTTATCTGTCACTCACAATCCCATTCACTTATATGCAGATGACAACACTACATAGTTCATTCACACTCAGACATCCATTTACAAAGTCTAATATCTCTACCTCTCAACTCAGTACAGCCATCTCCATAAATCAAGATCTATCTACAATCAGTGAATGGGGACAAAACAACCTTGTCTCTTTTAATGCTAGTAAAACTAAATATATACAGTTTACTAATAGACAGATATTGCCAGATTCGTAAATTACCTTCAGTGCTACTAATATTCCGATCTCCAAAAGTATTGAAATTCTTGGTGTCTCACTTAACAGTGCCCTCAGCTGGACCTCTCATGTCAGATCACTTGCTAAAACCGCCTCAAAGAAACTTGGATTATTGTACAGAGTCCGTAACTTCTTCGCCAATGAGCAGTTGGCTATAATTTATAAGAGTGATGTGCGCACTCAGCTTGAGTACTGGTCACCCTTGTGGAATGGTTGTGGAGAGGTTGCATTAAGACAACTAGACAAAATTCAGAATAAAGCTGTTAGAATCATTAACAACCCTGCCATTACATATAAACTACCTCCCCTGCAAGTAAGAAGGAATGTTGCCTCCCTCGCATTATTTTGCAGATATTTTTTTGGCAAATGCTCAGACGAAGTTGCATCCATGGTGCCACCTCTCCATGCCTACCCTCGTGCTACAAGGGCATCTGGTAGCGCTCATGACTGGAATGTCACTCAACCATATTGCAGAACTTCTGCCTATCAGAATTCTTTCATTCCCCGAACTGCATCTCTCTGGAACTCGCTTCCCCAGAGTTGTTTTCCTCCAAATTTCAACCCACAACTGTTCAAGTCTAACTGTTACAGATATTTTATGAACAGAGGACACCAGTAATCTGGTGCATGGATTATTTTTTTTTACCCATTTGTTTTTCCTTCCTCCGTTCTATTTAAAAAAAAAAAAAAAAAAACTTAACACATTCCTCTTGCATACAGGTACCATATTCAACAGATAAATCATCTGTGAAGACAATGATCTTATAATTACTGACACTACTGAAAGTAGTAACTTATGCACTTCCAATACACTCTGCAGAAATTACCAGTTCCATTATAACATGGTTGATACCGAAGCATATAACGCTACCATCAGCACTGCTTCAATCACTGCTTCCTAGGGTACCAGTTGTAGGCCTCTCATGCACTGAGGCATCTACTGCAGCTGTGAAGACCACAGTAAGGAGAGAAAATTAAAATTTTGAAAATAAACAAAAAAACACAAAAAATCCACGGTGACATTAACTGGGTCGGTGTTGTTCTCACTATGCATCTCGTGAAACCTTACAGTAAAACAGTGATTTTAAATATTCGTAAAGTCAGGCGAGTATTCATGAGGTGGACGAGGCTACCCTGTCACGAATCAAATTCGTGACATTTTCCTTTTGTGAGAAACGACAAACTATTAGTGGAAAACTCACTGTTTATCGTTCAGTTAACCGTTTCTCTCTCCATTTCGATGGTATACTTTTTTCAAAACATTCGTCACTGTTTCAAAAGTGACCGTTCTAATGCACGTCAGTAAGTGCTCTACTGAGCGATACTATTGTTTCTTTATTGTTCGCCCCTGCTTGCCTCAACCGTTGGCCACGCTTTTTCCGCTGGCCTGTGCATTACCCATACATCGTATTTGAATCAGTCTGTCGCGACGGAGTGTGGTTCTGTGCTCCAGTAGTGAGAGTGAGAGTGGTCATCTAGCACCCAGACTCCACTAGACTACAATTCTCCAGGCTCCCACCCTTCCTTCGTGATACGCTACATTGACCAGTATTTCCTTTTCGTATTTTTCTAGGTTTAAGAGGTTAGCTTCTGAGTGAGCGAGTGAGTGCGATCTCTTTATTTGAATTCATTTTCAAATGTAAGTTGAATTTGTTCCTTTGTAATTAATAAATTTAACAGTTCTTTTTCTTTGAGCTTAATGTAATGTAAACTCGTGTTACATTTCTCCATAATTAAGCTTATTTCCCTTATACCTCCTAGCTTGCATAAATGCTTTGCTATTCATAACTGGTACTTAGGCCAGTCTTGCTGTATTAAGCTTAAAATCCGTTGTGCCTTCTAGGAGTTAACGCATCAGCAAGAACCTGATGTCATTAATAGTATTAGTTATTTATTGTCAGGGGTGAAGTAACTTTCTCCAGAGGCTAACAGTACTAATAAACAGCAATTGTGAGTAATTAGTCTCTGCTGTGTACTGTTGAGAAAGTTTATAAATTCTCGTTCTGAGAGAGTTGGCGAAGCGGGCCGGCATAAAGTAATCATTGCTTGATTTAGCAAGACAATTCATTGTCCCTGCTCTTCAGTATTATTGAGAATTATCATTTAATTTTGCATTTATTTTAAAAACTCCGTGACATACCCACAGTAAATTTCTTAGGACAATTTAATCTCCCTCATTGCTAGAAAGTGCACCTACAGCAAAGGTCAAACATGGGTTGGAACTATGTTAGTGATGTCGATTACAGTGAGTATGTATCACCCGTCGTGCTACACTGTCCTGCCACTTTCTGTCTGTCTCCTGTAAGACTAGACTGATATTCTCAGTCTGTTATGTACGCAACTGGTAACCTAAGAGAACGCTTTCATCAATCTGCCTTTCTCGCAGCCTTTTGCGTGAGCGTTACGGGCGATTTCTGATTAACTTGGCTTGCTTGAATTGTAAATGCTCTTTCGAAGGTAACAGGTTTTTGTAGGCTCTTACCACTGGATATTTTTGATAGCATAAACTAAAAGACAAGTGACCCCGTCAGGAATCCTGGATGCCATAGTTACGCTAAGTCAAAAATGGTGAAAAGGGAGACCTCAGATTGTGAACAGATGCTCCTCTTCTGCTTGGACAGCTGGTAGCCAAATTAGAAGGAATTTGAGTGTAAAATTGAGGATAGAGGGTAACACTGAAGAGGGAAGAATGGAATAACAATTGAAATCAAGGGGCAATTATAGGATGAGGGAGGATGACAAATGAAGACTGAATTAAATACAAAGAGATGAGTGAAAATAAAATGAATGATAAGAGGAAGAGAATTGATGAGTGGAAAAAAAGGAGAGACACCGACGAAAGAAAACTAGGAAGATGAAATACACAGAGGCAGGGAGAGGGTAAATAGGGAGCACTGAGACTGTGGGTGGAAATATGAAATATGGAATAGGGTGCTAGTAAACTCTGGACAAAGGATAAAGTGTGAGAGTTCGTGTAAGTTTGAGAGAGGGAGGGTTAGGTTTATGGACGAAAAGAAAATGAGAAAGGTGGTAATGACAATGGAGTAAAAATGTCTGAGCGTATATAAGAGTTATTGATTTAATGCATAATCAAAACATGGAGTCTGAATAAATATCGCATAAAAAAAAAAAAAAAAAGATAAGTCCAGGATGACTAGTAGTATTAAAAATGATTTAAAAACAAATCAACAGATGAACAAGGAAAACACTATGTTCTACAAGAATGAAACAGCCCAAACTTTTTTTTTTATATAAACAAAAACATGGACAACAATATTTACAGTAATCCAAATATCTCCAAAATAATGTAATCACTAATTGCACCACAATTTGCTACAGATTAAACCAAAATTGCAAAATCTAAAAACTTTTGCAACAAACTGGGCAGGCTGTGGCTATGCTTTATTTCATGAATTGTTCGTTGAAAATGGCGTAAGTTTTGTGATAAAGATGAGATACAAGCAAGGCTGGAGGAAATCTATTGTTAAAATCTTGATGTAGGTATTAGTTTGTTTATTTTTTACTGTCTTTCCTTCTTCCTTCCCCAAAATTGTCTTATCCCTCCCTCTTTTCTTCTTGCTTTCTTCTTTCTGTCACCTTTTAGTTCTATCACCACTACATGCTCAATAATTTTGTAACTATCTTCACCATATAATTTCACTCCCTCTGTACGTCACGCCATCCCTCCTCTCTCCTTTCTGTTTACTTCCATCATCCTCACCACATCTCTGAGTGCCTTCTCTCTACCTTTTGCATGTATCCCTGCCTTTTTTCTCTTCCTTCTTCATCGGCCTCCCCCACCTTCCTAGTTCCCCCCCCCCCGTCTCCTCCATTAGCCCCTCCCACCAATAAGAACATAAAAAATAGTAAAAATTTCCTGAGCTGCACTCCACACTACATCCACTTGTTTGACTGGAGTCATACTCCTGCTGACTGGACAAAATTTTGGAACTACAAGCTGGGGCTACGGGATTGTGTATGTAAAATTAACATGTTAAAGAGAAATGCAGCTGGAAATGAGCAACGATAAAATTTTACATCGTTTTCACCCAGGATGCCGCATTCTGAACACGTTTATTGTGCAAGTTAAACTTTGTGATAAAGTTTTTGTAAAGTAAAAGTAAAGAAGATATGAGTTTAAATGCCTAAAAGATAGCTATTTCTCTCAGCACTTTCGTGTGAGTGTTACAGCGAGTTTTTTTCTTCACTTATTGCCCGTTCCCGCCCCGGAGGGGCTCGTGGACGGGTATTGTTTCATTCGGTTTATCTGTTTGTCTATCAGTCTGTCTGTCTGTCTGTCTGTCTGTCTGTTAACAACTTTACACGAGAACTACTGGTTTGATTTTGACTAAAACTACCGGGATGATGGGCTATGACCTTCTGATCACCTGATTAAATTTTGGATCAAATTGGGTCAAGGCCCAGGCTGTAGGTCCAAAAATGTAAAAAAAAAAATAGTTTTTGACCATAAGTCCCTTCAAATTCGTCATATAGACATGAAACCAAAGCCTAAAGGTGCATCTTTCAAATCTGCATCCTATAACATGCCTGCTTACGTCAGAGGGGTCACCTCCCCAGTTGGTGGTAGGGGGTGCCAGTGTCAGGTGGGTAGGGCCTAAAATTTCAAATGGGCATAAAATCGGTAGAGAGGTGGCCTGCAGTCCTACCGGACCCAGGTTCAAATCCCGGCTGGGGCAGGGAACAGTTTAAGGATTTAAATTTAATAAAAATCAGACTTTTCTGATCTACCAGAAGACCCCCCGACATGTCGTAAAAATACCCCCGCTAATACCCATAAACCAGTCCTATATGAGACAGCCCTAGAATGTAATCAGTATGGACGGTGTGTGTTAGCGCCGAAGTGGTGACATGTAGAGAGGTGAATGGTATGTAGGAGGACTGCTGGGCCTTGAGAGCAGGCTGTGAAGCCTGTGCCCGGAGTCGGACACGTAAAAAAAAAAAAAATCTGATATGTGACGTTTTTGACTAGATATCCTGTTGTGTTTATACGTCAGCACTAAAATGACTGCCAGGGACGGGCTTGTTGTGCCTTGGCACCGCTTCTTCTTATTCATGGTTTCCAAAGTGTATTTTTGTGGATTGCTTTTAGCTTATTTAATTTTTCAGTTCTTACTGCTGATCTGAAAACTGCTTCTCATTATTTTCATTGCCTACCTCAGAAAAAAAGTAACAATAAAAATGTAGTTTCGATTTATTGTTATATGCAATGACTAGTACAGTCACACCATCACCATGATTATCAGCGTTACTGTTACATAATTAGTGTAGTTCATATTAATTCAGTCACCACAATGGTCAGCATTTCTCCTTTTTTAATATAAGAACAGAGGAAGGAAAAAAATGAATAAAAAAGATACCGGGTAATCCATACACCAGATACTGCCGTCCTTCATTCATAAAATACCTGTAACAGTTGGACTTGAACAGCTGTAGGTTGAAGTTTTGGGAGAAAAAACCCTGGGGAAGCGAGTTTCGGAAAGATGCAGTTCGGAGAATAAAAGAATTCTGATAGGCAAAAGTTCTGCAGTATGGCTGAGTGACATTCCAGTCATGAGCGCCCGTGTAGCACGAGGGAAGGCATGGAGAGGTGGCACAATGGACGCAACTTCGTCTGAGCATTTGCCGTAACAGTATCGGTAAACTAATGCAAGGGAGGCAACATTCCTTCTTATTTGTAAGGGAAGTAGTTTATTTATACTGTAATAGCAGAGTTATAAATAATTCCAACATCTTTGTTCTGAATTTTGTCTAGTTGTTTTAATGCAACCTCTACACATCCATTCCACAAGGGTGAGCAATATTCACGCTGAGAGTGCACATGACTCATAAATTATAGCTAATTGCTCGGCAGTGAAGAAATTATGGACTCTGTATAAACAGTTCAAGTTTTTTTCAGGCGGTTTAAGCAAGTGATCTACAGTAACATGAGAGGTCCAGCTGAGGGCATTGTTAAGTGAGACACCAATAAATTTCAATACTTTTGGAGATGGGAATATTAGTAGCACTGAAGGTAATATACGAATCTGGCAATATTTGTCCATTAGTAAAATGTATGTATTTAGTTTTGCTAGCATTAAATGAGACTAGGTTGTTTTGTCTCCATTCACTGATCGTAGATAAATCTTGATTTATAGAGATGGCTGTACAGAGTTGAGAATTAGAGATATTAGACTTTGAAATGAGTGTTTGAGTGTGAATGAACTATGAAGTGTTGAGACATTTGCGCATGAATGGATGGAATTGTGGGTGACAGATAAAAGATAATTAATATGAACCAGGAACAGAGTTGGCGCCAGAACTGATCCCTGTGGCACGCCGGTGTTAATTGAGTGAAAACTGGAATATACATCATCTACTTTTACTCTTATTTTTCTGTAGCTGAGATTTGAGGAAAACAGAGGAACAAAAG
Organism: Coenobita brevimanus; assembly: GCF_032717465.1. Classification (NCBI taxonomy): domain Eukaryota; kingdom Metazoa; phylum Arthropoda; class Malacostraca; order Decapoda; family Coenobitidae; genus Coenobita; species Coenobita brevimanus. The sequence goes on from NC_137003.1 coordinate 34,087,777, forward strand.
ACATTAGTCCATAGCAAGGGACTTTAGACAGCAGGGAACTGTGCCATACTCTGTCGACAGCTTTAGAAATACCAAGGGCTGCTGCATGCGTTTCTCCATGTAGGTCGATTGATTGATGGATGGTATTAGTCAGGAGACTTAGTATGCCAATGGTGGATCTTTCGTGGTGAAAACCATATTACCACTGCCATCATAACACTCCCAGCCAACTCAACCATGTACAATAGGGGTGTCCTTAGTACGACGCAAATAAACCTCATGTTTTAGTTTTTATTGCTCCAAGGGTCTCCCTACATTTAGTATGGAAAATAGTAACAACAGCACGCAAAATTTGATAAAAGTCTATGCATACTTTGGGGTTACATACCGACGTTGAATTTGCACCCCCGGCTGGTGGGCTCTGGTCCCCTTCTCTGAACCTTCCAGGGATTTTTATATCTTTGAGGGCGGATGCCGCCCTTGGTGCCACCCGCTCACTGTGGCCCGGTTATTACCAGGGTCCTCTTCTTGGTGTCTGGAAAGGCCTTCAGGTGCTCACTCACTACTTGCATGAGGAATTGGAGCTGTTCTTCGTCAGTGATTGTAATGCGGTTGAATTCCTGAATTAGCGTTATGATCGTTGACAACTGGGGACATGCTATTCATAGTGGCCTTCCTTGCCTGGGATGGAGTACTCATATTTGGTATTTGAATTTCAATACATTCGAAAACAGCATTTAATTTTTTTCATATTCGCATTGAAATTTTTATATCAAACATTTATATTCTCATTCAAATACATAGGCAAAGCATTCATATTGATCGAATAATTTGACGAACAGTTGTAGATTTGTTATCAGAAATAACCATCCATTAGATTGCTTATTTCAGTTTGAACGCACAGACTAGAATTAAAATAAGGTATGTAGTGTAGTTTGACAGAGCATCACCAAAAAAATGGAATGTGATGTGAACCGTGTGTGTGGACCGTGCTGGTGTTGCCAAACAATCCCGTATGTTTGAGCTGGTATTACTGACCGTGTCCAGCATGCGTCGGTATGGAGTGCTGACGGGTGCGATGTTAACTAGCCGTTTAGTGGCTCAGCCTTCTGTCGCCTGCACGACAGACACGTTGTGTGAAGGGTATGGATGAATCAGTGAGTGAATTCTGAAATCTTAGAACCAGGATATAAGCAGTAAATTATGCTAATGACGGTTATACTAATAATATCACCTGTATTACTGACTACAAATTATTATATTATTAATATGCTGGGCGTATGCACTGTACAAGTATCGATTCTGTTTGAGCATGAATAATAGTATTATATTTTCATAGGCTTCATTCTTTCTCCAGGATTTATAATTTAATTCAGATTGACTATTGGCATCTTTCTGAGTAATATGACAGTTCATTTCATAATTCAAAATTTATAAATGCCACCAAAACAGTCATCAGTGGTGTATGAACATTTCATTATCCCCCAAGACATCAGAGTACGCTGAAAATATTGTGAAAAAAGAAAAAAAGCATTTCACCTTCGGAAGTAATTACCTCTAACTTACTGCAACATAGGAAGGTACCGTACATATGCTCAACTAATGGCGATTTTTTTTTTAAAGCAACTAACTACTGGTCCGTCAACTAAGGACTTAATTATTTTCCGCAAGTGTAAGTGATGGGGAGTGTCAATAATATTAAAGTCCTTTTCCAAGGAGTAGAGTCAGATATGCAGGACTTAATTTCCTCAATTCAGTGGTGTATATATGTTCATGAAGAGCGTAGGGGAGATCTCACAAAATGAGGGGAACGATTCTTACGAGTATCAGTATAAGTCTGTGTAAATGGATTATGCATACCGTTTCCAAGTCTAACTGGTGAGACAAAAGCAGGGCAGGGCATGATAATCATGACGACGGCGCTCAATGTCCAGGGTAATTATTGGCATCATAAAGATGACATCCGGAAAATAATATCACCAATAAATTCCAGTAGAGTCTCTGTGAAGAGAGAGAGAGAGAGAGAGAGAGAGAGAGAGAGAGAGAGAGAGAGAGAGAGAGAGAGAGAGAGAGAGAGACCCCAATAAAAAACAAATGATGAAAAGTAAAGTTTGAAAAAATACAGAGATTTTCGTTATCTAACAGAAGATCGGAGGCACTGCTAAATTCTGGAGACTCTGGCTCGTAACCCGAAATCTGACAACCCTAGGTCTAAATCAGTCTTGGTAAGGTTTCTGAAATCTGATGCCAAACTAGAATTTCAAATGTAGTAACGAAAGTTATCGTTTTGGTAAATCATTTCATCCTCCTTAGAAGCCTATTTCCTTATGTTAGCTGTTCTGTGTTAGTTTTTCAACTTCCTGCAATTTACAACCAAATTTACATTCATACAGTACATAATTAATTTGATTTTTTGGGCTATGACATAAAAACACATATTTAATATAAACTTTCAAATAATATTATTTGAGCTATGGTTTTAGTTCCCTTTACCTTCAGCGTCAGCATGCGTCAGTGTTGCTGCAATGGTCTGAGGCTTGTCCCAATACACGTATGACCCAGTCCACACTACCACCTACCTGGAGAGAGATAAAGCACTTCAAACATTCACTCCTACGAAGAAAGCTTATTACCGGCAAAATTGTCACCTTCATTGCTAGAACTCTACAACCACTGTCACTTGTAAAAGCAGGAGAATTTTGTTATTTAATAAATACAAACATGATTAAATTTCCTCCTTAGCTGGACGAAAGCCCGCAAAAGAAAAACATATTCTACAGGAAGATACTATAGATATACCAGTAGTTTAGAGAATGGCTCAGAATCAGATAATGAATCTGCAAAAGTACAAAACACTTCAGATGATGTGCTCAGTTTCCTTCGTGAACACTACCCTTGTTTTTCACACACACACACACACACACACACACATACACACACACACACGCACACACTTGTTGTAAAGCATGGTATGAGGGAAGCACGATCACTACATAGGTTTTATCAAAGGTGTGTACTCTAGTTGCAAACGTCAGATAATCCATTCATGCAACAGTTATGCTATCGGGAGAGGTCACACTTCAGATAGCGAAACCAGCGCATTGGAATTCTGAAGTTAATATGATTTAGTCTTTACTGAAAATTCCCGAAGGAAAGTAGGATAATCTAGAGTCTACTGTATCTAGTCTGTGCTTACTGAATTGGTAACAATCGTATCATCTTTTGCCGAACAACATATTTTACTCAAGGTCAGAACATTCTCACATTTAGTTAAGTCATACCATGTGTCTTAGAGTTGAAATCAGAGTTCGGTAACATGCAGTAAAGTTACAACAGCAATCATGAAACGAAACTTTAAGTTAGTCCAAATTCGACTGATACCTAATGAAGAGTGTCCTGTCTTCTGTTTAACTGCTGCCTAAGAGCCCAGGTTCAAACATAATTGGTGCATTAATAATCCTGGACATATGACTTTATGCGAAGGCTGCAAGCGCAAGAAACTGAAAAGCTGCAACAAAGTACTACATCTGACACAGTAAATTCACAAAAGGATAAAGAAATCCAGTCTTCCCCAGTGCCAAATATAACAGCAAATTGTTTAGCTTTATGGCTACAGCTATGCAACCAGTTCCTCCCACTTCATCCCTTGTGGATACAGAACTGAAAAACCGTTTAGAGAGCCCAGGACTTTCGGAAGGCAGCAACCCACTGCAGTTCTGGAAGCTCATGAGACTGATTTCCCTTACCTATTAGAACTAGCCAAGCGCTGTCTAAGTATTCCAACTTCCTCTCCTCCAGTGAAGAGAATGTTTGGTATGAGAGGGAAGACATGTAGGAGTAAACGTTGTAGGCTCAGTGATAAAACATTTGAGATGTAAATGTTCATTAAGAATAATGAACATTTGTTGAAAGCTCAATAAAACAGTACAATTGTGCTTTGCTATAAGGGTAGAGCAGTAATTGCATTTTATATGTTATACACACAAAAATGTATTTAAAACTATGAAGAAGAAAAGTGAGGCCTCCAAGATGAGACTACAGGCAAACTGGCTTAATATAACATAATGTGTTCTTATTGTAACTACCCTACTAGGAAAACATAAATATTTCTATTGTTATACATAGGTTTACAGTGATATCCAGATACTGAATACTGGCACCAATTATGAAGTTATCTGCTACATTATAACCTAAGTAAGGCACAAGGCTGACCAATAGCGAGAAACTATTTTTTTTTTTTTTTAAGATTATTCATTAAGGCATTCATGAATACTTTCATACAATTCACATTTCTTTGTATTTGTACTCGTATTCATAGAAATTTTAATAGTATTAGTACTCAAATGCTAATCTCCTGTATTCACTCCATCTCTGTTCTTTGCGCGATTTGGAGGACATGTGCCATCTGAGGCTTGGCCTTCATCTGCCGATTCCGGCTCAGAACTTGCTCTACTAATCGACAAATGAAGCTGGGCCTTCTCTTTTGAAGTAGATGCTTCTTCCTTTGTCTTGCCTGCTCTATTCAGTTCAGTAGTAAAACGTGCAGAGCCTTGGCTTCCTTTGCAGTGAGAACTTTGTCGACTGGTCCCTAGATTCCTTAACGACTTGTTCTCGCTGTGAAAGATGAAAGTCCCAGTCTTCTGGTATCTTAATTTTCTTTAAGCCATCTTGATGGACCACGTTAAAAGGAGTCTTCATTTTAAGTCGGGTGTCTTATTCTTTTCGACCTTGAGGAGCCAAACGCAGATTTTTCCCATTTTTCAGGATGTTCTCTACAGAGCTTCTCAACCTCCTATATCATGTGATCTCTTCTCGTTGTGGAGATCCCAGCTTGCGTCGATTATTCTGAAATTACATTTCATGGTTTGTCTGCCATTTCCTGAACGACTTGCTTCTTCTCAGTATGGAAATGCAGATACGCTCCCATTTAGTGAGAGTTTCACCCACATGATGTTATCTTGGGGAATGATAAGATAATGTTTTCCACGTGAGCTCACCATTTTCAGTCACTGCCTGTGGAATATTGAAAAAAATAAAGGAAACTGAGCCGGGAACCGCAAAACCATTAGCTATGATATGCAACGCCTCATTGATTAGTGGGGATGTTCCTGCAGGTTGAAAGTTTGCCATTGTTTCACTTATGTACCATAAACTCAGTGCTATGGATGATGTAAAGTTAGCAGAAAAAGTATGGCATGCTGTCTGATATTAATATGCATGTGATGTGTGCAGTTAAATCGCAAATGACATTCAACCATTAAAAAAAAAAAAAAAATCTATGATCAGTGAATATGTGCACAGGAAACTTAAAGCAGATAGAACACTATGCCTTACATGAAAGCATCATAAATATCACTTTCACTGAGCAATGTTTCGGAGTAACAAAAATTAACTGAACACAGCTTATCTACAACATTACTCTCAAGTAATTAGACATTCAAAGAATTTAGAACTAGTTTAGATAAGGCACTGAGGTTGCATTGCGTTAAGCACCCTAAATTCACAAAATACAGTAGATGACTCCTCATTCCCAAGTACATTAAAATTAATGAGTGGCGTGTAACCCTTAATATATGCTTCGTTACCGATTAATATTATACAAATGAATTTTCTCTCTTAGTGTAACAATTCACACTGCAGGGAGCATATTACATACTAGAGTACATAAATTTTAAGGATAACCCTAATGTAGGCTATTGTGCAGAACTAAAGTCTTAGGACATGGTAAATTTGCCCCTCTAAAGTTGGCAATCATTGTTTAGAAATGGGCAGAGGCAACAAGTGGGAGAACTCTGAATGTGATGTGGAAGGGTGGAGTGGAAGCCAGTGGCTGGAGAGTTGGAGCTCGTGCTCGTGCTGACTAGTTCAAATCTGTGTGTTACACAAGATATGAAGGTAAATATTACAGAGAGAGGGTGTAGAACAATTTTGCCAAAACTTGCAGTTAAATAATGCGAAAAAAAATTAATTTAAATACATTGAATGTCCAGAGAAATGGTATGGAAGTTATATTTCTTAAAGGGTATGAGCTATCGATTGACGAAAGAAATCGTGTGGTGGAAGTAAGGATGATATTACTGTTTTTCTTTCTCTTTTAGTCCTGTACAGATTATTTGTATTTTTATAATTCTATGCTATAGTTTCAGTGTATTTACCCCTCTGTTAATCTTTCTTTTTATCCACTTAATATATTATACTAATAAGTAATATTATTTATGCTATGTCAGAAAATTGGTGTATGGTCCCTCGCTCGGAAGAGGTTAATACTTCGGCAGAAAAATATCGTTTGATGTGAAGGTCCCTTCACACAGTCATTATTTATTTACAGAATAATGTTGCCAATAATATAATTACAAACAACCATAAGCTCATCAATATTTTGGACAAAAATGCCAAGCAGTTCTATCATGTTTAGCACATTCTAACTTGCATACATTTGCCTCAGTTTCAAGTTTGTTTCAATGAGTTATTTTGCAAACATGTTAACCCACCCACAACAAAAATCCTAACTGCTCCATTTAGGCTCACACCAAATGATTTATTTTAATCCATGTAGGAGTGGCTTCTTGCTGTCGAAGGACGTCCAGCACATAAGCCCGTCTGCTGCTATACCACTTACGGGTCATCTCCCCACCCACTCATTTTCCCCAATGGACCTATTATCAACCCATTAACTCTGTTTCCTCCATGGATCTGTTTTCTCCCTTGAACACATTTTCCTACATGGACCCAATTCTCCCTTGGACCATTTTTGCCCCATGGACTTATTTTCATTCGTACACCTGTGTCCTCATGGGCTGATTTTGTACCATGACCTGCTTTATTACCATGGACCTATTTCTGTCATGGACATTTCCTATGCAAGGGATCCATTTCTCCCTGTGCACCAATATTACCCGTGGATTTATTTTCCCTTTTACTGACTTTCCCCCATGGGTCGTTTTACCCACAGTCAGCACCAGTTTTCTACCATGGACTTTTTTCATATGGAAATGTTTTTTCCTCGAATGACCAATGTTCCTCAAGGATTTTTTGTTTGTTTCGCCCATGGACCTATTTTTGTTTTGTGGACCTACTTATTCTATGGACTTATGTTCATCATGGACCTGCTTTCTCCCCATGGTAACACACCAAATCCTTACACTTACCTCTTTTTTTCACATAGACCAATTTCCTCCGCGGACCTGTTTAATCCATTGGCCCAGTCTTTACACATACGTTCATTTCCGCCAAGGACATAACTCCATGGACCTACTTTCCCACATGGACATATTCCAGCTATGGACCTATTAATTCCATAGATCTGTTCCACAGTGAAACTATTTTGCCCCAATTACCCACCCACTCATCATGCTACTCATCCTTATACCTACTCACTAATCCATATGTAGTAAGCCCCGTCACCTGTGTTGTCATCTGGTAAACCTTACATCCACCCACCAACAAACGGGACCCACCCACCATACCCATCCTGTCCAACCGACTTACCACTATACCCCGCCCATCCACCTTCCCATCCAACACCACAAACCCACCACACCCAGCCCGCCCACTCATTCCAGTTCGCCCACAAATTTACCCATCCACTCCACCCTTCTCACCCTTTAACCATCCTCTGCACCCACACCACCCACCCTAACCACCCACCTTATTCACATACCATACGCACCTTCCCCACCCATCCATCCACCATACTCACATACCATGCGCACCTTCCCCACCTATCCACCCGCCAACCTACCAAGCATGACCATCAGGGGATGACTTTTAACTTGAGAGAGAGAGAGAGAGAGAGAGAGAGAGAGAGAGAGAGAGAGAGAGAGAGAGAGAGAGAGAGAGAGTTTTACAGTGTAGATTGCAGTACTTCAGACTGTCTCAGTCTTACCACAGCCAAATCCCTCACCACACCAGAAATTCAAGGATTCGTGGTAGCTAATTTCACACAGAATTGTCTTTGTGTGCCTAAATCAAATCCATCTTGAATCATGCTCTTTGTAAAGATATGTATTGTACTATTCTGTAATAATGACAAACTTTTTTCACTTATAAGAAAACTATAATAAGAAACGTGCTACTTCGTGTAAAAGTATTAACGATTAGGTGCCGAAACTTAGAATATATCATTTAAATTTTCTCTGCTCCAAAATTATTCGGTGTATTTCATATCTGTTTGTTACATTGCCTTTCACGTGAGCTCTTATTTCCATAGATGGCACAGACATCCTTATTTAATGTGAAAATTGCATTACATATGGCATGCAAGGAAGAACAACGGTTTTTCTCATTTACCTCATCTACTCTTTGGTGGTTTGAAAAGGCAACCATCATCCACTCATTTAATGTAGTGTTGACTAAGTCTCCCTTCACATTTATCATACACTCTCCGTATCTACTTTCCTAGAATCCTGTGTGTGTGTGTGTGTGTGTGTGTGTGTGTGTGTGTATATATATATATATTATAGATAGATTGATAGATAGATTTATATATATATATAGTATCATCTCATCAGCCGTTTGAGAGTCCACTGCAGAACCAGCCTATCCCGACCAAAGTGGGGATGATAGAGCCAGTGTATCTCTACCAAGTGGCTTAGGCTGTTGGGTAGAGATTGTATGTAGGATGAGAAGTGCTTGTAAGTGTAATTGTAGTGTTGGAGTGGTTATGGATGTGTGTGTACTCTTTCAACCAACTGTAATCGCCCACACAAGCCGACTGGGTGCAAACATACTTTATAGTATGTGACACTGGTTCAACAACAGCATCCTTTATGTCCGCCAAAGCAGTATATGGCCTGAAGAACGCTTCCAAAGTTTATTATCCTTGCGCGGTGCGAACCCTCGTTCTTCAGTGTCTGAAAATGCACACTTTACCACTGTACCATAGAAGCTCCATATATATATATATATATATATATATATATATATATACATGGAGCTTCTATGGTACAGTGGTAAAGTGTGATATATGGAGCTTCTATGGTACAGTGGTAAAGTGTGCATTTTCAGACACTGAAGAATGAGGGTTCGCACCGCGCAAAGATAATAAACTTTGGAAGCGTTCTTCAGGCCACATACTGCTTTGGCGGACATAAAGGATGCTGTTGTTGAACCAGTGTCACATACTATAAAGTATGTTTGCACCCAGTCGGCTTGTGTGGGCGATTACAGTTGGTTCAAAGAGTACACACACATCCATAGCCACTCCAACACTACAATTACACTTACAAGCACTTCTCATCCTACATACAATCTCTACCCAACAGCCTAAGCCACTTGGTAGAGATACACTGGCTCTATCATCCCCACTTTGGTCGGGATAGGCTGGTTCTGCAGTGGACTCTCAAACGGCTGAGATGATACTGTATATATATATATATATATATATATATATATATATATATATATATATATATATATCATACTAGCAGTGGAAACCGGCTTTGCCAGGCCAAAAAGGCAAACACTCTAATCCCATTTGTTCTGGTTCAACCTTTCTTTCTACACCAGACAGACCATGTACTTCTTATGCTTTTGAAGAGGGATTATAAGAGGTCCACGAACTTTCTATTCCAGTTTTCGCAGACTAATACTCAGCATTTGTGTGCACTTGTTTACTATTACCGGTAACCTCAAAGGACCTCCAATCAGTGACCTCAAGTGACCTCTGAGGTTATCCTCACATAGCTTATGTCCGAAATTGGTGGTCATTAAGTCTCCATGCCAAAAATTGGGCTGCTGGGTCCAGTTGTTCGAGAGTGTAATACCGATGACCTCAAATGGCCTCCGTCTGGTTACCTCAAATGACCTCTTATATCAACGTCAAATAGCCTGTGTCCGAACTGGAGGTCATGTCAGTCTCCATGGCAAAAATCTGGCTGCTGGGTCCAGTAGTTCTAACGTGCATTACAAGTGACCTCAGATGACCTCGGAGGTCAACCTCACTTGGCCTATGTCCGAACTGGAGTTCTTGTGAACTTCCATACTAAAAACTGGGCTGTGGAGGTACCCAGCGTTGTCCAAGCCAAAATGGCGAACACTGTACTGCCGACCTCAAATGACCTAGATCTGAATTTTGACACCGACAAAACCATTCTTGGGTCGCCCTGATTCAGAATAAAAATGTGTCTGGGGGTCTTTGGCCCTTGGTTTGGAAAATAGGAATGGAGGAGGCTTGAGGGATGCCACAAGGCAAAGTAGGGAAAAAAAGAAAAACATAAGGAAAAGCCGAAGCTTTATATATATATATATATATATATATATATATATATATATATATATATATATATATATATATATATATATATATATATATATTTATATATACAGGTATGTGTGTATGTGTGTGTATATGGTGGGTAGTTTTTTTTTTTTTATAAATAACAGAACGGAGGAAGGAAAAACAAATGGGTAAAAAAAATAATCCATACACCAGATTACTGGTGTCATCTGTTCATAAAATATCTGTAACAGTTAGACTTGAACAGTTGTGGGTTGAAATTTGGAGGAAAACAACTCTGGGGAAGCGAGTTCCAGAGAGATGCAGTTCGGGGAATGAAAGAATTCTGATAGGCAGAAGTTCTGCAATATGGTTGAGTGACATTCCAGTCATGAGCGCTACCAGATGCCCGTGTAGCACGAGGGAAAGCATGAAGAGGTGGCACCATGGACGCAACTTCGTCTGAGCATTTGCCAAAAAAATATCTGTAAAATAATGCAAGGGAGGCAACATTCCTTCTTACTTGCAGGGGAGGTAGTTTATATGTAATGGCAGGGTTGTTAATGATTCTAACAGCTTTATTCTGAATTATGTCTAGTTGTCTTAATGCAACCTCTCCACAACCATTCCACATGGGTGAGCAATATTCAAGCTGAGAGCGCACATGACTCTTATAAATTATAGCTAACTGCTCATTGGCGAAGAAGTTACGGACCCTGTACAATAATCGAAGTTTCTTTGAGGCGATTTTAGCAAGTGATCTGACATGAGAGGTCCAGCTGAGGGCACTGATAAGTGAGACACCAAGAATTTCAATACTTTTGGAGATGGGAATATTAGTAGCACTGAAGATAATGTACGAATCTGGCAATATCTGTCTATTAGAAAACTGTATATATTTAGTGTTACTAGCATTAAAAGAGACAAGGTTGTTTTGTCCCCATTCACTGATTGTAGATAGATCTTGACTTATGGAGATGGCTGTACTGAGTTGAGATGTAGAGATATTAGACTTTGTAAATGGATGTCTGAGTGTGAATGAACTATGTTGTGTTGAGTCATCTGCATATGAATGAATGGGACTGTGAGTGACAGATAAAAGATCATTAATATGAACCAGAAATAGGGTTGGCGCCAGAACTGATCCCTGCGGCACGCCGGCGTTAATTGAGTGGAAATTCGAATATACATTATCTACTTTTACTCTTATTTTCCTGTCACTAAGATAAGAAGAAATCAAAGGAACAAAAGACGTTAGTCCATAGCAAGGGAGTTTGGACAGCAGGGAACGGTGCCATACTCTGTCGAAACCTTTAGAGATATCAAGAGCTACTGCATGAGTTTCTCCAAAAAGATCAATTGATTGATGGATGGTATGAGTTAAGAGATTGAGTATGTCAATGGTGGATCTTTCGTGGCGAAAACCGTATTGTCTATCACTAATTAAGTTGTTGGATTCAAGATGTTTAACAATATGCTTATTAATTAAAGTTTCAAATACCTTACCAAGAGAAGATGTGACAGCTATTGGTCTGTAATTGCAGGGGTCAGATGAACTTCCTTTCTTCGGAACTGGGTGGATATTGGCTTCTTTCCATGAATTTGGGAATAAAGAAGTACGTATGCATAGTCTGAATAATTTAGCTAGGCCAGAGGCAATTTCAGGGGAACACTTTTTCAAAACAATTGGCGGAAATCCATCTGGGCCTCGAGCTTTGTTGGTAGGTAAATTGTCTAGGATGGATTTTACGTATCTTGTCTGTATTTTAAGTGGGGCAATTTCGGGAGAATCAAGTTACAGTATTGAGACATTCTGGCTGGTGACATCTATGGTAGAGTTTCTGGCAAAGGTACTAGCAAAGATATCTGCTTTCCCACGTGGGTCATTTGTAACATTGCCATCTGAAGATTTTAGTGGGGGAATGGAAGATGACTTGTTAAAGTTATTATTGAAAGAATTAAGAGTTGACCAGAATATTCTATTGTCATTAGGGTTGTTAAGTAGTTTTGACGCTTGCTTTTGAAGAAAGTTTGATTTAGATGGATTTAATACAGCTTTTGCATGATTTCTAGCAATTTTAAATTGGGAGAGTGATTCAGATGTTTTTTATTTTAAGTAAGAGTTATATGCTAATGACTTTTGGGCTGTTGCTCTGGCACAATTGCCATCAAACCATTTTGGAGAGTTTGATCTTTTAGTGAATTGCTGACTTGGTATGAATAAATCCATACCAGCTAGTATTAAGTCGCAAATGTGGGACTGGGTAGAATTGGGATCACTAGAGAAGAAAGACTGCGATGGAACATCAGCAAGATAATTTCTAAATCCATCCCAGTCTGCCCTGTCAAAGTGCCATCGGGTCACCCTGACAGGTTCAGAATGGGGAGGTGTAGGAGGGTTAACTAATGAGGCTTTGATGAGATTGTGGTCAGAGGATCCAAGTGGTGACAGTACCTCTATCCTGTATTGATCTGGATTATTTTTCAAGAATAAATCCAAGAGATGAGCATTATGGTCAGGATTATCAGGTATTCTGGTTGGTTGCTCTACCAACTGGGTGAAATTAAACGATTCCGCAAACAGCTCGCATTCTTGACCAGCGTCGTCAGTCCGGGCAGAATGCAATAACCATTCAACATTGTGTATGTTAAAATCACCCAAAATTGTAATTTCATTGCCAAGGGCAAGGTCAAGGTTACTCAACTGAGTGGATATGGAATCAAATACACTGGGTTCCGAAGAAGTATTGGGGGAACGATAAACTACACAGATATATTTGGTAATGTTTTGGCAATTTAATTTATATAATGAGTAATCAAAACTGGATGAAGTGAAGTTTAAAATAGTGTCAACTGCATAATGGGATTTGATATAACAACAGGTGCCGTCCTTGTTACGAAAGTTTGTATGGTAACCGGGAAAACAAAATGGAGTGTCAGAAGGAAAGGGCCTGCCACTCATGAAATAACCATCTGTTTCTCACTCATTTGTTTCGGTGGATATCATGTACTTGCAATTCAGTCAGTTTCTTCTTGGTGTCTTACAGTTTCACTCCTGGTCAGGTTTCTAGATTTGACCATCATTTCAAAAGGCGATTTAAAATTCCTTGCAGAGAATGCATTTACCTGAAGTTTTATTATTTTTATTGTTGTTCTCATTAATATTTAATGACACATAAAGCCGACAGAATGGTTGAAAAACACTCCATGTGACATGGAGATCATACTGATAAAGCTTCGTCCTAGCGTCCTTTGATGGTATACTAACGCGTACATTCCAAACCACTGCTTTTATAAAAGTGACTCAGTGGGGGGGATAGTGCAATAGGAGAAAAGAGGTCAGGTGCGAATTGGGGTGTTGTGGATGAGGTGTTGATGTGATCGGCGAAGTGAAGTGGAGGAATTTAGAAACGGGGGCGGGGTTGGGCTCACACACCGTAAGATTTGCGAACCCATCCCCCTTCTCCTTCTTCCAACTCACCTCTCCCGTCATGTCAATATCCCATCTACAAAACATTAACATATGACGTCCCACTTCCATGCTGTGTCATTATCTAAAACTTTGTTTTCGATTTATATTATAGTAACATCACTTTGGTCAGTAGAGTGAGCTTTGTTACTCAATATACATCTTTTCCACGTGACAAAGTGCATTTATTATCTGCAAAGTTCTTGTTATTTTGTTGATTTACTTTACTTTTATTGGTCTTATATTGTTTTCTGTTGTGAAAATTATTGTAATCATTACATTTTTGCTGCTGCTGTTGCTGCTGTTGTTGTCGTCATCAGAAACAATTCAAGAGTCGCTTTATATTTGATTGCGCTATTCATTGGTACTGTACATTTATGCACTTGTGTCATAAAGAAGTGAATAATAGTTTTGTTGCATGATGTGATTCGTAAACTTACCATGCGATTTCTAATTACATCATCTTGCTGTGCATTAGCTGTATTTTCTTATGGTTATAGTACTGCATCATGGAATAGGGTAGGAAATTTTATGACAGAGTAAGTTAGGAGGATGGAGCTGTATTTCCAAGATTATCTAATCCAATAGTCATTGCAATGGAGGCAATACATTAATTACTTTTGTGAAAATCTTTTTTTGATATTGGTTGTTTTTATAACCCACACATAGAATGAAGGTAGCTTGTAAAGATAAAAAGTTTTTCTACTGCACTATCCACAGGAAAATATTTATTATTGTGACTTATAAGGTTGAAAATTGTATTCTTGTATCACGCCATTTGTTGCTTGTCACGCAGTAATTTAACCCTCCGCGTGTCGGCTATTTTTAGCCCTCTGGGTCACCGCAGTGCCGACCATTTTTCGACCTTTTCTTTTTTGCTATAATGATAGATTTTGATGTGAAAATAACAAATTTTGCTGTTAAAATGCTCACTGAGGCTCGGAAATGAGTTTTATTGAGTCCTGCATACTCGTGTACAGGTATAGCTGCTCTCTCACGCTCACCATGTACGTGAGAGAAGGCCGTTTTCTATGTAAGGTATACTCAGGTATTTATGCTAGGAAGGTATAACAATGTTCAGTACACTTTTCTGAGTACTTATTACTTCAGCATCTATCACAATTTGCGTGTCTTTGTCACTATGAATGCATTATCTTACACTTGAAGATAGGTACAGCCTGACTTCATTACATATAGTCCTGGCACTTACAAGAAGGTATTTACAACTTGACTTCACTATATAGTCCTTACACTTGCAAGAAAATATTTACAACTTACACTTACATGAAAATATTTACAAACTGCCTTCACTATGTACAGCACTGGGTGAGGCACATAGGTAGAGGCAGAGCGAGCCTGAGGAGGGGAGCGAGTGAGTGTATGGCCTTGACAGCCTGGGGGATGGTAGAGGAGCAGTTACCTTACATGCCTGCCAATTTTTACCCGCGAATCTTGAAAAATGCGGTCACAGTGAAGTTTTTTATTTTGAACCATTTTAAAACGGCACTGGCACTGGCCATGGCATTATGTCAGACCGTTCTAAAACGTCAATGGCACGCAGCGGGTTAAGTCAATGAAATCATATACAGTAAAAAGAGGAATGAAGAGAAAAAAATCCTGTGTTTAGTGCAAATGATGGAACAATACATGTGAATGTCAGTGATGGATATAAAACCTTTATATTCAGGCAAATACTGACCTTGTCTTTGATTGTCGAAAACAAATTGAAATTCTGTGTCCCAGTATTCAAAATTATTTTCTTCCGGTTATCAACACAAAGTTCTGTAGCTTGTTGTTGTTGGTGCTGCTGCTGTTGTTGTTGTTTGTTGAGTTGACTGACAGATTTAAATGGCAAAGTTCATGAGAGACAGACAGTCAGACAGACAGACAGAGACAGACAGACAGACAGACAGAGAGTGTACACCTGAAAACGTGAGGGAGGTAGTGTGTGTGTGTGTGTGTGTGTGTGTGTGTGTGTGTGTGTGTGTGTGTGTGTGTGTGTGTGTGTGTGTGTGTGTGTGTGTGTGTGTGTGTGTGTGTGTGTGTGTGTGTGTGTGTGTGTGTGTGTGTGTGAGCCATGTAATGTTTTTATTTTTTAGTTTCCAGAATAAATCCGATTTGCTCTATACTAGCCGGAATTCACATTAAAGCCAAAAGAATCTCGCAATAAAACACAGTACATAATCCTGTGCCCACAAAATCTAATGCTGACGTCATTTTACTGGTTGCATATAATTATCTAAAATTTATTGATGTACATGTTTTATTTTCGTTTGTTCTTCAGTCCACTTCTAGGAACACACTCAATTCTTTCTTTAGTCCTGAAACAAGAAAACAACTCAATGTGACTTATTTTCTCTGAAAACACCTGTATTCGATGATTATTTAGTACTGCATGATTTAAACAGATAATCCATATATCTAGTAAGATATGTGACGCCTTTTCAATTTCTTAGTACATTTTAGTACAATAATGCTGATGTACCACTTAACAATGAATAATGAGTCACTGAGCAGCGACACTCGAAACCCAGTAAGACAATCTTTGAGTTGAAACCGAACAGTGCTCTCTGAATATTGCATAATATTTTGATAATTCTCTTGTAATGAAGTGGAACGATAATATTGGCCCCCACAGTTCCTTAGGTAGCATCAATGACAAACCGTGCGCATTTAAATACAAGAGTGACTACAATCAGTCCATATGGACGAGAAAAGCACAATCAGCACATTACTAATCGGATATACATTTTTCACACAGCAATAAACGTATACATAATATTTAATCACGGTATATCAGCAATTAGAAAAAATGCAATTAGAAAATGAAGGCAGGAAAGGCAGTTGGATGGTATGGCAGTGGAGGTGTTGTGTGCTCTGGGAAGATTTAGTATTAGAAAGATAACCACCATTGCAAATAAGATATACAATAGTGAAGAACTCAGTTACGATATGTGTAAGTCAATATCTTTCACTATAGGCCTACCAAAGAAACCGGGAACGGTAGAGTGGAATACACACAGAACTATAAGTATAATAAGTCAAACAGTAAAAGTAATCTTAAGGATAGTGCTAGAGAGAATTACAGCAAAGATAAAGAATGAAATAGCAGAAGAGCAATATGGTTTTACTGAAGGAAAAGGAACAAGAAATGCTGTATTTAAACAAAGGATGTTAAGTGAGAGAAGTATAGAGATGCAGAGATATATGTATTTATGTTTTATAGATTATGAGAAGACATTTGACCAAGTCAGACATTAAGACTGAATTGATATATTGAAAAGTATTGGAGTAGATGGAAAAGACTTACGAATTATATACAAGCCATACTGGAATCAGAAAGGGACAGTAAGAGTGGGAGCAGATCAGAGTGATTAGACAGATATAAGAAAAGGAGTAAGATAGGGGGTGCGTTCTATCTCTGGATTTGTTCTCCCTGTACAGCGAGATGATAATGAGATCAGCTGGAGGACGAGAAGGATTAAATATTGGAGGACGAAATATAAACAGTATAAGGTACGCAGATGATACGGTACTGATTGCTGACACTCAATGGTAAAGGAGACGAGTGAAGAAAAAGGTCTGACAATTAATGTGGATAAAACTGTTGGTCCCTCACTATCCTTTACTGAGGGGCTGTCTGAGTACACGTCAAACACATAATCACATCGACCAACTCTATGGTAAACAGCCATCATTGCAGTGAATGATGTGGCAAAGCTCTGGAAATTTGATAGACCAACAGTCCTAATTTTGCCATTACATCAACAACAAAACTTTCTGTGTGCCTGTACTGATAATCTGTTGGAGTCAGGAATGTTTCAAGTTCCTTTATAAGATGGCTCTTGCTAGGTTTTGTCATAATGTCATCTTCTGTGAAGAGCACAGGAGATGGAACAACATCATACTTGAGAACCTCATCAGTTGACAGTCCACGATCACGAGCCACTGCTATGGCTTTTTCGGTGATGTTGACAGCTTTTACTGCTTTTTTTGCTGTTTACTGGAGGATGTTGCTAATACTTTTCATGGATTTCAGATTAGATCTGTGGATTGTTTCACAAACTTTGGCAGTTTTTTGGACTAATCTCTGAGCTCTGTATTCTAAATATTTCTGTTCTCTCTTCTCCATGGCATGTAACATATCCTCTCTTATTTAATGTGTCATTATTTGTTTGGTGACAGGTGCGCAGGACTGTGGGACACTCTGATGATACTGCAGACCCTCTCTCTTCTATGAACTTGATCATTGCCTGAATGTTATCTTCTTTGCAATTTGTAGTGCTTTGTGATGATTCATGGTGGGTCCGCGACTCATAAGTGCCTTCAGTGATACTCATATATTCTCGATTAAGATTCTTCACAGCCATCATCTCATGGTATATGAGGTCCCACTGAGCAACATATTGCTTTTGTTTGGAATGACCAATTACTCCATCACTACATTTTGATGATAGATTGATGCTCTGTTCCAGTTTCTGGTCGCCACCTACAGCTGTGAAACGACCAGGCTTGTCCTTGATCGAAAAGTTTCCTTGTGAAAAGTGCTTGTAAACAGAAGGTGCTGTTTTTGGAAGGTGTCTCATATCCTCCAGATACAAAGAGCCCCAACGTAGGTAGTTCATAGAATCAAATGCTACAAATAGGTACAAAACTCTCTGCATAGCATCAAGATGAAGATCCCAGATGCCCTCACGATCTGCTCTCAGTAGGTCTCTTACAGTTTGCATCCTTTCGAGAAACTGAACCCAGAATCTGAAGTTTTCATTTTCGGTGGAAAGAAGCCATGTAAAGACAGCAAGGTCTTCCATGAGTGTGCCACTGACAGAGAGAAATTCTGTTATGGTCACTTGACTGCCTATAATGTCCTTACTACTGATGTTGGCTTTGAGCTTTGCTAGGGAATACAAACATTTAGTTTATGGAGTCACATGTTTCTCTGAAAAAATTCTTTGTAGATAAGTAGCTGGAATGCCTCAGAAGGTAGTTGCATTCATTCCAGTGACCTACCATAGTGACCTCCATTCAGGACAGAATTCTGAATGATGGTTGGACCAAACATCCCAGCATCAAGCCAGATGAAATCTGCTTCACTTCCATGTAATGCTTTACCAATGCACTTAAGAACAGTTTTTACCATGTGAAAGGTGCCCAGCATAGGCAAAAGTGAAGAGAATTACTGTGGCTGTCTCAGCTGTACCAACTGAATACATTTTCTCATCGCAATACAAGGGTATTTCTCCTTGAAGTAACTGAGACTTTATAGACATGAAGGTCCTCATACCTGTGTAAACAGTAGAGTATTCAGTTACTGAGTAAGGGAACGCAGGGAGAAAGGCCAGTGTTTTTACTGGGATGCTCTTTTTTGTCCAGAGATAGTTACTGGCACTCCATGATGGTACGTTCTGTAACTGGGGATAGATGGACATATTGTTTTCTAAATCTAACCGTGAGCGCCCCATGCAGTGTCTTTTACTTTGGCTACCACCTCCCCTTCTGACCTGAACACATTTTCATCTACTTGATAGGACTCAGGTAGAGCAGTCTGCTGAGCAGACTTATGAAATTCCATCGACACCTGACATGGCAGTGTTTCTGTAAAACCCTGAGGACCATGTGTTACATCTGAGTCTGATATTCTGGGTTTCAGATGTACATTTGGTGTCTGGTCCTGAAACAACACAGCCACAATGTCATGATCTGATACACTGGCACCTTCATGATCCCAGTTGTCGATTGCCCCAGATGTACAAAATGAGCTGGAAGAGCAATGTGTTCCTTGTTTTGATGTGCTATGTATGTTGCAAAGATCATACTGATACCTGCGAAGTTCTGGATAGCTCAGGGCCAATCCTTCATGGTTCAGAATTGTTGTTACAACTTTTCCTCCACGCCCAAGACTGTGTACAGATTCTGCATTCATGATATGCATGGGTGTTCGTTTTCTTGCATGATGGTGTATGTAAAACATTACATGGAAAAGCGATTGGATTTTCTGGCATTTCTGAGGCGAAAGTGTGCCTTTAGCAGAAGAGCAAGAACGCTTACATACTTCCTCTTGTACACACTCCTCTTTTTCATGCATGATAGTTTTAGCAGCTGTTTCATAATCCTCAGGTTTGAAAGCATACAAAATGCCAAAAAATTTCAGGATGGGTCCAGGATATGCATATCACTGCATGCATGTTGAAGGTCTTGGGCATCACAAAATCTGTCTTCGAGACCAAAACCATAGTCATCAAGAGCTTTTCTGATGATATTAGCTCAAACATTTATGGGATCTATGGATTGTTCTGAGTCTGCTAGAACATGTGATGTATAGGTATATTTATGAAAAACCATTAGTGATTTAGCTCTGTCTTGTGGATAAGAAAACTCAATATAAATTTGAACTGATTCACAAGAAAAATCTTAACATTTCTATTGCGGAAATTACATGTATCATCTATCGTCTCTGATTTCACTCAGATCATAATCTTTTCCATCCACCAGCCCTTGTTCTAATTCTGGTACAATCTTATTCCATGCTTGTTGTTTAGGGGACATTGTGGGCCTTATGTCCTTAGACTGTGACTCATATTTGTACTGTATATGTACTTAACCATACACTCATTGTGGTAATAAATGTCAGCACCAAATACAGAGCTGCATTCTTGAAGATCACAAGTTCTAGTAAAAACTGCGTCTTGAAAAAAGTGGGTTGCTGAGAGGAACTTCGCTGCTCGATCAGATTCAGTGATTCTGTACTTCATATACACTCTCTTGTGGGCCTTGATATCACAGATAATGCAACAATTATTATAGTACGGGTCTGTCTTAGATAAATTTGGGCTGGGAGGACTTCTAAGTGGTTCAGAACGAGACAACCTATCACCAAGATTGTCTGGGACACCCGAATCCACTGCTTTTACTTGCACTTTTTTTGTAGATATCCTATCCAATTTACTTTGCATTGTGTACTTTTTATAACAATTGTTATTGACGTGGTATACAATGCTGTCGATAGAAATCAGAACTTTTTGTCGTTTTGTCACTTCATCATTTCGAGTTTTACTTGCATCAAGAATTCTTTTTCGGCCATTTTCTGTGCTAGATACTTTTTCTGTTGAATTTTTTTCTGGCATATTATGCATAAGCCACTGTCAGCACAAGCGTTTCATCCTTCTGGTAAGGATTCAGGGGTCAGTTCAACATGCATCATCAAGATGGTATATTATTATACTACTTCATTCTGCTTGAATGTTTCCCGGTACATCACTAAGGACCTAAAAAAAAAAAAAATGTCTTGTACATGTCTGTCCAGTTTTACAGGTAACAAAAATCAGCTTTCATAATTACATGGTAAGTCCGTTTGGCATTGCACACTTTATGTAAATATGTAGCCAGTGTAAGGTAGACCCATATTACATGTCCCAACTCTTTTGTGAAAGGAAAACCTAAGTAACTTGTGATTTCTATATAGTTTTGTTACACATCACACACGCAAGCCATACAAAAAACTTAGTCCGAACAAACATGAAGTTTTTACACTGCAGGTGTTTATGTCACCACAAGTGGTAAAATTCAAGGATACATGACGTAGGTGTGGTTCTTTTATGAAAATATTTGAATAAAAATATTCATGTTGTAATAACTATTATTTGAGTATTTCATGTTCAAAAGGGAACATTTGGGGAGTTTTTGACCAAGTTTCATTGACCTAGATGCAAAATTGACGAAGTGACACTCAAGCAAAGGTTTGTGTATTTTTGAAAATGGGATGAAATTTCCTTGGACTTTGAACAAATGTGCTGTCAGATTCCCACACAGCCCTTACAATCGTCACAGATTGTATTGTTTTCTGTTCATGTACATCAGTGTTATGAGAAAATGTGTTACATTATCTTTTTTATTTATAATCTGATGAAATACGGATAAAAACGGGAACACTCTAATAAAAAATTTTCACGGTCAAAAAATTTCTTTCACAGGCTGTATGTAGCAAACTTACCGGCTTTGAAAGTGGTACCCTCACTTTTTTTTTGGGTGTTTTGACATATATTCAGTAAAAATGAACAGTAATCCTCTAAAAGAGGGATGTACACGAATCGTCCCTTGTGCCTGGAGTGGAAGTGATGATAATTAGTAAAAGAAGGCACAAGTCCCTAGGTGCAGTGTAAGAGTGAATGATAAGATGATTAAGCAGGAGAGAAGATTTTGCTACTTGGGAAGGTACATTACGGAAGATGGTAGATGTAACGAAGAAATTAAAAGAAAAAAATTTGAAGTGAAGAAGGCGTTTCAGAAGATGAGAAATATACTAAGTAACAGACACCTTTCAATACAAACAAGAAGAGCAGTTAAAACTTATGTCTGGTCTGTGTTGTTATATGGATGTGAAGCTTGGACTATTAGTAAAAAGATGGAGATAAAGTTGGAAGCTTTTGAAATGTGGTGCTGGCGAAGGCTTTTGAAAATTTCTTGGACAGCGAGAACATCAAATGAGGAAGTGCTAAGGAGAATGGATATCAGAAGAGAATTATTGGTACACGTGTGAGGAAGACACTTGAGATTTTTAGGACATGTTACGAGAAGTGGAAAGATAGAGAACTTGAGTTTAACGGGAAGAGTCCCAGGTAGTAGAGCAAGAGGCAGGCAAAGAGAGGAGTATATGGATGGAATTGTAGGAACAGCGAGGGGATGATACACGGCTGGACAACTACTGCAAATGACAGAAGACAGAGAGGTGTGGCATTCCATGGTCACCAACGTCTGCAGGGGCACGGCACTTCGGTAAGGTAAGGTATATCAGCACTTTCTAAATTGATGTATATATTATGCTTATAAGGCAACTTTCTGTGTTAGATGGGATAGCCATAGCCTTCATCAATCCCTTCCCTACATCTGTAGTGGTCCCTCACGAGTTGAATAAAATCGTCTGATGATACCAAGAATAAACTACAAAATACCCCATCACAACAAATTGGTAAGATTATCCATAGCTACTCCGTTACCTCTAAAAATAATTCGCGAATTAATTAAAAAGTCTTTTGGTAACAAGAATAACATGTAAAACAATAAACGGCGTCATACTGACATAACTAAAAAAAAAAAAAGATAAAATTATTCTTGCCGTCAGGCGAAATAAAACATTCACTATAATAAAAAAAAAATAAAAAAAACTTTCTCCCACATAGCTGTTTTTTACTCTATGAAACCGGTTTTCCCCCTCGTGCTACCAGACGATTTTCTTCAACTTAGAAGAATCGAAACCCACTGGTTCGAAAAGTCTCTCTTTATCTGAGTGAAATCATCCGGTGGAAGCACTGATAAAATATAAAAGGTAATAAGAAAGATGATAAATTTTACGCACGGGTAGTGAGGTCGTTTTCAGATTCTCCGACGTGACATTCGCTGTGATAGATTATACTCGTATCTCATTATCAGGTTGCACAATCTTCATATTTCTTTAAATAAAAATCCATCAGTCTACCTTTTTGTTGCATGATGCGTCGTCATGTGAGGGCTGGTCGTGTCAGAAAGGGTTCCAAGTATTTCTGGTCCTTAATTTTTTATGGCCCATATTCCTAGCATCAACCACCCACCTTTATACTCTCTAGCTTCTCTGACGTCTCTTAGCCTCCCAAATACTTGTACGCGGTTCTCACAATTTCCTACACTCAGACATTCCCTGGGTTATTTACGGTATTCTGATCTCATTCCTTTTTTTGTCAATACTTTTCACACAAAAAATATGAGTGAAGGGAAAGTTGTCCCTCGCCTCGGTTTTTTTTTTTTTTTTTTTTTAATCAGACAGGAGGATACATAAATCCTGAACCAACACAATTAAACCCTGACGAAGCCATTACTGCCACAATCTCGTAATTATCAGCCATTGCAATATATCACAACTTGCGGGTGAGAATATGTGATAAGAGAGTTATGTGTTCTTACACACATATAACTGTGCTGAACGAGGTTGTTAACGACACTAGATGTGAAGAGTCATTCATTTCTGTCTGTCTTAATCACGATACTGAATATTTTAAATTTAACATAAATATAACTTTAAGACACATAATTATCTATGCAGAGTAGACAGAAAATAACAACATGGTCTTTATACCTAGGGGGCTTTTTGTTCAAGACTTGGTTATGCCATGGTATCAATTATTTCACAACACGAACCGAACAGATAAGCACGAAACTTCTTTCTATTCACTACTCCTTCCATCTAATGCTCTTTCTTTTAAAGACCGATGGTCAAAAGTCTTATCTCAGGGGATCACTAAAAATCATATTGCTACCTCCCCCAAAGAGGTTATGTTTCCCCCCCTGTTCGTTTGTTTGTTTGTTTGTTTGTTGGATTATGAGCAAGATTACACAAAAACTACTGGACGGATTTCCACGGAACTTGATAGGAGAATGGGCCTTGGCCAAAAATAGACTCCATTAAATTTTGGTGCAGATCCGGATAAAGGTACGCATCCAGGAATTTGATATTGGATTAGACTTGAATTAAAAAGAACTGCTTGTTGGGCCTTGGGGAAGGTATGCTCTCCTGATTGCCATTCTAGTTTCTTCTTTATTTCTGAGAGGGAGATAGCAGTAACTTTTATGTGGATAATGCATTTAATTGTTGTATTGTAATCTACGTAATACTAAAAGAGAACCAAAATGTACATCACTTCCTTGTTAATCTCTAGTCATGACAAAAGTTATCCACGTCAACTGCTTTACATTATTATTATAATTATTATTTTTCTTTCTGGTAAATAGAAAACACAAGGCTTTTACAGCCATAACACATTAATATACCGTACCCGTCGGGAAACACACACACACACACACACACACACACACACACACACACACACACACACACACACACACACACTCTCTCTCTCTCTGTATATATATATATATATATATATATATATATATATATATATATATATATATATGCAGAGACTTCACTTCACCTTGAAGATATGTATGCAAACTAACCACAGGAGAAATGAAAAGAGCAACAGTGAGTACGTTCGTATATTACATCTTGAGACAGAGTGAGACAGAAACGTAAAGGGTAGAGGTCTTTTATGCACACCTGCAGCAGGTAGTAGCACACAGAACAATGGATGACCTTAATTTTTACCTGCGGCTTAACGTATGGTCACCTGCAGCAGGGAGTGGAACACAACAAAGGATGACCTGAATCTAAAAATGGGTGATGGGTGATAGGTACCTTTATTTTTTCTCTCTTAGGGATGCACGTGCTAAGGAGGAGGGAGTAGGAGGGGAGGAAAGGGGAGGGAGGGGGAAGGGAGAAGGGGGAGGGGATAAATACTGCTGCTTAACTTAAGACCTAGAGGATTAATGCTAGGTGTGTCCCATATAGGTATGACTACACTACCACGAGATGACAGGGAACAATCAGTTGTTAGTCTGGAGGATACTGCTTTAAAATTAATTCAGTTAACAATTTTTCACAATTAAAATGATCATAGCTCATGTTTACATTCTTTTCATATGTGCCAGAAATTAAACAAGATTCTATTACATTTCTAGCAAGATCAAAAAGCTTAGATGAAAGAAATGTAATAGAATTAAAATAAATCTTAATAGAAACGTTAACCCGCCGCGTCCAGTTGACGTATATATACGTCCACACATTTTCTCACTGTCACTCCCGTTGACGCATATATACGTCCACACATTTTGTCTTTGTCACTCCCATTGACATATATAAACGTGGATCAATTGCAAGGTCCCTAATTTGCACAATTTTCACTTTTTGCGTGTGATTATTGATACATATAAACATGGCACAACTTCCTCTACAAGATGCCAGGCAGGGGCAATGTCTTACCGCACATGACCTCCTCCCCCCTGCACGCCATTGTCTCGGCAATTCACCTGTTACCAGTGACCTGGCCAGTAAAGAAATGTCATGCCATGGTATGAAATTCAGGGCCAGAGTGAATCCCCAATCGATGACAATGTGGAGGACAAAGTTTACTTAGCATTAGAGGAAGAAACAGTCAGAAATGGTGATCAGGTAATGTCGCCAAAAGAGGTCAGGTATGTTGAGGAGTTAGTGAGTGAAACAATGCTTATAATGCCTATATTACTGTTTGAAAACCAATATACTCTCGTATTACATATAAATTCGTACCAAATAAATACCATTTATGAGTGGTGTGGAATAGTTACCCATCCATAGAACTCGTTTTCTTTGGAGCCAGCCTGATAGAAAACCCAGTAAGGTAAGGAGGTACTGCTACCTGTATCAAGTATTTTAAACCTCAGGTGAGCGATTTTTCTATGAATTTTCGATGTTTCTCACCAAAAGCCGAGGTTTTAGCCCCCCCCCCGAAAAAAATAAAAAATAGCTCAGGATTGGGGGGTGTCAGAGGTGCAAAATAGCTTGGGACGTGACGGGTTGACATATGAATGAGACTATGGTGTGTCATGAAAATGAAAAGTCAAGAGTAAGAGCAGTTGAGATGGGACTGCTGAGGAATGTATGTGGCGTACAGAGAGTGGAAAGGATACGAAATAATGTGATTCGTGAAAGATGGGGAGTGAAAAAGTCGGTGGACACCAGAAGTGGAGGTTTGAGCCAAAAAATTTTTTTCTAAAATTGGTCGGGACTGGGGGGAGTCAGTGGTGGAAAATCGGTCGGAACAGTGCGGGTTAATTGTAATTGTACAGGAGGTAATAAATGTGATTTTGATGAGCTGAGAAATGATGAGAACACAAAGGAAAACTTTCGGTGGAAATGTAGGAACAGGTTTCTAGTCCTGCAGACTTTGATGGAATTTTAAGAAAATGATATTAATCAAATGTGGACAGAGGTAAAAGAGGTTATGGATGAGGGTGCTAAGAAAAAAAGGAAAAACGAGAAGGAAAAACTGGATGTCAGATGAAACATGGAATGCAATTCAGAAAAGGAAGGAGGCAAAGTTAAGAAATGAAGAACAACATGTTGATGGCCAGGTAGTTGAAGTCCTTAGAGCAAAGTACTGGTGTTTGCATTCTTAAGTAAAAAGACTCGTTAGAGGTGATAAGAGGAGGCTGTATGATGAAAGGGCAACAGAGGCAGAAATTAAGTTAAGTAAAAATGACGGTCAAAGTACAATAGCAGTGTATCAGGTTATAAAAGAGTTAACTGGGACTGAAAAGAGAAGGAAGGAAATACCTGTAAGAGATAGAAATGGTAACTTGATGACTAAAGATTTGGATATAAAAGGAAGGTGGAAAGAGCATTTTGAATCTGTTCTAAATAGACCAATCCCAGCTGAAGAGGACATTTTGCCAGCCGAGAGAGATTTGCAGATAGAAACAGGGGATATAACATTGGAAGAGGTAGCAAAATCTATGAAGGAGTTAAAGAATGTTAAGGCCCCAAGAGAAGATGGAATATTTCCTTAAATGCTTAAGGTGGAAAATGATGAGTTGACGAATGCACTTTTGTAACTTTTAAATGTGGCTTGGGATAATGGTGAAATGCCAGAAGAGTGGAAAAATGGAGTGATTATAAAAATACCAAAAAAGGGAGATTTAAGTGTGTGTGGAAATTGGAGGGGGATAACTTTGACACCTGTAGTTGGAAAAGTCTTTTCCAAAATCTTGTTGAACAGAATAGAGCCAAAAATTGATAAAATTTTAAGAGAAGAACAAGCGGGATTTAGAAAGGGTCGAGGTTCTAATGATCAGATTTTTATTGTAAGGCATCTAATGCAACAAGCTAATGAGTATGTGTTTTATGAATTTTGAAAAGGCGTTTGATAGTGTTTCACGTGGAGCTATGTTGAAAATTATGAGATTCTATGGTATACCAGAAAAGTTTGTAAATATTATTAGGAGCCTGCATGAAGGTACATTTTACAAGGTAATGGTGGGTGGTTCTCTGAGTGATCCATTTGAAGTTAGGTCAGGAGTGATTCAAAGAGGAGTTCTTTCGCCTTTGCTGTTTGTTTTGGTTATGGATTATGTCATGAGAATGGTTGTATGAAGAACAGGTGCAGGAATTAACTGGAAAGAAAATAAGAGGTTGATGGATTTGGACTATGCTGATGATATTGTACTGATTTGCGAAAGTATTTACGAGATGCAGAGGGTGCTTGATTGTCTGGTGGAGGAAGGAGAAAAGTGGGACTGTTAATAAATTGTGGAAAGACTGAAATTATTAAAACCAAATCGATTGTGCAATTGGGAATAATGTGGTAAAGAATTAGGAAAATTTTAAATATCTGGGAACGATTGTATCATCTAACGGATCATTAAACAATGCAACTAAGGAGAGGATTTGACAGGCTTGGCAAGCTGTTGGAATGTTGAAATCTGTTTGAAATAATAATATGCTTTCGGTACATACTAAAATAAAAATTTACAAGTCCATAGTTAGACCAATTTTATGGGCATGAGTCATAGTACAGTACAATTGCAACAGATCAGAAAGTATTAGGATTTGAGAATAAAATACTGAGAAGGATACTTGAGGTAAAGTGGCAAGACAGAGTTACAAATGAAAGAGTAAGGGATATTACGAGAGTGGAACCAGTTAATGAATATGTGAGACTGTCTCGCTGGAAATGGCTGGGGCACATATACAGAAAAGAAGGCAGTTTAATACAGGATGTGCCAGAGTGGACTGCTAGGGGCAGAAGAGGCAGAGGTAGGCCGAGGGAAACCTGGTTGAGGACAATGAATAGAGAAGCAGGAGAGGAGTGTTGGTGGGACCTGAAGGAGATGGCAGGAGACAAATATTGGTGCAGAGGGTTCATCGAGGCTTTATGCATTCCGTGGGATGCTGCAGGAAATGATTATATATATATATATATATATATATATATATATATATATATATATATATATATATATATATATATATATATATATATATATATATATATATATATATATATATATGTAATATGTGTGTGTGTTTGTGTGTGGGTGTGTGTTACATTCTGCCAGGACTGACGACACTGGTCTACAGTGCAAGCTGCTTGCAGAATCGTTTAATATCGCCCAGCTGGTACAGCAACCAACCAGAATACCTGATACCAATAATCCAGATCAATACAGGGTAGAGGTACTGTCACCACTTGTATCCTCTGACCACAATCTCATCAAAGCCTCATTAGTTAACCCCTCCGCACCTCCCCGTTCTGAAACTGTCAGGGTGACCCGATGGCACTTTGATAGGGCTGATTGGGATGGATTTAGAAATTATCTTGCTGACATTCCATGGCAGTCTTTCTTCTCTAGTGATCCCAATTCTACCCAGTCCCACATTTGCGACTTAATACTACCTGATATGGATTTATTCATACCAAGTCAACAGTTCACTAAAAGATCGAACTCTCCAAAATGGTTTGATGGCAACTGTGCCAGAGCAACAGCCCAAAAGTCATTAGCATTTAACTCTCACTTAAAATAAAAAAACATCTGAATCACTCTTTCAATTTAAAATTGCTAGAAATCATGCACAAGCTGTAATAAATCTAGGTAAATCAAACTTTCTTAAAAAGCAAACATTAAAACCACTTAACAGCCCTAACGACAATAGAATATTCTGGTCAACTGTTAATTATTTCAATAATAACTTTAACAAGTCATCTTCCATTCTCCCACTAAAATCTTCAGATGGCAATATTACAAATGACCCACGTGGGAAAGCAGATATCTTTGCTAGTACCTTTGCAAGAAACTCTACCATGGATGATACCAGCCAGAATGTCTCAGTACTGGAACTTGATTCTCCCGAAATTGCCCCACTGAAAATACAGACAAGATTCGTAAAATCCATCCTAGACAATTTACCTACCAACAAAGCTCCAGGCCCAGATGGAATTCCGCCAATTGTTTTGAAAAAGTGTTCCCCTGAGATTGCCTCTGTTCTAGCTGAATTATTCAGACTATGCATAAGTACTTCTTTATTCCCAAATTCATGGAAAGAAGCCAATATCCACCCAAATACGAAGAAAGGAAGTTCCTCTGACCCCTCTGATTACAGACCAATAGCTGTCACATCTTCTCTTAGTAAGGTATTTAAAACTTTAATTAAAAAGCACATTGTCAAACATCTTGAATCCCAAAAATTAGTTAATGATGGACAATATGGTTTTCGCCACGATAGATCCATCATTGAAATACCCAATCTCCTAACTCATACCATCCATCAATCAATTGATCTACATGGAAAAACTCATTCAGTACTGTAGCTCTTGATATTTCCAAAGCTTTCGACAGAGTATGGCACCGTTCCCTGCTGTCCAAACTCCCTTACTATGGACTAACGTCTTTTGTTCCTTTGGTTTCTTCATATCTCAGTGACAGAAAAATACGCGTAAAATTAGATGATGTATATTCCAATTTTCACTCAGTTAACGCCTGCGTGCGGCAGGGGTCAATTCTGGCAGCAACCCTATTCCTGGTTCATATTAATGATCTCTTATCTGTCACCCACAATTCCATCCACTCATATGCAGATGACTCAACACTACATAGTTCATTCACACTCAAACACCCATTTACAAAGTCTAATATCTCTACCTCTCAACTCAGTACAGCCATCTCCATAAATCAAGTCCTATTTACGATCAGTGAATGGGGACAAAACAACCTGGTCTCATTTAATGCTGGTAAAACTAAATACATACAATTTACTAATAGACAGATATTGCCAGATTCGTACATTACCTTCAGTGCTACTAATATTCCCATCTCCAAAAGTATTGAAATTCTCGGCGTCTCACTTAACAATGCCCTCAGCTGGACCTCTCATGTTAGATCACTTGCTAAAACCGCCTCAGAGAAAGTTGGATTATTGTACAGAGTCCGTAACTTCTTCACTGACGAGCAGTTAGCTATAATTTATAAGAGTCATGTGTGCTTTCAGCATGTATATTGCTCACCCTTGTGGAATGGATGTGGAGATGTTGCATTAAAACAACTAGACAAAATTCAAACCAAAGCTTTTAGAATTATTAACAACTCCGCCATTACAAATAAACTACCTCCCCTACAAGTAAGAAGGAATGTTGCCTCCCTTGAATTATTTTACAGATATTTTTTTATGGCAAATGCTGAGACGAAGTTCCGACCATGGTGCCACCTCTCCATGCCTTCCCTCGTGGCACACGGGCATCTGGTAGCGCTCATGACTGGAATGTCACTCAGCCATAGTGCAGAACTTCTGCCTATCAGAATTCTTTCATTCCCCGAACTGCATCTCTCTGGAACTCGCTTTCCCAGAGTTGTTTCCCTCCAAATTTCAACCCACAGCTGTTGAAGTCTAACTGTTACAGATATTTTATGAACAGAGGACATCAGTAATCTGGTGTACGGATTTTTTTTTATTCATTTGTTTTTCCTTCCTCTGTTCTGTTATGTACTATATATATATATATATATATATATATATATATATATATATATATATATATATATATATATATATATATATATATATATATAAACCGGTCTCTAATATTACCATGACAGTGTTATTAAAATTTACCAATTATTCAACGGGTTATATTTTACAAGCATCAGTAACTCAGTGTTATTAAACAGGGTCCTCCATTAAGAGTTCTCACAACTCAAATAAAACCCTGACTCTGATTATTACTACCCGTTCGTTAGTGTCACATATTCACGAATGTTGTAATGCAATGAATTTGATGCAGTTTAATTTCGATGGCAACACCAGGCATCACTGGTTTAGGTAAGCACTGTCGTTGTTTATGAATTTTGACAGTGATATAATTTATAGACCACCGTTATATTTGTGATTTTGTCCCTTTTATTTTAATAGGATACAAAAATTGCAGTAGCATTGTACTGTTTGTCTTGTTTAGTCAGTCTCAGGTATTGATATTCCAAAAGAAAAAACGTTTATTACTATAATGAGAGATCACTACAAGATGCTGAAGTATTATCATGTGAAAAGATACTCTCAGCGAGTGGTCTCTGTTATCATGTGATGTATTTACTGCATTAATCCATACACTCTCAACAAATATTTACGCATTACTCAGCTGGCTAACTAATTAGCTTATTCCTAACACACACCATGGTGAGATTATTGTAGTATTGAAAATGGAATATTTAGCACCTATCCTTGCTTGGGAAAATGGTTTGAGACGATGATTATGAGGATACTGCAAAACAGGGGCAAAACGCATGTATAGTTTACTGCTTCACATGCACATCAGTTCTTGAACACATAACCTCTTCAGCACTTGTTTTTTTTTTTATTGTCTTTAAACTTGTTATGCAAGAAAGAAGAACCAAAGGCCAGGGGCCCACTAACCGTTTCAAGGAAAAAAAAAATACAACAGAGAGCCAAATTCAAGATCCGTTCAATTCGAGATGCCTGGACACATTGCGTTTGAAAGACTGGCGATCATCGGAAGTAGGAAATACAGATAGAGGGAGACAGTTCCAGAGTTGACCTGTTGCATAAATAATGCTCTGTGAATAACGACAAACTCTTGTTTTACGGAGTCGGACAGAAAAGGGATGAGAGTTTGTTGCTAGACGGGTGATACGCACCCATCGTAGTAATGGAGGGATACAGAAAAGAAAT
Source organism: Coenobita brevimanus (assembly GCF_032717465.1). Lineage (NCBI taxonomy): Eukaryota > Metazoa > Arthropoda > Malacostraca > Decapoda > Coenobitidae > Coenobita > Coenobita brevimanus. The sequence continues at coordinate 34,120,021 of NC_137003.1, forward strand.
AAAGATGCAACAGTGCAGTGAAGAGACAGAGGTTGTAGGAAGCCTGTAAGAGGAGGAGAGTTAATGAGATGAAAAGCTTTTGACTCCACCTTGTTTAGAAGAACAGTATGTGGGGAGCCTCCTCATACATGAGAGTTGTACTGTACTCAAGGCCGTATAAAACTCGTGTATAATGTCAACAACTGAGCATGGGTAAAGAAGGTACAGAGTCGGCTTAGCAAACCTAATCTCTTGGAAGCAAATTTTACAAGAGATGTAATAAGATCTTTCCAAGATAAATTCCGAGACAATGAAACCCCAAGCATGTTTAAGGATGATGCAGGATTGAACTAGATATTAATAAACATTAGTGGGTACTCCTGTGGCAGATTTTGTCAGTTTGACAGGTGTAAGAACTGAGTTTCTGATGCATTAAACACAAGATTACTTTTACCCCAGTCAGAGATACGAGCCAAGTCAGACATTAGGTGTGTCATAGTCTCATCCCTTGTTTCTTGAAGTAACTGCTGAGACGGACAATGCGAGAACCGAATGGAAAGGTGAAAGGTGGAATCATCAGCGTATGAATGGATTGGGTTAGATGGACAGCTCAGAAGGTCATTGATGAATATAAGGAAGAGAGCTGGCGATAGAACAGAACCCAGAAGAACACTACTGTTGATAGATCTAGAAGAAGAAAGGTGGCAGTATACAAGAGCAGCTGTAGAATGGCCAGAAAGGAAGCTATAAATGAAGATACAGATAGAAGGATAGAAACCGTAGGAGGGCAGTTTGGAAATTAAAGATTTATGCCAGACTCAATCGAAAGCCTTTGATATATCAGGTGCAATGTCAAAGCTTTCGCCAAATTCCCGAGAGGAGGATGGCCAGGAGTCTGAAAGGTAGGTGAGAAGATCGCCAGTGGAGCGTCCCTGACAGAACCCATACTGACGATGAGAAAGAAGGTTGTGATAGGAAAGATGCTTTAACATTTGTCTGTTAAGAATAGACTCGAAAACTTTTGAGACACAGGATGTTAACGCAACTGGGCAATAGTTAGAGGGTTTGGAATGGTCACCTTTCTTTGAGACAGGCTGAATGAGAGCAAAACTTCCAACAAGAAGGAAAGGTACAAATTGATAGAAAAAGGCGAAAGAGTTTACGTAGGCAGGGTGTAAGCACAGATGCCGAGTCCTTGAAGAGAACAGGAGGGACCCGATAAGGGTCATATGCCTTGTCAGTGTTGTGGCCAGTGATGGGAAAAACTGCTTCAGCTGAAGAAATTTTTTTGTCTGCCATGAAGAAGTCAGAGGGGGGAAGTGATGAAGGAACATCACAGAATACGTCTAAGGTGGAGTTGGAGGATAAAGTCTGAGCAAAGAGATCAGCTTCACCAGTAGAAGAAATACATGCAGAGCCATCAGAGCAGAAAAGAGGTGGGAAGGATGATGAGGTAAAGTTGTTAGAAAGATTTTTGGCAAGGTTCCAGAAAGAAAGGGAAGAATTCGAGTCAGAGAGTTGAGAGCATTCAGCCATCTTCATCTTCATCATCCAATCCTACATTGCCCCACGTGAAGCGTAGAAGCCCGGGGCTAGGCTTAGGTGGTTCTGACATTTAAGATGAGAATGACCACCTCACTCATGCCTGAGTGGCATTACGTGAGCAACAAACCCCAACCACCCTTGGATATAAACGTTCACCGGCTCAATTCGACTGGAGCGCCATTATTACCCACTAAAGCACCAGACCCTAAAAAATTTGGTTATATGGTTACCACCCAGCGTAGTAAATGGTTTCCTGGTGTACAGGAAACCATTTGGCTTGTCACTCAGTGTAGAGTCACCCACAGGCAGAAGGAAGAGGAAAGAATGAAGGAAAGAAAGACAGAAAAGGAAGTGTAAAGTCACACCTAGGCAGAAGGACGAGGAAATAATGAAGGAAAGAAAGACAGAAGAGGATAGAAGGAAAGAGGGATGGAGGAGGGGAAAGGGCAGACACCCGAGAGCAGCACTACATCGAGTGAGTGGATGTTGAGAGCATTTATTATGGATGAAATTATTTTTAGCGGAACAAAGAACAGACTTAGCACGATTTCGGGCAGAACAACAACAACAACAACAAAAAAGTGATTCAGGGGCGGGTTGGCTCCAGTACTTTTTTTTTAGGTCCTCTCCTAGTTGTGGACAGCATTAGAACAAGTGTGATTAAACCAAGGCCTTTTTGCATTAGCCAAAGGATATAAGAAAGGAATGTATGCTTCCATGGCCGAGAGAATAACCTCCAAAATGTGCAAGGCAAACTCAGATTGCTCTCCCCCATAGAAGCAATAATCATTCCAGTGAAAAAGAAGTACTGCCTGAGGGGCTACCAATCAGCAGCTCAAAAGTGCCACAACCAACATTTGTTTTGGGGGTTCACAGGCAGTACTGGAGCGATAGGACAGGTTAAGGTGATAAAGTCGTGATCAGAGGAGCCAAACAGAGAGGAAAGATTAACAGTGTAAGCAGAAGGATTAGTTGTAAGGAAGAGGTCAGGTATGTTGGATTCCAAGGCAGTCAGGGATACAGGTAGGGTGCCGTACAAGCTGCACACGGTCATTAAGGGGAGAAAAGAAGTAGGCTTGTTCACCAAGTGTGTCAGTAAAATGAGGTGAGAGCCAAAAGTGGTGGTGAACATTGAAATCTCATAGAATGGAGATTTCACAGAAGAGAGAAACGGATAGGATTTGTTCCATCGTAGAAGTGAGATAGACTAAGAATTTTTCATAGTCAGTAGAATTCGGGGATAAGTAAACAGCACAGATGTATTTAGTCAGAGAATGACAGGAAAGCCGAAGCCAGAGAGTAGAGAATCCAATTTCAGGAACAAGAGAGCAAGATAAGTTGTTGGGTACATATACACAACAACCACCTTTGGATTTGAAATGAATATAGAGATAACTGAATATAGAGAAATTAGGCGGATACAGATAAGGGTTTGCTACCAGTTGCCTCAGACAGTTGAGTCTCAGTTGGGAAGAGAAGGTGAGGTTTAAAGGATTAGAGGTGGTGTTCAGCAAAGAGAAAGTTAGAGGAAAGGCCACAAATGTTGCAGAAATGAAGAAGCGGGTCAGACAGTGGTTCCAGGCAACTCGTTGAGTCGTCACCAGGAGAGGGACGAATGGGTGGGTCATTTATGGTCCCCCTCCTGTTGACTCCAAGGCTTGGTAAAATGACGCCATTTTTTTTCTTTTAATTTTTAATAGGAAGTGTGTAATGTGCAACTAGTTTGGTCTTACAGTTAGAGAAACTTGTACTGGAGAGTATGCTGACCTACTCTCTGTGTTACTGAAACACTGAAAAAGTACAGCAAAGGGGGATGGTCAGGAACCTGTCCCGAGGGCTGATGAAACGGGAGCTCCAACTGTCCCGGTGTCACATAGAATATTGATCCCCATGGAAAACTGACCCACGGGTCACTTTTCTCTTATAGAATTCTGATCCCCCTTATGAAAAAGTGAACCATAGCCTAACCGAACAACCTAACCTAACCTAACCTAATCTAACCTAAATTTCACATAAGGGGTCTTTTTTCTATAGGGTGGGTCAGTTTTCTTTAACTGAAAAGTGGCCTGGGGGTCAGATTTCCATGGGGTCAGATTTCTGTATGACACCGGTCATCAGCTTTCCATCCACCTTGGGAGTACTGCCTTGTTCGACTGGTGCTACAGTCTACTCCTAACCGGTCAGTTACTTGTGGTACGGAAAGAAAAAAATCAGAGCCGTATTCATGATAATCAAACAATTCTTCTGGTCCTAATTGTATATATATCTCATTTTTTATCATTCTCATCACCCCTTACCTATAATCTGCGGTCAGATTGTCGTTTCTAAAACACTTCATTATCGTAATGTCTGTTTTATTCTTGATGCCACCAGATTCTTGGTAGAGATGTTGAAGTATCTATGTGTCTGTCTGTCTATCAATTTACCTACCTCTCAGTCTCTCTCTCTCTATCTCTCTCTCTCTCTCTCTCTCTCTCTCTCTCTCTCTCTCAAACACCCCTTCAGTTCGAAAAGTCCCTTCAAAGTAAAGTAATTTAGCTTTGTGGTAACAAGGATATGGTATAAATGAGATTACCGTAATGAAAAAGTTTACGGATAAAACCAGTTCTCATTAAACTCTCTCACTCACATTAATTTTTTCACTCCTTGCTTTCCTTAACCTTTCCCATGCCAACTCCTTGTATTTCGCGTTTTATAATTCTTCTGTTTACTTGCCCTTTTTATCAACATTTCCTATTACCCTCCCTGCCAAATCTTCAACCATACCCCCCCCCCTCTCTTTCCAAGGACCAATTGCTCACCCAAGGAACGAAATACTTCCGTAGCGATGTGCAGTAGGGTGCATCAGTTCCCCAAGTGTGGGAAAGCTACCTTGTCCCCAGTTTAAAAATGTTCCATTATGGACTTTAACAATATGCGTAAAGTTTGAGACAGATTGAAGAAGATTTAGAGGGTCCTCCAGGGCATACTATTATAAACATACGGTGGTAGTGAAATGCCTGAAAAATACAATAATTTTTTCATATTGGACATTTCTCAAGCAGTGTAGTAATAGTGCTCAGATTCATACATCATTATATGATCTCAGCAAGGAGCACCACAGGCCTTTATTCCCCCACTGTGAGCAAAAACTTATATGAGTTCACAGGGTTTGAACTAGTGTTAGTTACTATCGATGATCTTCTCAGACTGAGAGGGTTCACCTATCAGTTGCCTGCAACTCTTTAGTATACCTTGGCCTTTAGATCCTTTGACCTCTTCACTGATTAGCTGGTGACAAACTACAAGACCATTACAGAATACAGATGAATAATAACTCTTCTTTAAACCTGCATCCAGCAGCTACAAGAAAATAAAAAACTGTGTATAGACTTGGAAATGCCATTACTAAAGATGATGCCATTTTAAATGGTTCAAGACTTCCAACATGCAGTCAGGTCCTAAGATGTTTAATGTGGCACATTGAAGAGGGCTGTCCAGTTCAACACACCAAGTGGAAGGCAGCAAAACTTGTCATGGAACAATTGGAAAATTGTTACAAGAAAGCAAATATTCCAGTGATAAAATACAGGAAACCAGTAGAAAAGATCATTGCCCTACTAGATGAAAATGCAAAGATAAGAGCAATTCCAAAACATCGAAGATAACACCCAGCTTCCCTAGAAAAGATTGAAGATATGCAGAAAAAAATAGGTGAAACATTTGTTATCTGGCCACCACATACATTCCTCAGCAGTTCCAAATCAACTGCTCTCACTCTTGACTTTTCATTTTCATGCCACACCATATCAACTGCTCTCACTCTTGACTTTTCATTTTCATGCCACACCATAGTCTCACATCCATATGTTATAGTTGGAACTAACATGCCTTCATGCAAGCCTCGTGCAGCTGGAACACTCAAGTCTCTGTTTCTTATCAAGGCCTTCATTGCACCAGCTACTTTACTTCCTTGTGTCACTCTATTTTCCATTTCTTTTGCACATTTTCCTTCTTTTTCTATTACTGTACCAAAGTATTTAAAATCTCTCACCAATTCCAGTGTCTCTCCATTCACTGTAACATCGTACTGGGAGTCACTTTCTCTCTCAATAACCATCACTTAACTCATTTCTACATTTACTCTCAAGGCACGACGCTCACAGATATCAGCAAAACTCTGCACTAGTCTACCAAGTTCTTGTCCAGTTTTTGCAAGTATTGAATCATCAGCATGCAACACATTTGATATATTCCATCCATCACCATTCATTATCAACGCCATCCCCGTCTCCATTACTCGAGTTTGTACTTCTTTCATCACCCTATCCATATATATAATGATGAAGCATGGGGACATCATACAACCTTGACGCACGCCCACACCGATCGTGAACCATTCACTTAGGTGCCTAGTAACCCTTACACATGTTTCACTACCATCATAAAATCTTTTGACGGCACCTAGCAGCTTACCGTCTACACCGTATATGCGCAAAATCTTCCACAATCCTTCTCTGTTTACTTCGTCATATGCTTTTTCCAGATCCATGAATGCCATAAATACCTTATTGTCCTTCTCACAAGCCTTCTCCACTATCTGTTTCACTGCAAATATTTGATCCACATCCACTGCCACTCCTAAAGCCACCCTGTTCATCACTCAATAGGCCTTCTGATATCTCTCTTACTTTTTCTCTAATAATTCTTCCATATACCTTCCCTACCACACTCAGTAAATTTATATATATATATATATATATATATATATATATATATATATATATATATATATATATATATATACACTTACCTTACAAAGTACCCTCGCGTCCAACACGCGTTTGTCCAGCACGGAGAGCAAAAATTTAGCACGATTTAATACGATTTAAGTACCGTAAAACGAGTGCGTAAGCATAACACGAACGGATCTCCGAGAAGTGGGCGAAATCAGCAGAATTCGCCGCTAGCACGATCACCTCTGGTCCAACACGGTCATACTGGACGTTCCTGTGACGCTGAGAGCCAATCAAAACTTCCGATCAAGTAGCCTCCCTCTCCCACTATCGTGACGTGATCGTGATGTCGCCCAATGAAAAACGCTTCTTCTCTCACGTGATGTTTTGTTTAAATTTCTCCCGCCACAGCGCCACTCAGTCGTATAATTCGCATTGGATGGTGCTTTTTTCTTGCTGCATTTTCTGCCCTTGCTACTGCATTTTACTCAGCTCATGATGCCTAGGAAGCCTTCTGAGAACCCCAAGAAGTGGCGGCACCCCCATCAGGCCACAAAGCTAGAATTCATCGAGAGGCAGAAGAAAGGGGAGAGGAATTTCGAAGGATTTATGAGGGAGGTTGAGGAGGAGCAGCAGCCATTATCCGCTACTGACGCCAGCAGCCATCCTCCGGGGATCCAGTAGGACTACCTACAGCCTCAGATACCACCTTCCATTCCCAACAAGCCCACCAACACTAACCTAAAAGGTTAGTTATCATTCATAGTACTGTACCATTCATTATAATTACAGCAGTACTAATACATGTATAGGTATATGGTAGGTGTATAGGGTGACTTTTCCTAGGGTTGCTGACATAATTCATTTTTCCCCATAAGCTCTGTTGTTTGTCCAACACGTTTTTGGTCCAACACGGGACCCATGCATGACAATATTACAGTGCTGGACGCGAGGGTACTTATATATATATATATATATATATATATATATATATATATATATATATATATATATATATATATATATATATATGTGTGTGTGTGTGTGTGTGTGTGTAGTGTGTGTGTATATATATATATATGTAAAAATGTGTATTTGTATATATATATATATATATATATATATATATATATATATATATTGAGGTAGGTGGGGGCGCTCACCATCCACTCACTCAATGTAGTGCTGCTCTCGGGTGTCTGCCCTGTCCTCTCCTCCATCCTTCTCTCCATCTTCTATCTTTCTTTCCTTCATTCTCTCCTCGTCCTTCTGCCTACGGGTAACTTTGCACTCCCTCTTCTGTCTTTCATTCCTTCATTCTTTCCTCTTTTTTTCTGCCTGTGGGTGACTTTACACCGAGTAACAAGCCAAATGGTTTTTTGTACATCAGTAAACCATTTACTACGCTGGGTGGTAACCATATAACCAAACTTTGGCGCCTGGTGATTTAGTGGGTAACTATTGTGCTCCAATCGGATTGAGCCGGTGAAGGTTTATATCCAACGTGTGGCTGGGGTTTATTGCTCACGTAAATCCACTCAGGGATGAGTGAGGTTGGTCACTCTCATCTTAAATATCAGGATCAACACCCTAACCCCGGGCTCCTACGCTCCTCATGGGGCAACGTAGGATTGGATGATGGATATATATATATATATATATATATATATATATATATATAGATAGATAGATAGATATATTCTGTGCATTGCGAACAGCAGTACTGCAAATACAATGCAGAAGATTATAAAGACAGTAGGTGCTGGGCTATACACATAATATTGATTGAACATACTCAAACTCAAATCTTCCCATGGCTTCATTGTTTCTTTGATCAGCTGCATAGTTTCAAACTTAGGTGAAGTCAACTTAATAATTGTGCTCATGTTTAAGTCCATATCAGGCAGTGGGTGGAAATGTTTGTGTGTATGATTGAGGATGGCGTAGTGATTGATGGTGAATAAAGTAGACATGGCTGGTGTAAATACCGCACAGTAGTCTGGTGCTATGTATAATCCTGAGGCTGATGTATGAGATGGTGGTATATCTGGACAGACTATGTAAACTGATGTGTTATGAGTGAAATAAAAAAAACTGTGAGTGTCCGATGCGTTGATGGTGTACAAGTTTATCTGGAGCAAAAGTGAAGTTGCAATGATTATGAATATTGTCATTTCTGATGATAGCCATTTCACAAGGGACTGTATCAGTAAGCTTAAACGTGAAAATGTACGCAGGACAAAGATGAACAGCATGTAAGGATGTGCGGCAATTTCGTTCAATCGTTGATTCACTAGCGAAAGTGACAGTGTTCCGTCTCTTCGAGACCATGATGAGTTCGGTGTCTGTGTTGATGTTGATGATGACCAAAGTGTTATTGTTTTTATAGGGGAAGGGGTGTATTTGGTATACTGTGAACAGGTCTTCAGTTATGAATGGTACATGAACTACTACTGATGTTGGTGTTAGTGTTGCTTCTAAATAAGGATAATATTGCATGAATTCCCTACTGCGGAAAAAAGGCTTCAATTTATGTATATGTATGCCTTGACTAATTATCTGACGTAGCTCATAAACTGGGAGTAAGTCAGTTGTGATCTTGCCATCACCAGCATTCAAAATTCCTTGCATAAGTGCCCTGAAACGATCTCTAGTGTTGTCTAATTGTAGTAGAATCGTGTCAATATGTTCTGTGATGATGGAGAAGTGTTGGAAAGGTGTAATGTTTCCTTCCATTTCATTTATTTTATCTATACTTTCGAGAGCTATGTTTTCTGCCTTTTTCAGATTTTTCACAATTGTCTTCATTGCTGAGTTATGTCCTGTGATGAATTTATCTTGGTATGTTAGTATCTGAGCTATTTTATTAAATTTGTTGTTTATTTCTTTAAGGTCATGCTCTATAGCCAATTCAAAGATGTTCCCAAGAACTGCGCCACCCAGATCGAACAAACCGCGCTTTTGGCGAGTACGTGTGATGTTCCTGTCGCTCAGTACCTCCGTTCCATAAGATGGGAGATCTTGGATCATGATGAGCATAGTTGACTTTGCCTGTTCTGGTTTCCATTTCGCTAACTTTACTATTTCATTCACTTCCTTTGTGTTATGTGCTTGTGAAACATAGCTTCCTATCATGAAGTCCAGGGTTCGCATAGGCTTCGCAAGATTGTCTAGATAAGAAGGTAATTCATACAAGTAATCTAGACTTATTTCAGTACTCATGACGTCCTTAACGATTGAAGTCGTGGCCGTTGGAGCTATGAGGCATCCTTGTCGTACTATGTGTTGGGGGTCTAAGTGCGCATATCCTCTTGCTATGTAGAGGAGAATCCATAGCATAAGTCCCTTCATCGCTACCTACCGACAAAAAAAATCTATTAATTTCCTAATATGGTCATGCTGTGGTCGATGATAGTGATGATGTGCGTTACGGTTGATTGTTATTTCATTTATAGAAGGAGTTTAAATCGATATTTAATTCTCGTAAATGATGTACTGTAGATTTTATTGGAATAGTTGCACTTATGTTCGATTGTTTGATATATGACCTTAATTTCTTTTTGTAATCATTGTTGTTTTCTTGCTTGGTTTCTTGAGGTACGTTCACCTGTTCGGTTGTATCCGATGCTGAATAATTATTGGATAATTCCCTTGAAACACGTTTTAAATGGTCAATATGAACCTGTTTCTCTTCGCCACTTGACAGTGACTTAATTAAAACTTTGTTTGCTTTTATGTTAATTACTCTGTATGGGCCCTCAAATTTGGGGGATAATTTATTGTCTCTCATATGAATGATACCATAAACAATGTCTCCTAAGCTGATAGGTGAATCTCTTGCCTTCTTGTTAAATGCCTCCGTCATTTCTTCCTTGGACATCGTTAATTGTCTTTTGACTCTTTTGTGTATGTCCTGGAATTCACGTAAACGGAGTTTAGAGTAATCATCGTAATTGTATATGGGCAGACTGTCACCTTCTAGGAGCTCATATGGTAGTTTTTTATCTGTCCCATATATAATGAAATGTGGTGTGTCACCTATGGATTTATTTATAGATCCATTAATTGAGCCTTCTACTCTGGGAATCAAATCATCCCAGCTTGCATAATTTTCACTGAGAATGTGTCGTAGCACATCTAATACTTTTTTATTTTGTCTCTCTACCAACCCATTCGATGCTGGGTGATAGGCTAAAACGTTAACCTTTTTGATGTTGTATTGTTTACATATTTCTTGTAAGATCTCAGAATTAAATTCTCCTCCATTATCACTTATTAGTACCTTTGGGGTAGTAAAGCGACATATTACATTATCTGTTATTGCCTTTGCTACTGTCTCTGCTGTCTTATCTTTAATTGGAGCTAAAATGACATAACGAGAAAAATGATCCGTTGCTACGAGTAGGTATAGGTTATTATTGTATGATAATGACATCTTGAGTTAATCAACAGCGACAACGTCCCATGATTGATGTGGTACAGGGTAATTACCCATCGGTGCAGGTGTGATTGGGTATCCTTTGTGTTTCGCACATGATTCGCATCTGTCTATATGATTGTTTATATCTTTTCGTAATGAAAGCCAGTAATATAACAGCTGGGGTTGTTTGAATGTCTTATCTTTTCCAGGATGTCCTGCACGTGGGCTATCGTGTATCGTTCGTAATACTTGGGGTATCATGTCATTAGGTACTACCAACTGGTTAGTATTTCTTTGGCGTTTTGGTTGTTTAGAGTTAATCTTGTATAATGTATTATTGACCATTGTGAATTGTTCGAGTGGGACATGCAGTTTGGGTAATTGTATGTCATCTCCACTTTCTAACTAGTATATAACTTTAGACCATATTGGGTCAAGTCTTTGTGCCTTTGCGATATCATCGTGGTTTGGGATATTTCCTTTGAGATTTAATGCCGCGACCTGAATTGTGTTCGGGTTCCTAGATAATGTGTCAGCTACAATGTTCATTTTACCTTGTATATAATGAATTTGTACATTGTAGTTTTCAACTGTACATTTCCATCTTGCTCTCCTCCTAGAGAGGAGTTTTTCTTTAAACATACCCACTAGTGGTTTATGGTCGGTGAATAAGTGGATTTCGTAACCATATACCAAATCTCGAAACTTTTGTAATGGAAAACCACTGCAAGTGCCTTTAAATCTGTAGTGCAATAATTTTTCTCTGTACCTCTTGTTTGTCTGCTGGCAAATGCAATTGGTTGAGTTTTTCCTCTTTTATCTTCATGGATCAGTACAGCCCCTAATCCTTTAACTGATGCGTCTGTACAAATAAGAAATGATTTTGTGTAATCTGGATATGCTAAACAAGGTGCATTTGTTAGTTTAATTTGTAGATTGTTAAATGCCCTTTTTTGTTCTTCTTCCCATTGGAATATAGCATCTTTTTTGAGTAGTTGGAATAGAGGAATGGCTATATGAGAGAATTGTGGTACGAATGACCTATAGTACCCAGCCAGACCTAAAAATTGTCTAACTTCGTCAGTCGTAGTGGGTTCAGGAAAATCTCTCACTGCCTGTATTTTGTCATCAGTGGTCTGAATACTATTAGAACTTAATTTGTGGCCTAAGAAATTTATTTCCTTAAAGCAAAATTTGCATTTAGAAAGCTTAATTTTTAAACCAGCATCACTAAGCTTTTGTAAGAGTAAGTCTAATTTCCTGAGATGATCCTTAATATTCTTCGTTGCGATTATAATATCGTCAAGATAAACAAATATTCCGTGTCCTAAAATTCCGGACAATACGTAATTCATAAGACGCTGGAATGTGCTTGAGGCTGTCCTCAGTCCCATCGGCATTCTTGTATATTGGTAATGGCCTCTGTTTGTGAAAAAGGCAGTGTATTTACGTGACTCCTCTGCAACTGGTATCTGATAATAGCCGTTTAGGATATCGATGGTTGAGAATATGTTATTCTCAGGTCCAATATTCTGTAGAACGTCGCTTAGCAATGGCATGGGAAATCGGTCTGGGATTGTGTGATTGTTTAGTTTGCAGTAATCTACTACCGCACGCATTTTTCCATTTCGTTTGGGCACGAAGAATAATGGGGCATTCCACGGGGAGACTGAAGGCTCAATAATTCCAAGTTTTAACATTTCATCGACATACTGATTTGCAAATGTACGTTGGGAGTGTGGAATGCGGTAAACTGGTACGAAAATTGGTGGTGTTTCTGGGTGCACATTAATCATGTGATTAATCAGGTTAGTACAGCCTAATTGTTCTCTGGGTAATGCTACGGTGTCTCTGTGTTTCCAGCAGGGTTAACAAATTCACCTGAGTGAATTAAATTTTCTTTTATGCTTTCTCTATCCGTAGATTTTATCTCACTTAACACTCCAGCTATAACTATTTCCTTCGCAGGGGCGGGACATTTTTCAATATTAACTATGCAAGTCCCCTTTTTCAACTGAACTTCCCCATTCATATGATTAATTATGAATATCTGAGTTTCCCCTTCGTCGTTCATCTGACATAATGCGTTCTCTACTGACAATCCCTTTACTTTACATAATTCTTCTAAGACAAGAACAGTATTATTCAGTAATTTGCTCTTTATGGTAACTTTCATGTAGGAATTAAGTGGTATAACTAAATCATTGGTGAGATGGGCTGGAAAAACTGATAAATCAGTACTATTATCTGGGTCACTAATTCTGGAGGATGGGGCTGGTGGTGGGAGTGGATCTATACACTCATCTGTTTGTGTATGTTTGTTTAAGCCTTTAATATTACCAATTCTTTTTGGTTCTCTTTTACTAATCGGTGAGGGCTCTGATGGTATTTCCTCTATGAATTCATTGTCAAAGTCTATTCCATTCATTTGTGGGAGTATAGTTATGTTCTCTGCTCTCATGCATCTTAAGCCCAGTAACATATGAGCTTTAATTGCTAAGTTTTCAACGATATAGAAAAATGCAGAGAATGGTCTTGTAGTCTCTGTGAAACTGATATTTAACCTTATCATACCTTTTACTGTAATTTTTTTTCCATCTACGGTATATAAATCTTAATCAGCTTCTTCCAGAAAAGTTACTTTCTTCTTATTTTTAAAAATTCTATTTATTTCTTCTTGTGTTATTAAGTTCACTGGAGAGCCTGTGTCTAAAAATAAGGAAACGTTTTGATCCTCACATACAGGTGGTATCAAGATACACTCATTTCCCAACATGCCTCCTATGTGAATTTTAGACTTGTTTTTCTTTACGTTTGTTCGTTTTTTGTCATGACTTGGTCTTCCCCCGATTTGAACATAGACAATTTTTTCTACTGTTTTGCAGTTACTGGTCCAGTGCCCTTGGTATCTATGATGCCTACAGTAAGGACCAAATCCTTGTGTCTTTTGTCTATCCTCTTTTGCTTTGATAAAGTTTTCATATCTTGTGTGTCCTGGTTTTGCACAATAATGACATAGAATGAACCTATCTCTTGACCGTGACCTACGAGGTGACTTGCCATAAGTAGTGTTGTTTATGGCGCGAGACCTGCTCGGGCTGCGCGAAAACTTATGAAACTGCCTGTAGCCTGGTGTTTGTGATCGAGCTTTCGTCACGTTTGGTTGTTTGCTCTGCCTGCTTTTGGGTCGTGATCGATTTTGTTCTCTGTTTGGGGTTGGTGTAGATGTTTTCACAGCTGATACTGTCTCAGGTACTCTCATTCTATTAGAATGTGCGGGTGTGTCGACCACACCTGCTTTACTGCACTGGATCTCTACCTCGTTCATTAAGCCTAGTAAGCACATGCCTGGGGTGTACGCGATCGTCTTGGCGATCTGAAGGGTCCTATCAGGTAATTTACACAAGGCAGCTACATAACCAATGATGTCCACGACGACGTCTGGGGACATCTTTCCATCATCTGTTATCCAGTTTGAGATTTCCAAAGTAACTAACAATGTTCTTTTGATTGTGGAGACATCAGCAGTTATTTCACTGAGCAATGGTTTGTAGTGTGCTTCCTTACAAGATCTACAATCTTATGTAATTCTGGAATTATACCTGGCAAGAAGTTCATACCTCGAGAAAATTTCTTCAAAAATTCAGTTTTACATTCATCATATGTCCTAGCTTTAAGGAACTTGCCTGATCTCAATAAATTGCTTGCTGGACATCTTTCCTGCCTTATGCAAGATGAAAAAATGGCAATTTTCTCTTGTTCATCTAGTATGTGGCGCTTGATGAACATTTGTTCGCACTGACTGACTATTGAAATAACATCAGTGCGATCATTTACTGTGCCAGCGAATTTTGGGGCAGTTTTATCTTCATGGTACACGTACACATGAGGTGGGGTTGTTAGATCCGCGGTATTTGTTTGGTGATTGATTTTCACTGTTTGCTCTGTTAATTTAACTTGGACTTGTTTATCGTTGTGTGAGGGAACGGTGGAATAGGATTCGCCTGTACGGTGCACGATATCAAGTATATTCTGATAGGTATGCAAGGCAGAAATTAAGTCCGCACTTGCTACGTCAGGGGGGATTTCCCACTCATCATCTGGAACTGACGTATTTGTTTCTTGGTCTTTAGTTTGTGGTGAGGTTTGTGAAACGGGTGTGTTGCCTTGGTGCTCTCCTAATTGTGAATCTGTTGTTGTGGCTAATTGTGTGTCATCTGGTGACATGTAGAGGTGTGCGGTACGTAGGAGGACTACTGGGGCTTGAAAGCAGGCTGTGCAGCCTATGCCCAGAATCGGTCACACACACAAAAAAAAAAAAAAATTAACGTGGGTGGTGGCGAAAATATCCCTGTCATTAAGATATGGTGTTATGAAATACGCCTTTTGTTTATTTATATCCTATCTAAATAGATAAGTAAACGAGTTGAAATAAATGATATATAGTGAGTGTATAAGTGTATATATGGAAATAAGTAAAGAAGTTGAATATACCTAATTTTAGCACTGAGAAGAAATGAGTAAGTATAATTTCACCCACTTGATACAGATCGTAGAGGTGTGTCGATGCAAATGTCGATCTCGGAAGAAAAATGCAGAATTGATTGAAGATCTCTTGATAATTCTAGTGCTGTGTTGATGGACGATATTACTCAGGAAATTCCATGGCCTGGTGCTTGTGGTGGTTAACAGCTGTCACAGGCAAACCTCAGCATAGAACGTCGAATTTCCAACTCAATACTGTGGAAATAAATGAGTATGAGTAGGAGCTATGTGAATAATGAGTAATGAGTAGTGGGTGAGAAGTGCCTGGTGTCAGTCACACGTTGCTTGGCGTGCCAACTCACGTTGTGATGTCGTCTCAGCACATGGTGACGTCGGCTTCCCACACTGGTAGCTGTGGTGAATACTGAGTAGCGATGCATAAGCTGGGTGAAGAAAGGTGAGTAAGATGCATTATAAATGTGGCTCTGGTGTTTTGCTGCGTGTCTTGACCTCTGCGTCAGCGATGGAGGTAGGCGGGAGAGAGTGGTGGGGGTTTGTGTGCTTGTTGCTTTGGTCTTTCCTCTTCTTTACTTGCTTTGTTTTTTATTCTTCTTGCTGGTTCTTGAAGTTACGTGAAGATTATAGAGTTGTTTTGTAGACTTGTAGGCTATTTGCATTGTAGGCTGTATTTTGCAGGAATTCACTGTAGAACTGAAGCTAATCTTGTAGAGTGTCGCCTGCTTTTGTAGAAATTCGCTTTTGATTCGGAGACGATGTCCGTAGTTTCGCTTGCCACCAAACAATGTCATGAAAGACTTTGTAGTTACTTGCAGAGAAGGTTTGTTGTTTAGTTGTCACTCTCGATTTCTTGTAGTAGGAATTAAAGATGATTACAGTGAGTTGATCTTGTTTTATTATCTTCAGAGAAATCTAAGTTGATCAGGGTATGTCTTACAGAGACAATATAATAAGTAAGTCTAGTTGAGCCCCTCTTTCTTGTTCACTCTCTCCACTACCTGTCGGTTCAAATGCTAACCTCCTTCTGAGCTCTCTTTCCTAAATTCTGGTGAAACAGGGGTCGTGTCACGTGTGTTACACTGTGGTTGGAAAGTTTCAGAAACCTGTGTGTGAGTATGTGTGTATGTCACTAGGCTTTGTTCCCCTGCTATCTCGCTGACACACTACCTACATCATCCCCTGACTTCGCTACTTCTTATGTGTCGTCAACATTTCCTCATTTAACTTGCAAGATCATTTCCCTTTCCCAGGCCCGCATGGAGCTGTCTATCTATCTATTTACCTATCTATCTATTATGATTTGTAATTATAATATGGACTCATAACATATATATATATATATATATATATATATATATATATATATATATATATATATATATATATATGTACATTAAACAATCAATCTGAGAAGTGTAATAGGAAAATTATTAGTTTGATTAACAGAAGTAGGAAGATTATAAAAGATGATTAAAGATGTAGGCGCAGAGATATCAGTGTTAATACAAGAATGGGGAGAGAGAGAGAGAGAGAGAGAGAGAGAGAGAGAGAGAGAGAGAGAGAGAGAGAGAGAGAGAGAGAGAGAGAATATTGGCTTAACCAGAAATAAAAACTATGGATACACATCGCATGGAAACTAAAGCGAGGGATTAATAGGGAATCTCCGAAACTGTTCATATATAACTAAATTTTTGCCGAGCTCGAGCAGAACAGGATACGGAAGAATAGCTGTAGGAGGAGGAGGAGGAGAGGGTGATGGTGATGATGATGGCTAAGAAGGAGGAGAAGGATGCCGACGAGAAGAAGGACGTGGAAAGGGAGGACAGAGGAAGAAGTAAGGGGAAGAGAATAATCAGAACAAAGTACAAAGTAAAACATACCGCCAGACCAGTTGGCCCTTTTGAAGTTGTTTGTTGTTGGGTAAGGTTGAAAATGGTGACATCCTGATGAGTCAATGCCAATGACTGAAAAGAAGGAGAACCCCACAATCACTCACTCATACCTCGGAAGTTTG
The DNA here is from genome assembly GCF_032717465.1 of Coenobita brevimanus. NCBI lineage: Eukaryota > Metazoa > Arthropoda > Malacostraca > Decapoda > Coenobitidae > Coenobita > Coenobita brevimanus. Next base: position 34,137,197 of record NC_137003.1, read on the forward strand.
AAGGAAAATATGAGAGGTACTCTCCTTGCCATAAAAAAAAAGAAAAGAAAAATGAATATGAAATGTAAAAATCGGCAGTGGAATACGAGTAGTACCATTAATTGTTTTCGGCAATATGTTGCTCTTCAAAAACTGGATAAGGAGAAGAAATATTTGATAACACTTCATTTCTTTATTCAGCTATAGACAAAGAGGGGAAGGAAGAGTGGGATGGTGACGAAAATGTTGATGCTGCTGATGGCGATGATACGAAATTGATGGTAAAATGAAGGGAGAAAAAGAAGCTGTTACTGATCCTGCTGATGTTGCTGCTGACGATGATGAAGATAATGATGATTATAAGGAGGAGGAGAAACAGCAGGAATAGTAGCAGAGAAAGGAGTCAGAGGAAAGATTAATAAGGCTGAGACAAAGATAAAAATAGGAAGTGGATGAAGTTGGGCTGAAAGGTGAGGATGAGTACAAACGAGGATATAAATATATATAGAGAGAGGTGGGGGGGGAGAGAGACAATAAAATGTAAAATTAGAAAAAAGGCAAAGGTTACAATGCAAAGAAAGATGATATACTGGATATCAGAAGTGGAAAAAGATGGATGGAGCTAGAAAAATTTGATTGGGAACACGAGGAAGAGAGAAAGAATGGAGGAAAAACGGAAAATAAAAAAGATCATTAAACCATAAAAAAAATATATGGCAGCAGGAAGTAACCAAGGCATTGTGAATACGTTGGCAACAACATCGGCAGAACAAGAAACATTCGCCAGAACAATTAGCATGACGGATGTCAGCGGCACGGAATACAAAGAGATATGCAGGCTAATAGGTGACAGTTGCAAAAGGAGTCCTCTAACAAAAGGACAGCTCAGGGTTACAAAGACACAATCTACCTATGAACAGACAAACGCATTAAGCCAGTAAGGAGTGGCCACAAACAAATAGCTTCCATGATTACCTGTCTCCTGCCATTTCGCTGCCGTCCCTCCAACTTATATCCCCCTCTCATATGCCTCTCCACTACAACCCTCCATCTCATCCTATGTCTCCCCCTCCCTCCTCCCCCCTCCACCTCCACGTCACTCACATAATCTCTCCTAATTAGTCTCTCACCCTCTATCCTACGATAGGAGTAGACTGTAGCACCAGTCGAGCAGGGCAGTACTCCCAAGGTGGATGGAAAGCTGATGTCAGGGAGAGATGGAGCTTCCGTTTCATCAGCCCTCGGGACTCAGTCCCGACCATCCCCCTTTGCTGAACTTTTTCAGTGTTTCAGTAACACAGAGAGTAGACTAGCATGCTTTCCAATACAAGTTTCTCCAACTATCAACACCAAACTACATGCACACTACACACCACACTTCCTTTTCAAAATTTTCAAAAATTGGCGTCGAATAACATAGCCTCGGAGTCCCCAGGGGGGGGACAATAAATGACCTCACCTTCAGCCTCTCTCCCGGTGACGACTCAAGGTGCCTGGAACCACTGTCTGACTCTCTTCTTCATTTCTGCAACATTCGTGGCCTTTCCTCGAACTTTCGCTCTGTTGAGCAGCACCTCTCCTTCTCTAAACCTCACCTTCTTTTCCTAACTGAGACTCAGCTGTCTGAGGCAACTAACAGCAAACCCTTTTCTGTATCCTCCTACTTTCTCTATACTCATTTCAAAGCCATAAGTGGCTGTTGTGTATATATACGCAACAACTTATCTTGCTCTCGTGTTCATGAACTCGATTCTTCTGAATTCTCTACACTCTGGCTTCGGCTTTCCTGTCATTCTCAAACTAAATATATGTGTTGTTTACTTATCTCCGAATTCTACTGATTATCAAAAATTCTTTGACTATCTTACTTCTACGATGGAACACATTCTATCCATTTCTCCTTTCTCTGAAATATCCACTCTTGGAGATTTCAATGTTCACCACCACCTTTGGGTCTCCTCTCCTTTCACAGATCCACCTGGTGAACAAGCCTACATCTTTTCTATCCTTAATGACCTAGAGCAGCTTGTACAGCACCCTACCCGTATCCCTGACCTCTTTGGAGAGAGCTCCAACATACTTGATCTCTTCCTTACAACTAATCCTTCTGCTTACACTGTTAATCTTTTCTTTCCGTTGGGCTTCTCCGATCACAACCTTATCACCTTAACCTGTCCTATCACTCCAGTACGGCCTGTGGACCCTCCAAAGAAACGTCGTCTCTGGCACTTGGGAGCTGCGGATTGGGAGTCCCTCAGGCAGTACTTCTTTGATTTTTCCCTGGAATGATTATTGCTTCAATGGCCGGGAGCCATCTGGGTGTGCCTTGCGCATTACAGAGGTTATTCTCTCGGGAATGGAAGCATACATTTCTTTCTCATATCCTTTGACTAATGGGAGAAAGCCTTGGTTTAATCACGCTCGTTCTAATGCTGTCCGCAACAAGGAGAGGGCCTATAAAAGGTACCGGAGCCAACCAACCCCTGAATCACATTTTTTATACATTTCTGCCCGGAATCGTGCTAAGTCTGTTCTTCGCTCTGCTAAAAATAATTTCGTCCTTACAAAATGCTCTCAACTCTCTAACTCGAACTCTTCCCGCTCCTTCTGGCACCTTGCCAAAAACCTTTCTAACAACTTTACCTCATCATCCTTCGCTCCTCTTTTCTACTCTGATGGCTCTGTAGCTATTTCTTCTACTGATAAAGCAGATCTCTTCGCTCAGACTTTCTCCTCCAATTCCAACTTAGACGATTCCGGTGCTGTTTCTCCATCATTTCCCCCCTCTGACTTCCTCATGGCTAACATTAAAATTTCTTCAGCTGATGTAGTTTCTGCCATTGCAGGCCTCAGTACTAATAAGGCATATGGGCCTGATGGAGTCCCTCCTGTTGTTCTCAAGAACTGTGCTTCTGTGCTTACACCCTGCCTAGGCAAACTCTTTCACCTTTGTCTGTCAACTTGTACCTTTCCTTCTTGCTGGAAGTTTGCTTTCATTCAGCCAGTCCCAAAGAAGGGTGACCATTCCCAACCATCTAACTATCGTCCAGTTGCTTTAACATCCTGTATCTCAAAAGTTTTTGAGTCTATTTTTAATAGAAAAATTTTAAAGCATCTTTCCTATCACAAACTTCTTTCTGATCGTCAGTATGGGTTCCGTCAGGGACGCTCCACAGGCGATCTTTTCACGTACCTTTCACACTCCTGGTCATCCTCCTTTCGGGACTTTGGCAAAAGCTTTGCCATCGCACTTGACATCTCAAAGGCTTTCGATCGAGTCTGGCATAAATCTTTAATTTCCAAAGTGCCCTCTTATGGTTTCTATCCTTCTATCTGTGCCTTCATCTCTAGCTTCCTTTCTGGTCGTTCTATAGCCGCTGTTGTAGACGGCTATCGTTCTTCTAGATCTATTAACAGTGGTGTTCCTCAGGGCTCTGATTTATCACCAACTCTTCTTTTATTCATCAATGACCTTCTAAGCTGTACATCTAACCCTATCCACTCATACGCTGATGACTCCACCCTTCACCTTTCCATTCGATTTCCACAACGTCCATCTTAGGAGTTTCTTCAACAGGCAAGGGATGAGGCTATGGCAATGGCACACCTAATGTCTGACTTGGCTCGTATCTCTGACTGGGGTAAAAATAATCTGGTTGTTTTTAATGCATCAAAGACAGTTTTTGCACCTATCAACCCGACAAAATCTTCCACAGGTATACCCACTTATGTTTAATAATACTCAGCTTAATCCTGCATCATCGTTGAACATGCTTGGAGTTTCATTTGCTCGGGACTTGTCTTGGAAAGATCATATTACATCTCTTGTAAAATCTGTTTCCAAGCGATTGGGTGTGGAAAGCCGACTCAGTTCCTTCTTTGCCCCTGCACAGTTGTTGACTCTATACAGGGGATTTATCCGCCCATGTGTGGAGTACAACTCTCATGTGTGGGGAGGCTCCCCACATACTGCTCTTCTCAATAGGGTGGAGTCAAAGGCTTTTTGTCTCATTAACTCTCTCCCTCTTACTGACTCCCTTCAACCTCTGTCTCTTTGCCGCAATGTTGCATCTTTATCTCTTTTCTATTGCTGCTTCAATGGCCACTGTTCCTCTGAACTGTCTGCATGCATTCCTCCACTTCTACGGCGGGTGCGTAGCACCCGTCTAGCACCAAACTCTCACCCCTTTTCTGTCCAACTCTCTCATGCAAGAGTTAACCATTGCTCCCAGTCCTTCATTTATGCAACAGGTCAACTCTGGAACTGTCTCACTCTGTCTATATTTCCTGCTTCCTATGATCTCCAGTCTTTCAAACGCAGTGTGTCCAGGCATCTCAAAATGAATGGATCTTGAATTTGGCTCTCTCTTGTATTTTGTTTTTCTCTTGGAGGGAACACTTTTTCGGGCTCATTGCCTTTGGTTCCTTGTTCTTCACATTAAAAAAAAAAAAAACATGGCCAAACTACCTCTATGTATTTCGTCTTAGGGTGCATTCACACAGAGGCCGGAATGTAGCATACTTCTGACGCAAAATGGATGAAAAATGATAAAAGAATGCTCATTGTATTGGTTCACTTTCTGGCAGTTCTGTTTCTCAGTGGCAACTGCATTGTGTGTGGTAGTAAGTGACAGTTTGTGCAGAACATGGCCCATGAAACGTTGAGTAATACTTAGAGGTTTTATCTTGACCTGCATGATTTGAAAGTTTCCATCTGAATATGTTCCGTTCCGGCTTTTGTTTGAATGTACCCTAATACTTTCTATCAAACACACAGCCACATCTCAATGCTCCTTTATTTCCTCATTTGTCAGTCTGTTTCTTCATGCAGCTCCACATGCTCATCTCATATAATTTATATCCACTGCTCTCACTCTTGACTTGTGCCCTTACAACAAGGTCCAAGCTTCTCCTCCCTATGTTAGAGTGGGGATCACAGTCCTGTCATGCAGGGACTTTTTTACTTCCATGCTCACTTCCCTGTTTCGTATCACTGCTTTCAGTGAACCAGCAACCTTTCTTCCCTGCAATATCGTTTCAAGTATTTTATCCTCCAAACTTCCATCCTTACTCATCACGCAACCCAAGTACTTAAATGCATTCACATTTTCCACTTTCCCACTTGCCAGCCTCACTTTGCATTAGGGTGCTTCAAAATTTTGAATTGTGCGCTTGGTGAACAGACACATGCTAATTATGTTTAATTTCTCGAGCAATGACTTCACGCAAAATATGAGCAGAACTTCCTGCTGCCATCCCACCCTGCAAGCCATGCATGTTTTGGCCGTTATGGGAAGTTATTCTTTTTCTGGCTAACTTCAAAGCTTATCCCGCAACTGAATTCCTGGACTGGAGAGGTGATGGGAAGAGTGGTACTGGACGTCCTGAAGCGGTGGTCACAAGTAGAAGACTAGGTGGCCAGTCTGCTTTGATACTATTGCAAACAGTACCGGTGTCCACACGAGGGCTTGCACCGTAATGCAGAACGCCACTGGGAAACTGCTCCTCTTCATGGTATGCTGCCACCAAATCAGCGAGGTTTTTGCCGAGGTCTGTGATGTATCCTTCTCCTCCTTTGGCCTGGAAATCCTCCTGTTTGGCCAGTTCATGAATTGCTGGGATATCATGAATCAGCTGGTTTTCAAACCGTATGCACCTCAGGCTGATCAATCTGATCCACAACCTTAGATCAATGGATCTCGAAGCACTGAGTCGAGCTGGTTTCCTTCATCATCGCCAAACTCCAGCAGGGCCACAACTGTGACAAATACATGAAATACCTCGAACTTGTACTCCGCCTCCTTGGATATCCACTCCCCGAAATGAGGAAGTGCTCTGACAGAGGGTTTTGTCATCCAAAAGAGTACAGCAGGGTGAGATAGATGGGACAGGGGATATGCTCGCTGATGATTGATCTGTCCCGATACCAATTCTATCTCACCCCTCACGAGGAATGAGACCTGAAGTGGATAAACGTCTTCTTGGTCACAGTGTACGGTGCCTTAGAGCCTGGTACTCATCGCCAGTTGGAATCGATGCACCTGCAAATTAGCTGGCTCTCTTCAAGACACTACAGATCTACAAGAACCAGGTCGATGAGGAAATGAGCAGTACAGCACTCAAAGAGCTTCAGAACCATGGCCGGTACCTGAGTGCGGAGCTCACAGGATTTGGCTTTTTCTCTAACCTCATGCCTGAGGACAAGAAAGGTCAGATGCTCCTCAATCTTCATCAGAAGCCTCCTCGAAAGGTGAGGACGAGGAAGGTGTTGTGAGACCCCATGCACTTGAAGATTGCTGCTTTTGCCACGATCCAAACACAAAACTTCTTAAACTGTTTAAAGATGGAAGTTCCCAGGGAGCTTCAGGACCTCGAGGAGTACCGTGGTCGGGTCGTAGTAGTCAGCATTGTCAACAACTTCTCTGAACATGCAGTGACGCTAGCAACTGACTTAAATGAGAAGCTCACGAAGAGCGAGGAGGAGAGACAGCTGGCCCTCCAAATCATCGCCAACCACAGGAAGGAGGTTCCTCCACCGCAGAAGTCCGTTTATGTCTAATCATCATGTGTCCTGCTGTGAGTCTTGGGGTGTCAGGACAATATTCCTCAGAGGACATTATTCCCCCATGCACACTAATCCCTGAGGACAAAATCCCCGTGGACAGTATCCCTGCATGCAGAATTTCCCCCCGAGGGCAAATTTTACTCCATTTTCCCTTACTCTAGCTCTGTGCCCCTACTGGTTACATATCGCAGCTCGTATAGACAGGTTAGGTTAGGTTAGGTATATATATATATATATATATATATATATATATATATATATATACATACAGTATGTATTTATATAATGGTATTGTCAGGGGATTTAGTCCTCGGGGGATATTGTGCATGGGGGACTATTGTCCTCTGGGGATTTCTGTCATAGAATCAAGTCTTGGTTGTTTTGTCAGAACGTTTCATTTTCTTTGGTTGATTTCATAGTTACCTTCATGAGCCATTAATGTAAAACAAGACACCGTCTGCGGGGTGACTAATTTTCATTCTAATAAAAAGAGACTTCGTCTGTTTACTTTTCTTTCCAAACAGAATCAGATAAATATGTGTGCGTTCATCCAAGTCCAGTTTGAAAAAAATCACTCTATGATCATGAAATGCCTTGCTGTGCATTCATTGACGTCATTTCTCTCGAAGACCACACCTTTACTCTTCCCTACATTCACCACTAGTTTCTGTTTCTTACATACTCTCCGAAACTCATTTACCAAGCCTTGCAGTTCCCCCACGTCTTCACTTAACACTACATTATCATCTGTAAACATCCACTGATCTACCTTGTATCTCTTTCATAACTTCATCTATATACAAATTGAACAGCCATGGAGTTATGAAACATCCCTGTTTCAATCCAACATTCTGAGAGAAAAATTAACTTAGTTAACCATCCACATGCACTGCAGCCCTAGCGCCCTCATACATAAGCCACGTTTTTGTCTTCTAAGCTGACGGATAGGATTCAAAGCCATTTTCGGTGAAACCAATTTGCCCCGTTTTTGACGGCCAAATTGATGCGAAGCTGGCCCAAGCGTTTGTCATTGAAACCAAGACCGTCTTCGTATCTCATTCAAGCGTGGTCGGGAGTAGTCTTGGTGTAGTTTGGGGAGAGTGAGATTGGCCAGCAAGGACACGTATATGATAAATATCTTGACATTAGCACTATGTACATAAAATTGGGGTGCAGGTGGCTAATATTAACCCGAAGCGTCCCGTCGACGTGAATCAACGTCCACATATTTTGTCACTGCCAATCCCGTTGACGTACATAAAAGCAAATCAATTGCAAGGTCCTTAATTTGCACAATTTTCAATCTTCACAAGTGATTTTTGGTGTGTATACATGGGACACCTTCCTCTACAAGATGCCAGGCAGGGACAATGCCTTACCCAGCATGACCTCCCTCCCCCCCCACGCCATTGTCTCGGCAATTCACCTGTTACCATGACCTGGCCAGTAAATACATGTCGTGCCACAGTACGAAATTCAGGGCCAGAGTGATTCCCCATTCGATGACAATGTGGAGAAACATTACATAGCATTAGAGGAAGAAACAGTCAGAAATGATAATCAGGTAATGTCACCAAAAAAATTCAGGTATGTTGATGTGTTTCGTGAGTGAAACAATGCTTATATTGCCTATATTACTGTGTGAAAACCAATATAATCTTGTACTACATATAAATTCGTACCAAATAAATAAATAAATACCGTGTGAGTGGTGTGGAATGGTTACCCTCCCACAGAATTTGTTTTCTTTGGAGCCAACCTGATAGAAAACACAGTAAGGTGAGGAGGTACTGCTACCTGTATCGAGTATTTTAAACCTCAGGTGAGCGATTTCTCAATGATTTTTCGATGTTTCTCACCAAAAGTGGAGGTTTGAGCCAAAAAAAAAATTTCCAAAAATTATCAGGATTGGGGGGAGTCAGTGGTGGAAAAGTGGTTGGGATGGGGCAGGTTAACGACAGAGAACCAGTTCAGCACAAAAAACGGCTACATGTAAGTTGCATATTCGTCAGAAGTTCGTCTTCAGTGAACCCCTCTGTTTACTTTGCGATTGGCACATAATTTTTCGGTCCTACGTATCACGGACTGTTTTTGCGGACAGAAACCAAGCGCCCAAACGCGCTTCGAATCCCAAGCTCCAGCTTGGACGACAAAAACACGGCTTTAGCCTACTCTTCACGGCATTCAGCAGCTTCCCATTTATTCCATTTATTAATAATATTTGTCACATTCCTCAACTATCCCATCTGTCGTGGTTTCTCCAAATCCATGAAGGCAGCATACAACTTCTTTCCTTTCTCTAGAAACTTTTCCAATAAAGAGTTTAGACACATTGTGCATAAAAAACCGAGGGAAGAAGTTTGGCAAAGATGGAAATGAGCATGACAGATGTTATCAAACAATTGATTAATCCAGACAAGAACAGTGTGACAGCGTGAAAGAATAGGCATAATCCTAGATCGTAATGGAAGAGTTCCGAGGAAAATCTTATATTATGTGGAATATAATATATATATGTAGGAACCAGGCTATCTTTCCGTCACTAACTACTTTCGGAAACGAGTCGCTCAACTCAAGTCTGTTACAGTGCTCCCACAAAAAGTATTTTTGTACAAATTATTCTGCATCTATAAAGACTCTCCAAACCTTTCCTATTTTCTCTTAACAAGTACAGGAAACTGTTTGTCCGAGTGTATATACTTTCTGCATTTGCACACTTGCAATACATTGGACAGTATAACTGGAGTCTGTGTGACAATTTCCTCGTCCTTTTCTTCCCACTTTCTTGACAGAAGAAGTTAGTTCCAGGGAGAATATTTTGTAGGCTTATGCTACAAATTGAACTAGGTACAATAAATGAAATGTACCAGACTAAATGAAGGAATAAATCAAGCAGTTGGAACTGGCCGATTTTGCGTTCACCTCCACCTCACTGCAATTTCCCTGACCGTTTGAAGCACAACTGGAAGTCAGAGAATATTATCTTTCTAATAACTTATAATTACACGACCGAATCCAAGCATTGTTTCATTTCTGAAATTACAAGCCTAAGTTTAATCGTCGGAAAACTGCAACATATAGGCTATAGTTCAGTAACAATAAGATTTTGTGTTGCTCTCTGGGCCTTCATGAGTGGTTGACCAAGAGAGAATATTGGCGTTTTATGGTCTTCAATCAGTTAGGGAGTGATCAGCCGGTAAGTGAGAGTGGAGGTGAATGAATGGTTGGCTGCAAACGTTATTGATATTGAAACGAAGTTAGTAAGTATATGGATGAGTGTGTAGGAGTAAAAATAAGCGGGTAGACGGGAAGAATCGTGAAATAGAAAGTGGAGGTAGTTGATAATCTAGTGAACGTGAGCAGCATAACCCATTACTACCCAGATTTGTAACGTGGAGGATTATGCTTGCCGTTTTTTAGTTACTAAGCTCATTTGTGTAATCTTTTGGGTTTCCCCTTGATTAACCCCTGAAAATATATAGTTACGTTCTTCACTGTGGACAGTAGGCCATAACAAGTTAAATGTTGAAGAATCTCGCTTAGTGTGAGAACAGTTGGTGAAGCAAAATGTGGAAAAATTGTAAGTAGTTGAAACGACAGGCAAATAAACAACACGAATATATACTTCAGTAATGGGATGGGAATGTAAGAGAACGACTGTGGAAGTAAACTGATAAGCAAAATTTTGAATTAGTGAAAAATGGGGGTATATCATAAAGGTCAACATTAAGCAAATGGTTATAATCTTGTCGAGTGCGTGAGTGGGTTGGAGAGAGAGAATTAGTGGAGCATAACTACAAGAAAATACGTTGCTTATTTGTTTGAATGCTTTGGCTATAACACGAAGAGAAACCTGTAATAGAGGCAAATCACGCACACACACACACACACACACACACACACACACACACACACACACACACACACACACACACACACACACACACACACACACACTTCAATCCAGTTTTCCTTCTGCGATCCATTTCTCCTCCTTGCCTCCTGTCTCACATTTCCCAACATCCCCTTTATATATTCCACTAGATCTTCCGTTTCCTATTCCCCGTAATTTTCTCCCTTCCCCCTCGCATATCTCTATTTCACGTTTCTGATCTTTGCATATAATAAATGGTCTAAAGCAATGAGGCGATGATGATCCTTGACGATACTCTTTTTATTCTCATATGGCATAAAATTGCCATCTTTTCACCTTGAATGTTAAGTTACAACAATAGGGTATCATGCAAACTGCGAAGTACTTAGGAGAGGATGGAGATCCGTAGTAGTTTTTTTTTTTTCTGCAACTAAGCTACTTTAAGTAAATTAAGCTGCAGAAGGACGAAATCCGGGCCCGAGTTTCTGCAAAAAAGTATAAAATATATGAAGAACCATCTCATTTCACATCCATTATAAGTACACCCTGCTGCTCCCATATCGTTTTGAAAAATCCCAATGAACTTGACTCCTCTATCAATGAATCAGACCAAATACTTTCTGAGAAATTTTGAGGCCAAAGTTTCCGTCCAGAGATAAAGACCCCGGACTTATGTTCCCTAATTAACTTCAGTACTTGGGAGTTGACAAAAAGATGGAGAATGATTTAAGGTTGGCTGCAAATTCACATGACTTACCATAATCTTGGGACGTTCAGCTTCATTACCAGCACTTTTTTGGTTTCAGTCTGCGGTTTCAAGGCGAGGGGTAACTGTAAAATTTGTGTGCCAGCACACTCGACGTCCACCACCTGACCCAAACAACGATGCAACAAACCTAGACGAAGAGTGACTGAACATCAAGACACTGCTTCAGTGCACTGCAAAAGAAATCCTAGGCTTCTCCACTCGCTGCCAAAAGAGACTGGTTTGATGAAAATGCTGAAGCCATAACATGACCTTCTTGCAATGAAGAATAGAGCACATAATAACTGGTTGGCTCATCTTAATAACCCTTAAAACTTAATTCCAGAATTTCAGAAGACAAACCCAGAGAAAGCTGCGTACATGGAGAACAAATGGTGAACTGAGCAAGCAAAAGAACTGCAAAGTCTGGCTGATATTAATGACCAACATGGGTTCTACAAGTCCATAACAAATATCTATGGGCCAACGAAACACAGCATACAGTAGCCCCTGCTGGATCAGCCTAAGAAGAGCTCCAGAATGACAAACAAGCAATCCTAGAATGCTTAGAAACAACAAGTTTTATCTCCGAATAAGACAACTCTTACAAATTTGTAGACCAATGTTATAATGATATAATTTTCATTCAACTTTCAAATAAATCATGCAATAAGAGGCCAATTCGGTTGGCACGAAAAAAAAGTCTGAACTGTACTGCTAATAATTAAATAATTCGTCTAGTACTTCATACATAATACTTAAACAGTTATCCTTGTACTCGTTAAATCTCTCATTTCCTTTAAATTCCACCATCCTTTACCTACAATTTGCAACTAATCTGTTATTTTCTCAAAGAATTCATTATCTTAATGTCTGTTATTCCTGATGCTACAGAATTCTTCGTAACAGTGCTCATGCTTGATGACCTCTCCCCAAAGTTTTTACAACTCTGGCGGGAGGCGAACCCGCGCTCACCAGCGTGCGAAACGCACACTCTACCACAGAGGCTCATATATATATATATATATATATATATATATATATATATATATATATATATATATATATATATATATATATATATATATATATACATATATATATATATATATATATTTATATACACAGTACATACATGTTGCGTTGCGTAATATATATATATATATATATATATATATATATATATATATATATATATATATATATATATATATATATATATATACAGTACATACCTGTTGCATAAATGAAGAACTGGGAGTAACGATTAACTCTTGCATTAAGAGTTGGACAGAAAAGGGATGACAGTTTGCTGCTAGACGGGTGCTACGCACCCGTCGCAGTGGTGGAGAGATGCAAGTAGACAGTTTAGAGGAGCAATGACCATTGAAGTTGCGATAGAAAAGATATAATGACGCAACAGTGTGGCGAAGAGACAGAGGTTGAGGGGAACCAGTAAGAGTAGGAGAGTTGATGAGACGAATAGCCTTTGACTCCACCCTATTGAGAAGAGCTGTATGTGGGGAGCCTTCCCACACATGAGAGTTGTACTCTAAGCAGGGGCGAATAAAACCTGTGTATAAAGTCAACAAGTGTGCCGAGGTAACGAAGGTACGGAGTGGCTTAGCACACCCAATCTCTTGGAAGCAGATTTTACAAGACATGCAATATGATTTGTCCAAGATAAGTCCCGTGTGAATGAAACCCCAAGCATGTTCAAGGATGATGCAGGATTGAGCTGAATATTATAAAATCTTAGAGGGTACTCCTGTGGAAGATTTTGTCGGGTTGATAGGTGAAAAAACTGAGTTTTTGATGCATTAAAAACAAGAAGATTATTTTTACCCCAGTCAGAGATAGAGCCAAGTCAGATATTAGGTGTGCCTTAGCCCCATCCCTTGTTTGTTGAAGTATCTCCTGAGATGGACGTTGGGGGAACCGAATGGAAAGGTGAAGGATGGAATCATCAGCATACGAGTGGATAGGGTTAGATTTACAGCTTAGAAAGTTATTGACGAATAAAAGGAAGAGAGTTGGTGATAGAACAGAGCCCTGAGAAACACCACTGTTCATAGATCTAGGAGAAGAACGATGGCCGTCTATAACAGCAGCTATAGAACGACCAGAAAGGAAGCTAGAGATGAAGGCACAGATAGAAGGATAGAAACCGTAAGAGGGCAGTTTGGAAATTAATGATTTAAGCCAGACTCGACCGAAAACCTTTGAGATGTCAAGTGCAATGACAAAGCTTTTGCCAAAGTCCCGGAAGGAAAATGACCAGGAGTCTGAAAGCTAGGTGAGACGATCGCCATTGGAGCGTCCCTGACAGAACCCATACTGATGATGAGAAAGAAGGTTGTGATAGGAAAGATGCTTTAACATATTTTCTGTTAAGAATAGACTCGAAACTTTTGAGACACAGTATGTTAAAGCAATTGGGCAATAGTTAGAGGGTTTGGAATGGTTACCTTTCTTTGAGACAGGCTGAATGAGAGCAAGAAGGAAAGGTACAAGTTGACAGACAAACACGAAAGAGTTTACCTAGGGAGGGTGTAAGCACTGAAGCACAGATCTTGAGGAGAACAGGAGTGACTCCATAAGGTCCATATATATATATATATATATATATATATATATATATATATATATATATATATATATATATATATATATATATATATATATATATACATTTCACTCATCATTCATTCGTAGGAGCCCCGGGCTAGGCAACTTGGTCCTGACATTTAAGACGAGTGGCCAGCGTCACTTATCCTTGACTGGCATTACGTGAGCAATAAACCCCAACCATCTCTTGGATATAAACCTTCACCGGCTCAATCCGATTGGAGCTCCGTAATTATCCACTAAACCACCAGGCGCCAACATTTGGTTATATGGTTGCCACCCAGCGTAGTAAATGGTTTCCTGGTGTACAGGACACAATTTGGCTTGTCACTCAGAGTAGAGTCACCCAAAGGCATTTTGAAAAGTCCCTCTCAGGTAAAGTCAAATCGCTTGGTGCTAACAAGAATATGGTATGAATGACTTTTCCGTATTTGGAAAAAAAAACATTTAAACCCAACTCTCTTTAAACTTTCCCCATTACATTCTTTTGTTTTTAACATCTCCTCTCCGTAACCTTTCCCATATCAACTTCTATTTCTTGTTTTTCTCATCCGTCATCTAATTACTTGCCATTTTATCAACATTTCCTTTTATCCTGCAGTTCCGTCTTCACCCGTTGCCCATACTGCCTTGTCATAGACCAGTCTCTCACTCTCATAACGAAATATTTTGGCAATGAAGTGTAGTTATTCAATAAATGTACTCTGACTAAAATAACTGGTATACCCGGAGATATACGGACCTGCTACACGTCAAGTGGTTCGTTGGAGATACCTTGTAACCTGCCATAGTAAAGTGTAGAATTCTAAGAATGAACTTCGTCACTTGGAACGGTGATCCTGATTGGTCAATTTTTTTGTTTAGTTATGAAAAAAAAAAAAAAATAGAAATAACCGTGGACACACATGTCGGCACATACAGTATACGTTATTATTCGTACTGGCGTTCCTCACAAGCTTATTTCTTAAAGGTGTGATAAAATTTTATCAGAAAGAAAAATTAAACAGCTTCTCACTCTCAGGCTTACCACACGATATCGTAAGGCCAGCATGAGTATAATATTTGGCCACAGGAATTCAAGAGGTTGTCTAAATGTGTCCTTCATAATGTGTGGATTAATATATTCTCATTGTTAAAGCAACGGCTACCATATCATAATAAAGCTAACTAACTGAAGTTAAACAGGGCAACAGTTAATCATCCTGCTGTCTCCTCTTCTCCACAGCAAGTCAGAGGCCAGTCTAGTCGGGGTGACCAACTGTTCTTTCTCATAAAACCCAGTCATTGTATACTCTTCTATATTTAAACTTAATTTATTCATTAACGACTTAACGACCTCATTATGCCTCCCATAACTGGGTATCTCACTGTGAAGCGAAATTTACCGGATCACACCGTGCCTCAGCCCTCTATAAAATTGATATGTCTCCACGTAATATTAATATTATAACCTGTTTGATAGTAACGGTGAACATTTGATGGAAAATAATGTCAATGATTCTCCAAACGACAAAATCTAATCACTATGTCGTTACTTGTACTGATTTGTGTCCAATGAAAGATATGTAAAGACAAAACTAAAGTGATTGTTTGCATCATCCCGCAATCATCCAACTTAAAATTAGTCCCACTAAAATAAAATCGAGATATGTTTCCCGTGCATTTAGTTCATGATATATTTAGCTACTTGCGAACGAAATTACCATATCCCTTGTTATTACACAGATTCATCATTGTTAGGCAACAAAAATCATCAGATACGCCAACTGACTGACTGTGAGACATTCGGATTTACACGTCACTGTTCCCCGTCTAAATCATTTCCTTTCTCCCACTGACTGCATCTCCGACTATCCTGTCCACTGTGTAAGGCGTCACACGTTTCCTTTGTCTCCACATGATCATAAATATTTTCTGAGTGGTTTGCTTGTTTGTTTTCTGAAACCGTGGGCTGAAAAAAAACAAAAGGCCAACATGTTCATTACCATTCGTATTTCGCACGATAGAAAGATAAACATCGTAGCAACTGTGGTTTCCTAACAATTCTATCTATCTATCTATTGCCAGGCGCCATAACCCGTTAGGGGTGGCCAACTGACTATGAGCTATTTGTTTTACGGGGAGGGGCACTAACCCTCCACCTACCCACTTGCTGACACGTAGGGAGCACGTATGGTTTGGCTATATGGTTACCACCAAGCGTTGCAAATGGTTTCTTGGCTTACAGGAAACCATTTGGCTTGTCACTCAATGTAAAGCCACCTGTAACGTAAAGAAAAGCATTAAGAAGCGATAGGAAAGATGGGAGAAACAGGAAGAGAGGAGGGACGGCACAGAAAAAGAATTTATTTCCTCTCTCCCTCCGCCTGCGTCAATGACTGACCCATCCTCTGTATACGAGACGTCACTCGGTGTTTATTAAATATAGCTCATATTAGTTGTGTTAATAAGCAAATGGTAACTCTTGTAATAAATATCAGTATAATTATGCAAAATAGGCTACGTAATAATAACAGTCATACAACAATGTTAAATGTAGTTATACATATTGCTTCTAGGATAATCTATTAGAACGACTGGAAAATAATTGCATTTTCATTTCTAAGCTAACAGTTTCGTTGTATTTCACTTCACAGTATCCTTCCTGTTATGCAAATATATGTATGTGTGTATGTATGTGTGTATGTATCTACATATCTATCTATCTATCTATTTATTTATCTATCTATCTATTTATCTATTTATACAGTCTCTCTCTCTCTCTCTCTCTCTCTCTCTCTCTCTCTCTCTCTCTCTCTCTCTCTCTCTCTATGTAAGGATAAATGTTTAACGCTGGCAATTATTGTGGTAAATACCTTTCCTGATATTTATTACGGCGAGGACACTGAAGTTTTCTTCACAACACTCAAAATAAAACGTAAATGTTCATCATCCTTGCTTCTTCCGATAAAATGGAAAAAGCCTTCATAGATTTTGTATAATATTTTTTTATGATTATATAAACTACCTACCATGGGTTTATAGCAAGAGTTTGTGGTGAAAGACTGTCAGTCAGGGCTTGAAGGAGAAGTTGTAATTGCGGGAAGTGATAAACGGGTAAACATGACAGAGGTCACCACAGTGCAGTGTGGGAGAGAAGGGTAATGAAGTGCAATGGTGTGAGTGACCAACATTATGATACATGGTATGAAATCACAGATAATACGATGTTTTTTTCTTTCCATTTGCGACACACAAATCATAACACTACTCGACAAGAACTTCACTTCAGAGACAAAAATGGGTATCCCATGGCACTAACGTGACTTCGATTTCAAATATGATGTTCATTTTCCAACAGCATGTACAGTTTTTCTGAACTCACTACCCTCATACGCATCCCTATACAGTAGTACAATTGTCCTTCTTTTCACATGTTTATTCGTGCCTTTTATACGTCTTTATGTATATGCAGTGTATAATATCCATCATCTACATTGCCAGTTGCTTATATCCACTATCTATATGTGTCTACGTAAATTAATTATATTTAATATAACTCATATTTCAGATTTATGGGTTGACAATGCTACGCGGATGTGTGAATGATCCTAATGCTTTCTGTCATATATGTGGAAGTTTCGCTCCAAGGAAGTAGAAACGGAAGATCACGTCCCTTGTAAAGACAGCTTATTTACATTATTTTGGCTTTAAGACTGGCGACCAAGATATACGGAACGAACCATTCGTCCAAGCAGATTCCATACTTCCACCTCTTCAAATCAAGTTAGGTTTGATGAAAAACTTTTTGAAAGCCCTCGATAAGACAGGTGCAGGTTACACACACCTTAAGAAAGTCTTCCCTAAGATTAGCGACGCCAAATTGAAAGAAGGCATTTTCTTTGGCCCACATATTCGTAGCCTAATGATAGACAGTCAGTTTGATGCAATCCTCGAGGTCACTTAAGAAAATTAGTGCTCAATTTCCTGGCGCCATCCCAGTGAAAATTATGTGGAAATCGTTGAAAGGCTGATTGCGTACCATGAACTTGGATGCCGCATGTAACTTATGATCCATTTTCTTCACTCACATTTCGCTTTTTTTTTTCAACAAACTTGTGTGATGTTAGTGACGAACAGGGCGAACGTTTTCACCAGGATATTGCGGTAATTGAACAAATATACCAAGGTAGAATTGGAGCTGGTATGATGGTTGACTATTGTTGGATGCTGACGTGGGAAACTGAGGCAGAGCACAAAAAGAAATAATACAAAAACTACACTCTGAGTACCTGAATTCACAACGAAAATTTACATACTGCGGTGGAATTATACACGTGATTTTGTTCCTGCATATTACTTTTACATCCCAGTTAATATTTCTGGATTAAGGAAATATTCCTCGCATAACCAGGTGATAGACACATTTTGATTTCTGACTAGTGGCAGAAAATTTTCAAGGCTAAGTTTCAGAAAATCTGTGAGTGATAGAGAAAAAGCACAACATATTTGTAATTAGCACCGTCAGTTTAACCCAAATCATCCATTCTCGTTTCTGAATATGATAAAAAGCTGATATCTGTCAAGTAGCGCAATGAACGCATTGGCTTCTTGATTTTGTCAGCCTACTTTTCCATGCTGATAGCATAAACAAGCACAACACTTAGAAAATATTTAAGGTCATGTAGATTTAAGCAAAACTTGTGACGCCACATACACAGTGGAGGGGGCGGAGATGCAGGCAGTGGAAGAGAGGAAATAATTTAGGCGGGGACTGTGTCAGCCCTGAAGTCTGACAGTTAGGCAGTTGGCGTTATTGATGATAATTCTGATACCTAACAAATTTGAGTGGGTGTAATATCAATGAATACGGTAACTGTGTTTGCCGATACTAAAGATACCATGAACCACATGCACGAAAATGATTTTTCGAATATATTTTAGTTCACAAATATTAAGTTGAATGTTTGCTGGTTGATGCAGACAGTCACTTTAGTTTCTTCTTCACTTATATTTCATCGTACACAGTCGGTAGAAGTAATGACGTAGTGACTAAATTTTGTCCTTTTTTATATGCAAGGAAGAAGGAACCAAAGGCCAGGAAACGGCAAACTGCTCCTTTGAAGAAAAAAAAACAAAAACAAGATAACAGAGAGCCAAATTCAAGATCCATTAAATCTGAGATGCCTGGACACACTGCGCTTGAAAGATTGGAGATCATAGACACTAGGATGTACAGAGAGAGACAGTTCCAGAGTTGACATGTTGCTTATATGAAGACTGGGAGTAACGGTTAACTCTTGCATTGGAGAGTTGGACTGAAAAGGGATGAGAGTTTGTTGCTAGACGGGTGCTGCCTGCCCGCCGTAGGGGTGGGGGGAACCAAGTAAACAGTTCAGAGGAGCAGTGACCATTGAAGCAGCGATAGAGAAGACATAGAGATGCAACAGGGAGGCGACGAGGCAGAGGTTGAAGAGAGCTGGTAAGAAGAGGAGAGTTAGGAGACAAAAAACCTTTGACTCCACCTTTTTGAGATGAGTCGTATGTGAGGAGCCTTCCCACACGTGAGAGTTGTACTCCGCACAGGGATGAGTAAAACTGGTTTATAATGTCAACTACTGTGAAGGGATAAAGAAGGCACAGAGTCGGCTTAGCACACCTAATCTCTTGGAAGCAAATTTTATAAGGAAGATAATGTGATCTTTTCAAGATAAATCCCGAGAAAATGAAACCCCAAGCATGTTCAAAGATGTTTTAGAACTGAATTAGATATTGTTAAAAATTATAGGATGCTCCTGCTGCAGATTTTGTCAGGTTGAAATAACAAATGAGTTCTCGACGCAATAAAAACAATAAGATTATTTTTACCTCAATCAGAGATATTAGCCAAGCAAGAAGGTATGCCATAGCCTCATCCCTTGTTTCTTGAAGTAACTGCTAAGATGGACGCTGTAGGATGCGAATGAATAGGTGAATGGTGGAGTCACCAGCCTATGAGTGAACACAGCTCAGAAAGTCATTGGTAAATAAAGGGAGTTGGTTATAGGGCAGAGCCAGGAGGAACACTATTATTGATAGCTCTAGGAGAAGAACGGTGGCCGTCTATAACAGTGGCAATAGAACGATCACAAAGGAAGCTAAAGATGAAGGCACAGATAGAAGGATGGAAACCGTAAGATTTTTATGCCAAACTTGATCGAAAGCGTTTGAGATGTCAAGTGCTATGACAAAGCTTTCGCCAAAATCCTGAAAGGAGGATGACCAGCGTGTCACGGGGGGATGTGAAATTATGAATTAAAAATGCTAGATGCTACTTGAAAATAGAGACAAGGACTTGACTTGTGAAAATCAAGCAGTAACTTTACTTTATTCTGGCTTACTTCGCCGATTCTCTAAAGACGTGAATTTATAAACTTTCTCAACAGTACACAGCAGAGACTAATTACCCATGAGTGCTGTTTGTAGTACTGTTAGCCTCTCGAGAAAGTGACTCCACCCCTGACAATCAATAACTAATCCTAATAATAATAAACAGATTCTTGCTGATGCAAACTCCTTGCTGGCACAACGGATTTAAGTTTGATACAAAAGAACTAGCCTAAGTACCAGTTGAAGATAATGTAAAGAGTTTGTGCAAACTAGGAGCAGCAACTAAAATAGGCTTAATGTGGAGAAATAAAACACGAGTTTAATTACATTAAGCTCAAAGAAAAGAACTGTAAATTTATTGATTACAATGAAATAAATTTACGTTATATGAATCTCAAAAGTGAATTCAAAATAACAAGCAGAATACACTCACCCGCTCATTCAAAAGCTAAACACACTTAAGCCTAGAAAAAACAAACAGAAAAACTGGTCAGCGAAGGGGAGCCGAACGAGTAGTCTGGGCGCCTGTGATGAACATCAAAATGCTGCTATTTGCTAAGACTGCTTTGCCAATTCACTGTCTAGGTGGAGATTCAGGAACTCGCTGTACAACGGAGGCGCTGCTCTACACTGGGCACAAAGTCCTACCCTCGAGGTGACTGAAAGCTGACTGACTTCAAACTATGAAAGGGAGCGAGAGATGGCCGTGTTCGCCAGAAGTTGGGCGTGGCCTAACTTCAATGGTCAACGGAAAGAAAGTGAACAATATAGGCTCACAATAAATCTCTCAGGGAAAGCACCAATGTCGTGGATAAGAATGATCACTTGTGCAACAGTTAGAAATGTTCTGAAAACCATCCCGATCAGAGTGAATACAAGAACGGTTGAACTGAGTGATGCCTAGTGGTTTTCTCACTAAAGTACAATGTCACGAATTTATAAATATGCTCAGGTGAATTCGTGACATTTCACCTCATCAAAATCATATTTTTCTTCAGAAAATTTTCAATGTACCTGAATATAAATCCTCTCTCATTCACACAAGATTCACACTGTGGTGTGTGTACTATCCTGCTACAGGAGAAAATCACAGTCGCCCATGAGCGTAAAAAACTCGTATTTACCTTAATAGAAGCAAACTTCAGGAAAAAACTCCGTGACGACGGTGAAAAATCCTGCACTCAGGTCAAACTAAGTGAAAAGTTGGTTACATTTACATTAACAACTAATTGTTATGTAGCGTGATGTATGTAATACATGTTGTAGGTGTGACAGTTGTGGTATAACTGTGCCTACGCGTAAAATTATATAATACAAATCAATAGCAAATAGACGCGACGAGGGAAAAGAGAAGAGGCGGCAGCATGTGGCAGAGACGATCAGCTGATCTCCATGACAAAATTGTTACACCCGCCAGCTGCACCTGCGAAAGCAGTCAAGGTGGAGCATCAAAAGTGTCAGTGCAGCAAACAATCTTTATTAAATTACAATTTCTCTCTCTCTGCCTAGCAATCAGTACTTATGTTACAAAGAGTACGCCCTAGCCGAAAATTTTAAGTGACAGCCAAGCTTTGTACATTCGAGGTCGCCATTATTTTCGTATTGTATACATTATTAACCAGGAAATGTGGTCTCAGGACAGAATCTCAAAGGACCCTTATAGTTTACTGGTTAAACCCAAAAGCTACATAATTATTAACCAGGAAACGTGGTCCCAGGACAGAATCTCAAAGGACCCTTATAGTTTGCTGGTTAAACCCTACTCTACACTTACGATTAACATTGGCAAGCTGAGAATCCCTACGCAATCACGGGCAGGTCACATTTTAACACCCACCGTGAGTGTGAACACTCATGTGGATAATGTGCATTCTTCAGGAATCCTCAGAGAGGCCCACAGCTCGAGACACCACAAGGTAATTCAAACACAGCCTTGGACTATCTCTGCGGGGTTCTCAAACTTCCCCCTTAACCTAAGGTACATATGTATGTACAGGCCCTGGACATAATGTCCTGTGGGGCCAACAGGCGAGACATCAGGTCTGCACCCACATTACCACTGCCCTGTCTCTCAACTGACTCTGAGATTATGGGTGTGGATTCAAACGGCACAGGAAGGACATGTCCCTGGTTGATGGTACATTGACACACATTGCAGGAATGCACAAAGCTATCTATTTCTTGTTCCATTCCTGGCCAGAAAAAGTCAGCACGGATACGGCCCTGGATTTTCCTTTTGCCCAGGTGACCTCCTGAGGCTGAACAATGACCCCATTCTAAAACTGCTTGGCGGGACTTAGCGAGAACAACGAACTGCAGTCGAACCTCGCCCTGGGGTGTTCGTGACTCATGGTAGAGCCGTCCTTGTTTACGAAGGAACCTGGCTTTACCTCCCCGTGAATACTTAATCACTCTACCCTTTTGCTTCTTCCACATGGCAGCAAGTGATGGGTCAGAGTGTTGTTCTTGGACAACACCTTGGCTACAAATCAGATCTTGTGGCGATGCAATGGTCACTGGGGTGACACAGTTTGGAGCCTCGGCCATGGTTCGTGTTTCTGCAGCCGAAGTCTGAGTAGCATCATCTATGGTGCAACTAGACTTGTCACCTGCTATGTTGCCTATGATAAGGTCAAACAAAGGTTCTGGCATGACAACTGCAAGTGTCGTACCAGTGTAAAATGGAGATGCCACCGGGGCACGTGCCTCAGGGAACAATCTCACTGATCCATCAATAAGCTGAGCTTGGATCTGTCGACCTGTGTACTCCTCAGGTCGAACTAGACTCTGCTTGACAGAGCAACCTGAGGAACCATTGTCTCTTAGGACCTTTACAGAAAAGCTTCCCACAAACCCTGGCTGAACAAGGAAGGCACTGTTACCTGTGGGAGAGCCTGTGGAGGAAGCAGCCAGCCACTGATGAGGCTGCTGAATGAATGATGCAGCAAACATGGTGCTCTGAGAACTAGATACCTGAGGGGTCATACTCACTGTCTGGGGAGATGGAGCGTTGACCACCTGTGGCGGAGTGTTCACTGTCGCTGGGGGACTATACTGTTTGTGTTACCCTGATTCTCTCGTGCCCCGCCCCCTTGGCCCCGCCCACTCACCTGTCGGCCCGGCCACCCGAGTGGGAGACACCAGTCTTTACTGTGCCACTGCTAGGTAAACATGTCAGGCGCTGTCACTAATTGAGCAACAAATCTTTTATTTAACCCCTTAACTTCAATTATATCTTTTCCATTTAACTAGGAAATGTTTTCTAGTAAAGAATGTTGGAAAAAAGTACCAAGGAATGTCATAGGCCTGAAAGGTTTGTGAAGTAACGAAAATTCCCTCTATTAAAATATAAAGGTATACATTCTACAAAGAACTGTATTGACTTTTTCCTTTTATATAAGATTGAAAAAGAAAGACGATAAGAAATATAGAACAAAAGTAACAGAGGAACGGGAGATGAATTTGAGAGGAGGAGGACTGGCACACACACACACACACACACACACACACACACACACACACACACACACACACACACACAGCACAACCCTTTTCCCTCTATAAGATTTAATGTCACGTGTATAGAATCAAAATTCTTATACGGCTTTGTTGGTACAAACAATTATACTGTATAAATTACACTATTCAGTAGGCGAAGCCAGTGACATTTCGTTATCCTACTTTGTATTCGATCCCTCTGATTTTAATGAATTTAATGAAGGAAGTAAATAAGGAAAATTACGATATGATTGTAATACTGTGGTAACTTACTAGACATAACAGATGAGTTAATATCTTTAATAGCAACAGCGGCACAGCTGCGATGTGTTATTGCCAAACTTTGAACGTCCTTGGTGCCAAAATCCAGCTGCAGTCGCGGGAGGAAGCGGGGTGGTTCTTTTCAAACTAATTTTGATTCAGTTAGCAAATTTTAGTGCTTCCTTTGTCAAACAGAGATGAATTCAAAGTAAAAGTAAATAATACGATACTATTTCGTGGTAAGGCTCATTATTCTATCAGTAAGAAGAGAAATTATTTCAGCCAATCAGCAATGAGTAGAGCTGGAAGTAGTGCTAGGGACGACATTCACTTCCTGCCTCCGATACACTGGGGCTGGTGCTGAGAAGGATTGTCCCGATCTTTGATTGCATGGCTGATACTGCTGCTGGTTAGGGTACTTGTCGTACCACTTCCACTCAGTTTTCAAGGTATTTTGCCCTTGGTCCTTCTTCTGCGGGTTGTTTGGACCTTGGCCATTATTCTGAGAACGGCCCTGATGCTGGAGTTCAGTATGAGGCGGTTTCCCAGATTTGTCAGCTTTCCTGTTCCAGGCGTGTTGCTTAGGAGTTTGATACCCGTACACAGTGCAGAATGCATCAGCCTTTTCCACCATTTGGCTGGCATCCTTTACCTGGCAGATCTTAAGCTGAGCCATAAGCTCAGCAGGCCACGACATTTCTAGCTGCGTGCGCAGCATAAGGTCAATTATCCCCTCTCACATGGGAGGAGTTTCATCTTTCTCCATCCACTCATCTAAGTAAGCAGTAAGCTGATTGAGGAACTGAACAGCAGTCTCCTTTCCTTGGAGACGCTCCCTCATAAGCTGACTCCTGGCATCATCAACTATGAGACCGTAAGCTTTGACAAGTGAGGCCTTCATCATCTCATACATGAGATTGTCTCCACGAATTCTGTGGAGAATGTCGAGGGCAGGGCCCTCAAACAAGCTAAGAAACTGGAGCCGCTTAGCTGCCTCATCCAGCTGGTACAGCTGAGCCATGTCTTCGAAACGAGCTATGAATGGTTCGATTCGCTCGCGTTCCTTGTATGGAGGAAGCTTGATGTGTGGAGTCGCCAGAACATGTGTAGGGAGAGCGCTCGTGGAGCTTCGGTTAGCTGCACCAGATGTGTCTGAAGCCAAGGAGTTTTCCTTGAGCTTCAGCATCTCAAGTTCATGTTTTTCACGTGCCTCGCGCTCGGCACGTTCGTGTTCTCGTTGTTCTCGCTCGTATTCACGTTCTCTCTCTCGTTGTTCTCGCTCGTATCCACGTTCTCTTTCGCGTTGTTCTCACTCGTGTTCACTTTGTTCTTGCTCCTGTTCACGTTCTCTCTCAGGTTCTTCGCGCTGTTCTCGCTCATGTTTGCGTTGTTCCCGCTCGTATTCACGTTGAATTCTACGCTCTCTGTGAGCATCACTCTCACGTTGTTGCTCGTAACTAAAACGAGAGAGTACATATTCTTTTATTTGTTTGGGGTCTGTGAGCCCCATATCTTTGGATTCCTGTACATATATATTAGTAGTCATGGTGTTAACTCACTTCTGAGTACTGACTGTTATTTTGCAGAGAAATGCCAATAATCAAGAGTAAAGAATATGGGCACAGGTTGGTGGTTACCAGTTTCATCTAGGTAAACTGGTAAAGAAATAAAATTAAAAAAGAAGCAACTGACTGGGAAAACTATTACTTAAAATTAATAGAAATGAATCAATAACTACCAGTAAGATAGTGCCTATAGACTTTAATGATAAATACCTAAGTATGATTGAGTGAGTATGATCGTTAATAATTTTAGAGCTAGGAGTTAATATCCTGGAGAGTTTGTGCAAATTAGGAGTGGCAACTAAAATAAGCTTAATGTGGAGAAATAAAACACGAGTTTAATTACATTAAGCTCAAAGAAAAAACTGTAAATTTATTGATTACAATGAAATAAATTTACGTTATATGAATCTCAAAAATGAATTCAAAATAACAAGGAGAATACACCCACTCGCTCATTCAAAAGCTAAACACACTTAAGCCCAGAAAAAACGAACAGAAAAACTGGTCAGTGGAGGGAAGCGAAACGAGTAGTCTGGGCGCCTGTGATGAATATCAAAACGCTGCTATTCGCTAAGCCCGCTTCTCCAAGTCACCTTCCAGGTGGAGATTCAGGAACTCGCTCTACAACGGAGGCGCTGCTCTACGCTGGGCACAAACGGTCCTACCCTCGAGGCGACTGAAAGCTGACTGACTTCCAACTATGAAAGGGGGCGAGAGATGGCCGTGTTTGCCGGAAGACGGGGCGTGGTCTAACTTCAACGGTCAACGGAAAGAAAGTGAACGATATAGGCTCACAATAAATCACCCAGTGAAAGCACTAATGTCGTGGATAAGAATGATCACTTGTGAAACAGTGAGAAATGTTCTGAAAACCATCCCGATCGGAGTGAATACGAGGACGGTTGAATTGAGTGATGCCCAGTGGGAATTCCACTAGAATTCGCGGATTTTTACTAAAGTACAATGTCACGAATTTATAAATATGCTCGCGCGAATTCTTGACACAGGGGTCTGAGAGGTAGGTGAGAAGATATATAGCTATTGGAGCGTTCCTAGCAGAACCCATACTGACAATCATAAAGAATTTTTTTTTTTATAAGAATAGATTCGCAATCTTTTGAAACACAGGATGTGTTTTGTCTAACTGACTTAAAATTATTGCCATCGATGCTCCCTTTCTTTTTTCATTACTTCATAGCAAATTTTAAGCTTCCTTGACTTTCGTATGTCATTTGCCATGAAAGTCCTTTAAAAGATGGCCTGGTCATCAAAAAGCCATATATGTGTATACATTATGCTATAACCAGACAAAAAAATTTATCCTGTTGAATTTACATATTTAATTCCTCTCTCTCTCTCTCTCTCTCTCTCTCTCTCTCTCTCTCTCTCCTCAGACTATTTATTTCACTTTATGTCCTGTCCCGCCTTTCATAAATCATAAGTAATTCACCCCCGCTCTTACTTGTTTCCTGCCTCCTATTATCTACTCTTCCCACATTTCCATGTCTTCTTTATCTTCCCTTCAGTTCCTTTTACCTTCGTTTCTTCTTTTCTGTCTGTTTCTATCTTATTCCTGTCACTTCCTCTCAGCCTCCTATTTTCTACAACCGTCCCGCTTGTCAAACTGCCATTCCATTGGTGGGTTTGAGTATGTCTTATAAACAAAGATAAACGCTCCAATAGTTTCGAAACATCTTGTGATGATTTTAATATTTGATGATTAGAACAAATCTATAATTTTATTGCTGATAACTCCAGATGATGATATTTAGCATAAAGTTTATCGTTGAAGGACGTATGTGTTAAAAGCCGCAATAGATTAGCATATTTTTTCTGTAATCCATGAAAAATGTTCCTAGAAAACTAGAAAACACACACAGTAATTTCCTGAAGTAACCTGCACCGTAAAAGAGTACCTTCGGAAAGTTTAAAAAAAAAAAATCTATTCTGTGCGTGTCGCCCTTTAATTGACATCACTTTCTATTCACCTTCCTTGATTTGTGGTAGACATGGGCGCCCATCATACACTCACTTGATGTAATGCTGCCTATTTCTTCCTTCATTCTATCACTCTTCTGTGTCTTGTCTTCTTCTCTTCGTATTTTCTCTCGTCCTTCCTGTCACTTTTAATTAGTCTTCCTTCTTCTTCAGTTGTCTCTAAACTGAGTGACAAAATAAATGGTTTCCTGTAACCAAGAAAAACATTTACAACACTGTAACCAAGTAACGGATTCACGCAAGCCTACTATGGTGCCCATGTTAACTGGGTGGACAGACACAAACGCGACCTCTACTCAGGAACCAAATCCGAGCACTAATCCCAGCGCTTCGCAGTGGAAAGGCGCTGTCACCTCCATGACTGACATCTGCTCACTCCACGGGACAGCCCTGGAAGGGAGATTGACATCCTGCGGTTGATGGGTCTGCTCGATCAGATAGAGTGAGACATTACAACAACAACAACAACAGCATCCTGCCTTAGTTTGTTTGCCTGCATATCTGCCCATCATTCGTGTTTCTGATGCTCATATTTTCCGTATAGGATTGTCCATGCATGATTGGTTATCAAAGACCGCATTTACAAATTTGACGTTTTTTAATTATATATATATTTGGAATAAAAGAATTTCGTTGGGGTACAAAAAAATTGCTATGCCATCCCTATATTTGTGGGACAGAGTCCGATTTCGGTAAAGTCTGACTCACACAATTGAATGGTGTGTGTGTGTGGGGGGGGGGAGCAAATGTAATCTGTGCACGAACAGACATATGTGCGTGTGGTGCAGGAATCCACAGGAATCCACTATGCCATTTATTCTCCTCTCTTTGGGCTTATCTATCTGTCACCGTATACCCTTGTCCTTTCATTCGGTATGCATTCAGGCTGGCACCGCTCAGTCTGCTATCAATCAAGCTCTCTGCTTCTGTCCCTTTCTTGCTGTCACTCCACTTCTTTCTTAGTTTACTTAGTTTAACGTTCATTCTTGCTACTTCTCTTTCATTCCCTCTTATTTTATAATTTCAGCAAGATATCCTCTTCAGCTTTCCTATACCATCTACGTCTTCACTTTGCTCAGATACCAATACCACCAGAATTTCTATTACACACACACACACACACACACACACACACACACACACACACACACACACACACACACACACACACACACACACACACACACACACACACACACACACACACACACACACACACACACACTATTCACATCAGAAAGAGAGAAAGACCTAGGTGTGATTATCAATAACAGACTATCTCCGGCTGACCACATCAGCGAGAAGGTACGGAACATGTATACACTGCTTGCAAATATGAGAATAGCATTCACATACATAAATGAAGACATGCTAAGAAGGATAATAACATCATCCATTAGACCAACCCTGGAATATGCATCAGTAGTCTGGAGTCCTCATCTCAAAAAGCACATAGGCAAGACTGAAAAAGTTCAAAGGGCCGCTACAAGATGGATACCAAGCTTAAGGGACCTAAGCTACGAAGAAAGACTAAATAAACTGAATCTACCAACACTACAGGAGAGAAGGAAAAGAGGTGATATGATAATGCTATATAAGTGCATATCAGGGAAGGAGAAACTAGACATAAATGATTACTTAACATATGGAGAAGCATCAGCAAGAGGACACTGCAAAAAACTGCATAAGAAGAGAGGTGATAAAGACGTAAGGAAA
Organism: Coenobita brevimanus; assembly: GCF_032717465.1. Lineage (NCBI taxonomy): Eukaryota > Metazoa > Arthropoda > Malacostraca > Decapoda > Coenobitidae > Coenobita > Coenobita brevimanus. The sequence continues at coordinate 34,166,374 of NC_137003.1, forward strand.
TTCAGTTTCCCAAACAGCATTGATCAATGGAATGCACTACCGAATGAAATAGTGTGTGCCAAAACAATTCACAAATTTAAGGATATGTACGATAAATATGGTTTAAGACACGGGACAGTACGAGCTTGACTCATTCCTGTAAAGATACAATTAGGTAAGTACAATTAGGTAAGAACACACACACACTTACCTCCTTTTTCATGACTTCACACAGTCGCTTCAGTTTGTATCACCTTTTTTTTTTTTTTTATTATCAGAACAGAGGAAGGAAAAACAAAAAAAAATCCATGCACCAGATTACTGGTGTCCTCTGTTCATAAAATATCTGTAACAGTTAGACTTAAACAGCAGTAGGTTGAAGTTTGGAGGGAAACAACTCTGGGGAAGCGAGTTCCAGAAAGATGCAGTTCGGGGAATGAAAGAATTCTGATAGGCAGAAGTTCTGCAATATGGCTGAGTGACATTCCAGTTATGAACGCTACCAGATGCCCGTGTAGCACGAGGGAAGGCATGGAGAGGTGGCATCATGGACCCAACTTCGTCTGAGCATTTGCTATAGAAATATCTGTAAAATAACGCAAGGGAGGCAACATTCCTTCTTACTTGCAGGGGAGGTAGTTTATTAGTAATAGCAGGGTTATTAATAATTCTAACAGCTATGTTCTGAATTTTGTCTAGTTGTTTTAATGCAACATATCCACATCCATTCCACGAGGGTGAGCAGTATTCAAGCTGAGAGCGCACATGACTCTGATAAAGTATAGCTAACTGCTCGTCAGTGAAGAAATTACGGACTCTGTACAATAATCCAAGTTTCTTTGAGGCGGTTTTAGCAAGTGATATAACATGAGAGGTCCAGCTGAGGGCATTAAGCGAGACGCCGAGAATTTCAATACTTTTGGAAATAAGAATATTTGTAGCATCGAAGGTTGCCGGCATGCCAGCGAGTCTCACTCAATGTTTTTTTTTTTTTCAATATTGTTACTGCGAACGAGCGAGAACGCTATCAGATGTGGTTGGAAGGAAATCATACCAATAAAAGTCAGTTATTTTGGAAACTATTAAAGACACAGCGGATCAAAGAACTCCGTTGGAAAGCATGTTGAAAAAAATAACATTTTATTTGTGTAACTTTTCGCACAATATCGCCTCTAAATTGTTGAAAAGAAAAAGCCAATATCCGCGCAAAGAGTGTCGTACCTCGGAGACATGTAAGGCTACGGTAGACTGACCCACATTAGTGAAAAGACTGTTGAAAAAAAAAAATCCATAAAGCGCCAGAATGAGAGAGAGAGAGAGAGAGAGAGAGAGAGAGAGAGAGAGAGAGAGAGAGAGAGAGAGAGAGAGAGAGAGAGAGAGAGAGAGAGAGATAAGGGTGGTGGGGGGAGGCAAGAATGCAACCATCCTAAATTTCGTACTAAGGATCTATCGTAGCCTTACAAGTTTCCGAGGTAGGACACTCTTTGTGATACCGTAAGCGGAGGAAGGGGAAAGAAGAATTTTCTCTACCCACAATATATAATATTTACAGTAGTGATTCGTGCCTATGGTTCTGGTAAATATCTGTATGGCACCGATGTAATTATCTAATAGTATAAATGTTCTAAAACATTGTACATCATATTAAAGTCTAAATTATGAGGTAAGTTTCATGGCACCCCTTCTTTTTGCATAAATAGCAACATTAACAACCTGTCTCATTCGAACGCGTTCCACCCTTCCAAGTGTGGGCGTACTGTATATAACATATTTTCCCCATCCCTCTCTTTCCACACACCACAAAACCAGCCAGGAGATAGGACGTGTGTGCTGGGCAATCCCCAGGTCCTGTCTTCCCCACTTACTGTTATTTAACCAGCCCATACCCCACTGGCCGGGCTAATGTATGGCCCGGCCTGCACTACAGGTGCAGGGAATCTTTAAACAACAACAACAACCTCTCTTTCGTTCGAGTCCATTTTTAATCTCCTGTTCTTACGCACTATTTACTAGCTTTTATCATCAGGCTGAAATTATATTGCAAATTTCCTTTCACTTACACAGAACCAGACAGTACTGTCCTATTTCATAAATCCAGATCCATCTCACTGCAGATCTGCCATATGTGTTCTACCCAATAAATAACTGAAACAAGATTTTCCCTGTAAAAAGAAAAATATCCGGTCACATGTAGGGTATAGGCACTAAAATATCATAACACACTACATAACAGAAACGAACATATTATTAATATGTAATGTAGAGGCTTGAGGATAGTTATGCCTAAATTCGAGAGAGCTGGAAGAAAAAGCAGTGAATATTCTAGCTCGGGAATGTCGCACACAAGGTAATATGACGTAACGGAAATCCACACAACACATCTAATGGAAATCACCACACTTACACGTGCTCACACACATTACCCAACCAGTCATATTCAGGGAAAATTGGAAAGACTTGTCAGAAGGGGATGGGACGCGACAGGAAACAGGATAGGCATGGTGGGAAAGCAGGAGTAGAGGGCACTGTGTTCTATCTATCTATCTATATACCTAGGCTGCTTCCCCAAAGGAAAGGGAGGTAGCCGAGACAGGACGACACACTCCCAATTTACTCATCCACTCAAACACATTCATTCGCATCTTATCCTCAGTGGGGAGAAGGGGCAGATCCTCACGCACCATACCGCACGAGGGTCAACTGCGCAGTGCAATCAGTGACATCCTCAGCAGGGCCTGACAGCAGAGCTGATTTACCCCTGCCACATCGTAATAGCCCCATCCCCTTACCCGCACCTGACCTGATCAGCTGATCAGACCAAATGCGGGGGAATATCCCCTCAGGGCTGCATCATCATTTATTCATTCACAATTTCTCTCCATCTATTCCTATCACGCCTACCCCACCTTTCATCTGCTGCCACTATAGCAACACGCACAGCCCTTCTCGCCCTATTCCTCTTTTCCTTATACCTCTTATAAGGCACCTTATCCTTCCTCTGCAGCCACACTTCATATGCACGTCTCTTCTTAGCCACAGCCATACTTACTTCCTGGCACCACCATTCACTTCCTTTTCTTACACCACCACCCATTCGTCTCACACCACACACCTCTTCTGCATGCCCCTCCACAGCATTCTTAAACAATTGCCATTCCTCCTCCACACTGCCATTTTTCTTGATCTTTCATTGCGTTCCACTCATTTTTCAATTTCTCCTGATACTCTATCTTTTTTTTTCTTTTATCCAACTCACTCACTTTCAAAACCTCCCTGCCACACCTAACTCTCCTAGCTCTCACCCATCTCATACCTACCCTTAACTTTCCCTCCACAAGGTAGTGGTCAGACATACCTCCACACTCCCCTCTTAGAACTCCCACATCCAACAGTCTTCCTATTACATTCCTGGACACAACCACAAAGTCCATCAGTGTTCAATCAACAACCCATCCACCGTCCTGTCTCACCCATGTATACATATAAATATCTTTCTTCTCAAACAAGGTGTTTCCAATCACCATCTCTCTCTCAACGCACATCCCTATCATTTGTTCCCCATTTTCATTTCTTCCAGGCACACCATGCATACCAACTACACCATCAGCTGCTACATTTCCCACTCTAGCATTCAGATCTCTCATCATTACCACATTCACATTCGCTCCAAAACTCTTCAGACACTCATCAACATCATTCCAGAAAGACTTTCTCTCTTCTTCATCCCTTTCACTACCAGGCCCATATGCACTCACAAACACCCACAACTCGCTTTCAAATTTCGCTTTCACCCACATCAGTCTCGATGACACCTCCTTCCATTCAGTCACACATTGCTGTACTTCCGAACTCACTAACCAGGCCACACCTTCTCTTGCCCTCCCTCTGTCAACACCTGACAATCTTCTATTCACACTTCCAAACTTAGACTCACCTTTCCCTTTCATCTTTGTTCCACTCAAAGCTAACACATCCAACTTTCTTCTCACAAACATTCTCCCCTGTGGCGGGGAGGGGGGGGGAATCTGTCCGCGCTATGGGGTGGTACTACTACTCTGCGGCCAGGATGTGTTAGGAAGAATACTGCCACCGTATTCCCTGCGTGTCGTAAAAGGCCACTAAAAGGGGCGGGGTGAGGGGACTAGGGTCCCCCTCCTCTGTTTTTTAGTTCCTAAAATGAGACAGGCCAGAGAAAGGGATGGGGGATGGAGTTATGCCCGTACCCTGAAGATTGGGCACGATGTTAGCTAGCATAAAGTGCCCTCATTGTACTGCTCTTGTGAAGATAACTCCTTTTGAGAATAAACTGCAATCAGAACCCCGGAATCATCTTTATCTTTCTCCTACCATCCACGACAAAACCAACTTGAAAATTCTCTCCTATTACAACCCTATAATCGAACATTTTAGAACCTACTCGGCTACAATATATTTAGTGGCAGTGGTCCTATGAACAACAACTACAGTTGTTAACGTCTCATGATATTATTAATAATCAACGTCCTGCTATGAAATTCAGTTCTATGATTCACGATAAACAACAAGAATCTACGATTTTAGCTCTGCATTCAGCACGAGATATTACAATTCTACAGTTGAGTCTACATTAACAAGACAGAAAACAAGAACTGCTACAAGTTCCCGACATACAACGTCTTACGACTTTATATGCAGCAGCTGACTACACTGATCCGCTACAGCTACAATTACAAGCAAACTGTGACCAACAATAATATGATTCTACAAGCCATTGTAAAGCAACAAGCACCTAAGCAAGAAGAAGCAAGTATCGCGAACGAGGCACTGAAGCAAGTGTTTTTGACTGTGGGAACATCAACACCAAAGCCTGCCCTGACCCACCATTAGCCAACCCGATTCACCATTTAAACTCACTGTCACTCACTGTTACTCACCGTGACACTGAGACTTCGAGGGTCATGAGGCATGGTGACGCGAACATAACAACGATCACTTACCTACACAGCCTGCTTCAGCCTGCCTGAGTGTGTAAGAACAGTCCGCTGAGAACAGCATCCAGCACCTTCTTTCTAGCGAGTGAATGTACTTTTACTCAATTTCTCTCAGGAAACTTATACATACAGTCCATTTTTGTTTACAACTTTACAAATGAATATCATCACTAAGCTATACTAATATTTTCTAATACAAAAGTGATAGACAAACACTTTGCACAAACATACAAAACGTGCTTAATAATTACAACTGGAAATATCATATTTCCATCAATGAAGCCAAGTAACAATAAAGAGAGGGTTACTAGGGATAACAGGGTTAGGAGGAAATAAGCAAACAGGCACTGAGAACAATGTTTTGACGTTACGAACTGTGTCTGCACACACAGCTGACCCCGACCACCCTCGATCACCCTCCACAAGCTGCTGAATTTTACTCTTTACCTTTTACCACATTTTCCTATTTGTAGTATTTTAACAATACCACATCATTTATACACAGACTTTGGTACATATACCTTCTTCAATTATCTATATTACTTATACAACAAGTGTTACATATATATATATATATATATATATATATATATATATATATATATATATATGTATGTATATAAAGATAGATAGATAGATAGATAATTCATTTAATTCATTTATCTGTAATTATTGTTGCTATGTATACATTTAGCAATGACATAATAAGTGTTTCAAGATCATATAACGAACAAACACAAATAGGTGCGACTGTTGCTACAAATGCCACAATATAGCATTTACATGATCTAGGTATCAATTTAAACTCCTTCTATAAGTGGAACAATAAGCAAATGTATAGTTCTCCAATAATAATGTGAATCATCCCTATCATCTGCCTCAGCATGACTGAATTAGCTAATTAATAGATTTACACCAACACAGAACTTACCATGGTTTCCAAGAGACAGGACACCTGTCACTTTTGCTAGTGATTCAACGATTGAATGGAAGTGTCGTACATCCTTACATGCTGTTCACTTTTGTCCTGCATACATCTCCATGTTTCAGCCAACTGGATCAGTCCTTTGTGAAATGGCTATCATAAGAAATCATGACATTCATCAGTACTGCAACTTCACATTTGCTCCAGATAAACTCTCTCACCATCAGCGCATCAGGCATTCACAGTTTTTCTATTTCGCTCATAACACATCAGCTTTCGTAATTTGTTCAGATAAATTACCATGTCATACATCAGCTTCAGGACTATACATTGCACTTGTGCTGTATGTACACCATCTTTGTCCACCTTAGTCACAATCACTATGCCATCCTTAGTCACACACATAAACACTTCCAACCATTGCGTAAGATGGATTTAAACATAAGCACAAATATTAAGTTGACTTCATCTATATCTGAAACTATGCAATTAATCAATGAAATAATGAAGCCTCGGGAAGAACTGAGTATGGACGTGTCCAATCAATATTATGTGTATAGCCCAGCTCCAGTTGTCTTTATAATCTTCTCCATTATGTTTAGAATATTACTATTGGCTATGCACAGAATGCAAGCAAGAATTGCAAACTTCGAATCAGTATTTACAGGAGGAAGAGTAAACATTCTAGTGAGACCCCTTGAGTGAAATGTACTATGTAAATATTGTAAATTATATATACAAAGTAAAGAAAAGAAGGAAAATTATGAGGTAACATACTCGTATTACATAAAACTTATCTAACTGTGCATAAATGATAAATTTGATATACATGTATCCGTTTGATATAACAACAGATAGGTAGATAGATAGATAGACATAGATAAAGATATATAGATATATAAATATAGATATAGATAGACAGATACATATATAGAATATAGGTACATTACATATGTCTGATTCTTCATACAGTTGGCTACTGTAGACTTATTATGGTACTGCCATTGTATTACCATTGCATAAATGCATATATACACTATGTCACTACAATACAATGTTCTATGTTCAATTTTTACTACCATGTATTTACTCGTACTCCATAGAATATATTGCTACCATATGTTATGTTTCTACAATATTGTTGTGTCTATATTACAGTATAATGCAATAAATACCATGTATTAATGTTATGACAATATGTAATTCGTTACTATGTGGTCTGAGGCGCTTTGTTCACTTGTTTAGTTAGTTGATGCATGAAGATGTGAAAGAACGTTGTAGGGTGGATGTGGATGTGATTGAGAAAATTAGGAAAAATACACTGAGGTGGTTTGGACATGTGGAGAGAATGGAGAATGAAAGGCTGACTAAGAGGGTGTATGTAGGTGAAGTGAAGAGAGGGAGGGGGAGACCGAGAATGAAGTGAAGGGATGGAGCTGAGAGGTATATGAGGGAGGGGGAGTGAGTTGGGGGGGAAGGCAGTCAAATGGTGGGTGATAGAGCGACTTCGAGGCGTTTTGTCTGCGGCCACCGTTTGCGGGATTAGGTCGTCGGGCTATATATAGATAGATGGTGAGTACATGCTGTTGTTGGTACAACAACTTGGCGTTACTGAGCGATGTAGAGGCACTAAAATATCGTAACACCCTGCATAACAGTTACAGACATTAATATGCTGTTAATATGTAATAGAGAGGTTTGAGGATAGTCGTGCCTAAATTCGAGATATATGGGGGAAAAGCTGTGGAAGTTCTAGCTAGGCTATGTCGCACACTGCACAACATGATGTCATGGAAAGTCACACAGCACACCTGATGGACGATCACCACACGCAAACAAGTGCCTACACACATGACCCAACTAGGCATATTCAGGGGAAATTGGAGACTGGTCAGGAGGGGTTGGGACACGATAGGATGTAGGAGAGGCACGGTGGAAAAGGAAGGAGCAGAGGGCGCGGCGTTAGCTAGCATGAACTGCCCTCACTTTAGTACTTCCCTTGTCAAGATAACTCCTTTTTGAGGATAAACCTGCAGTCAAACCCCAGGCACATCTTTATCTTTCTCCTGCCATGCACGACGAGACAAACTTGAAAATTCTCCCCTCCCACAACCTTATAATCTAACATTGTTAGAAACGACTCGGCTACAGCAACGAGAGAAGGTGATCAATAGAAAATTATGTGATATTATTGTTTTTACATAAAACATTTTCTTATCTTTCATCAGGCAACTCGAGGGCCAATTTCCATTTGTAGGAATATTTTGCTGGGACTAAGTTGTAACTAACCCATTTAGGATCATTGTGGTGCAAATAGACCAAAGATACATTAATATTATGAAATTATATGAATAAAAAGGTAGAACTTTTGATTGTGGAATACGGAATGCAACCTCGCAATTGCTGGCGGCAGACTTCTCAGGTAAGAATATCCTTAAAAGAAATATCTATCTATCTATCTATCTATCTATCTATCTATCTATATATATATATATATACATATATATATATATATATATATATATATATATATATATCTATCTATCTATCTATCTATATATTTATATTTACATACATTTCGTGGTGAAATATTCGGTTCTCGAGAGTCTTTCTTTTTAACTTTATTGTATAGCTAAAGCTACAATAATAAAACAAAACCAACTCCATGTAAATTTATTAGAAGCTGAGCTATAAGAAAATAAGAAGGTATTTTTGTACATAAAACCTTTATCACGTGATTACTTGCTGTATTACTCATTTCTTTTAATATGTTACTGAGACAAACCTGTAGGTATAAACCATCAAAAAGTTTTAAATAAAACAAATCTATGATTAAAAGAAAGTTACGAAATAAAGAGTAAACATTTTGGTGTCCAGACAGCTGAGGCTGAGTCGCACTCAGTGAAGGCTGGCAACACAAAATGGTGCCAATGTCATGCCAGTGAGGCGAGGCACTGCCCCACCCACTCAGACTGTCACATATCAGTTGCCTCCCGTCTTTCTGAGGGAGGGATGGCGTCTCCCATACACACCCCTGGTAGACCTGCTGGTGCACATCGACTTGTCAGCCAAGCCAGGAATATTGTTCTGAATGTATTTAAGCACCTTGACAAGGAGAAAACCAAGCCAATTGATGATGTAGTGAAGAATACCTCTATGGCAACAAAAGTTTCACAGGCATTAATTAACCCTGGATAAGCAACCTTTTTCATTTTTTTTAGCCGCATTAGGTAACCCGGGGTCTCACAGATGCCAAGGAAAAAAAAAATACTTGCATTTGATTTTGTGAAATGTGCTTTAACAGACAAATAAGCCAAGTTCTTTAACTAGGGCCAAAAAAAAGTTTAAATAAAAGATTATTTTGTAGAAATACAAAAAAGGGCAAAATGATGTATATGCTAATTTTAACCTTAACCCTAGTAAAAATAAAAGTTAATATCCTAATCATTTGTGTCATCTACTGTAGACCGATGCTGGGACATCCTGTGAAGAATAGGAGAAGCACTGCAAATGAAAATGAATTGCATGCAAGGAATTACTAATGCCATAAAGTGTTTGGTAAACTGGGGTCTGACAAACCCCAATGGCTCTTTAAAGCAAAATCAGAGCCAGTTCCACGAATGACCCCATCATCCCCATGAAGGACTTCACTAGTCAGGAAGGTAGACTGAAGATCAGATCCCTTGGCTTTAAGTTCATATATACTGTATATCTATCTATCTATCTATCTATATCTATCTATATAAATATATACCTCTGTGGTACAGTGGTAAAAGTGTGCGTTTTCGTACACTGAAGAATGAGGGTTCGCGCCCCGCCAGGGTAATAATCTTTGAGAGCGTTCTTCTGGCCATGAACTGCAGTAGCGGACATCAGGGGTGCTGTGGTTGAACCAGTGTCGCATACTATAAAGTATGCTTGCCCCCAGTCAGTTTGCGCAGGCCGATTACTCTTGGTTCACAGACTACACACACATCCAAAGCCACTCGAACACCACAATACATTTACAAGCACTTCTCACCCTACTGTATACACAATCTCTACCAGACAGCCTAAGCCACTTGGTAGAGATGCATTGACTGTACCGTCTCCGCTTCGGTTGGGATAGGCCGGTCCTGCAGTGGACACTCAAACGGATGGTATATATATATATATATATATATATATATATATATATATATATATATATATATATATATTTGGGCGGATCAAAAAGGAACCAACTTAGGGTTGCCAGGTTGAAACATAGTCAGAACAGTGCTTTTTACAATGACAATAACACTACGAAAGAAATGTTTTGATAAATACGTGCCCATTCCAGCAACTTAGATCTAAAAATAGAGTTATTTCTCAAAAAAACTTAGAAACATATGCTGTTTTTTCGGATGAACTAAAATGCAATTTCTGTGTTAAATATCAGTTTTAAAAAATAAAAGTAACAGTTGAAATAAATGTATTCAAATCATATGCAAGGCATTACTTCATGAAAACGAAAAAGAACAGTAAAAATGACATGCACAGTTGAACACATCAAAAGTCTTGTTTACATTCACGCTTCGAGAACAAGCTGCGAGATTGCTTACATTGGACGAGCATACCATGACGTGACTCATGCACAAATACTTTACTTGTAGTGGATGTGACGTCCTTGACGCAGCCTTCCACTCCTTGGGGAATGGCAAGGGTACACGTCCTGTACGATAGCTTGGCTTTCATCCATTTGGTCCAGTCTGTTCTTCAGCAATGAAGGAACTGTGGCAGATGAAAGCTATACCAGCTCAGTGTACTTCATGGCATCGAAGTTAATCTTCAGTGCCGATTTTTCAAATATTCTCACTGAGGCTTGGTCATCATTCTCATTCATCTGTGCTTGTTTCATTAACTTGATCGCCATCGAGCGTACGCCAACATCTTCATCAACAACAGCTGACAACAGGATGTTCTCTGGGTGACAGAAGTTGCTGTTATGGGCAAGTAGAGGGCGAATCATCTCCTGATCCTCCAACGGCAGCTTTTGAAGGAACTCCACCATGAAAGAGAAATTTTGGCTCCATCCTGACACAACCTGTTGGCTTTCACCCTGAACCACACAGGAGCATAGCAGTTCACAATGAATGAAACAAGACTTTTCAGGGTTGGTCATGGTTGCTCCTTTGACATGTAATGTCGCAGTTCGCAATTAGCTTTCGTAATCCACCTGGCATGATTTAGCGGTCCTAGTTGTGCAGATGGTCCCACACCTTCATTAGTATCTCCACTTGGCAACTGCACTGCCAAACATGCACGGTACAGGTAGCCTTGATCTTTACTGAGATCACTTACAACTCCTTCTGGTAAAATGCAAGTTTTTCCAGCAACACGTTCATAACCAACAACTGGAAGATCTTTTGGGTCAGATTCAAGTGACTGACCTACTTCTGCTCTGCAACCTGGGAACCTGTTGTCGAACCATCAACTGCCTCGAAATACCTTCGGAAAATTATTTCAACAAGATCCAACAAACAAACCACTGTAGTGGTCTGCCAAGCTGTGTTTCGAGCTCACGGATCACTCCATTTTTCTTTCCAGTATTGACATTTGTCCCATCACAGACGATAGCTTGCAACGAATCTGTTGAATCTGTTTCATGAATAACAGACATGACTTCCTTGGCAATATCTGCTGCTCTTCCACTTTCGGGAGAAACGTGGTCGATGTAAACGGCGTCAGGAAATGCAACTACTGAGTAATGATTTCCTTCAAGATTTTCTGACCATCTGGGGTTTTCTTGAGCGTCTGATCGATTTTTCCATAGAAACCGATGCAAATGATCTCCTTCAAGTCATTTCTATGTTGTTGCAATGTGACATCTCTCCAGTATTTTCTCTGACGGCGGAGTTTACTGGGATCATATTTATTTTCTTCACAAAGAATATTCATATCTTTCAGTGCTGCATTCGCAATGGAACAGATGTCTCTATGGCTTGCTTGACACTGATCAGCTACACGACTCAGGTCAGGATAGACTAATCTGTTCTGACACTGTTCTGACTGTTTGCTTCCATCTACTTCTGCAGTATCATCATCAATATATTGATCATATTGTTCACCACAGGCATCACTTCGTCAGTACATGCGATCATTATATCTTCATTATTTTGCTTAGTATCTCTAGTGGACTCTTCATACAGCTTCCTTTTCATCACTGTTTTTGCTGCACACATATTTTGTGCTGTCTTCTTCCGGTCTATTCCACCAATATACATTTTTCTGCAACTATTTTGGTCAACTCAGAAAGGCAACTCCTCAGGCGATATCTTGTCTGCTCCAGCGCATTGACTCTTGACCTCTCATGTGCATTGAAGTTTTTGAAACATCTGATATGACTAATGTCAAATAAGGTGTCAAAGCTGGCGAGTTTCTCTATGTAGGTGTTGGAAGTCCTTTTGCTCACTGAATATTTCCTAAGCTCCTGTGCCTTTGCTATCAGGCGTGTTACACGAATAACAACATCAGTGTAATCAATAGTTAAGATGGAAGCTTTCTCGCTAATTCCTGCTACTTCATGTCCAACAGTTTTCGCATAGGCTTGGGTGCTCAGTGATGGATTTGTTGATTTATATTCCAAATATGCCCTTATGACATCACAGCTAGTGGGCAACTGATTTACCGGAAGACTGTGATAAGCCGAAATCAGTCTCTCGTGTTTTCTCGTGTGCTGCAACTGGCTATAATTCCAGTAAAATATGCAGACTCATACAAAATTCAAAACTGCAAACCAGTACCAGTTCCTGTAGTTGGTAACAGAAATGCAAAACAACAGGATATCATTTATAGAGATGCCAGTCACCGGTAATGACTGAATGCTTCAGCGTCAGTGCCATAAAAACTAAATTGAAAGCTCTGGAGTACCAATAACTCATTTAAAAAAATACAAGTAGATCATGTGAAAACATACTATAGGTCATCAAAATAGCCATGTTTTGTCAAACTATAAATTTTTGACCCACCCTAATATATATATATATATATATATATATATATATATATATATATATATATATATATATATATATATATATATATATATATATATGTATAATGTGTGTGTGTGTGTGCAACATAATCACAGGAGAAATGAAAAGAGCGACAGGGAGCACTTTTGTATATTACATCTTCAAACAGAGTGAGACAGAAACGTAAACGGTAGAGGTCTTTTATGCACACCCGCAACAGGGAGTGGCACACAGAACAAAGGATGACCCGAATTTTTAACAGCGGCTTAACTTATGGTCACCTGCAGCAGGGAGTGGCACACAACAAAGGATGACCTTAGGGATGCACGTGACAAAGGGGGGGAAGAGGGGAGAAAAGGGGAGGGGGAGGGAGGGGGAAGGGGGAGAGGAAGAGAAAGGGGAAGGGGAGAAGGGGGAGGGAGGAGGAGGAGGAGGAGAAGGGGATAAATATTGCTGCTTAACTTAAGACCAATAGGATTAATGCTAGGTGTGTCCCACACAGGTGTGACTACACTACCAAAAGACGACAGGGAACAATCACATGTTAGTCTGGGGGATACTACTTTAAAATTAATTCAGTTAACAATTTATCACACTTAAAATGACCATAGCTCATGTTTACATTCTTGTCATTTGTACCAGAAATTAGACAAGATTCTATTACACTTCTTTCATCTAAGCTTTTTGATCTTGCTAGAATCTTGGAGCCTGCCCAGTCAGTATGGTGATCACTGGATGCTTTGTGCTGAAATAAACCACTACTCTGTTGGGCTGTCCTTACACTGTATTTATGTTGTGAGATTTTAGTTTCCAAATCTTTTCCAGATTGTCGTATATAAAATTTGTTACAGCTTTTACACGGGATTTTGTAAACAACTCCTGAATTACTGAATGGGCTGTTCTTTAGTTTTTTTTTTTTTTTATGGTGTTCTCATATTTGAATACTACTTGTACATTAACTTTCTTCAGTATGTGAACAACATCAAGAAAATTTTCATGGAAGGGGAGGACAAGGGTTCTTTGAATATTTTGGCGATCTGGCTTATTAGTTTTCCCTTCAAGGAATCGTTTCTTGGCTGTATTGTGGCACTGAGTTAGGATTATTATTCAAACCACCACATTAATGTAAAAAGATCTGTGCTCATATCCATGTACTTAAGAGCATATAGAATTTCAGACCCAGAATTTTTAGATGATGAACTGGTAATGATTCAGAGTATTGGAAAGAAGCTAAAATATCCACAAAGCATACTAACTCAGTGCCACAATACAGCCAAGAAACGATTCCTTGAAGGGATAATTAATAAGCTAGATCCCCAGAACATTCAAAGAACCCTTGTCCTCCCCTTCCATGAAAATTTTTTTGATGTTCACATACTGAAGAAAGTTAATGTACAGGTAGTATTCAAATATGAGAACACCATAAAAAAAAAAAAAACTCAAGAACAGCCCATTCAGAAATTCAGGAGTTGTTTATAAAATCCCGCGTAAAAGCTGTAACAAATTTTACATCGGACAATCTGAAAAAGATTTGGAAACTAAAATCTCACAACATAAATACAGTGTAAGGACAGCCCAACAGAGTAGTGGTTTATTTCAGCACAAAGCATCCAGTGATCACCATACTGACTGGGCAGGCTCTAAGATTCTAGCAAGATCAAAAAGCTTAGATGAAAGAAATGTAATAAAATCTTGTTTAATTTCTGGTACATATGACAAGAATGTAAACATGGGCTATGGTCGTTTCAAGTATGATAAATTGTTAATTGAATTAATTTTAAAGCATTATCCCCCAGACTAACAATTGACTGTTCCCTGTCGTCTCCTGGTGGTGTAGTCACATCTGTGTGGGACACACCTAGCATTAATCCTCTAAATCTTAAGTTAAGCAGCAGTATCTATCCCCTTCTCCTCCTCCTCCTCCTCCTCCCCCCCTCTCCCCTTCCCCTTTTTCCTCCTCTCCTCCCCCTTCCCCCTCCCTCCCCCTCCCCTTTCCTCCCCTCCTCTTCCCCCCCTTTGTCACGTGCATTCCTAAGGTCATCCTTTGTTGTGTGCCACTCCCTGCTGCAGGTGACCATAAGTTAGGCCGCAGGTAAAAATTCAGGTCATCCTTTGTTCTGTGTGCCACTTCCTGCTGCGGGTGTGCATAAAAGACCTCTGTGACTCTCGATTCTTGTAGTTGGAGTTAAAGATGAATACAGGGAGTTGATCTTGATTTATTATCTTCAGAGAAAATCTTAAGTTGAGCAGGGTATGTATTACAGAGACTTAATATACTAAGTCTAGTTGGACCCCTCTTCTTGTTCACTCTCTCCACTACCTGTCGGTTCTATAGCTAGCCTCCTTCTGAGCTCTGCTTCCTAAATTCTGGTGTAGAAGGGGTCGTGTCACGTGTGTTACACTGTGGTTGGAATGTTCTAGAAACCTGTATGTGTGTATGTGTGCGTATGGTCACTAGGTGCTGTCGTGTGTCTATAAAGCATTCCTTGAGTTAGAGTGTGTAAGCATGTTTGGCACTGCTCGATTCTCGCAGACACAATACCTCTGACTTGCTGCTTCAATCTGTCTGTCTATCTATCTATCTATCTATCTATCTATCATGTTTTCTATAATTAATTGTATTTATAATATGGAGTCCTAACATTGCTCGGTCATGCCGCTGGAGGTCCTCCGACAGTAATTATCGTTGACATATGCTAATCTATTAGTACATAATATTGATTATAATATTGTATACATATATTATTTATAGTAAATTGCAATGATCTAGTAATATTACATTTTAAACAAGTTGTATATATATTTGAATAAATGCACTAAAAGTAAACTATTTAACTGTAATACAGTATGTACATGGGTTATTGTAGTGAAATGCGTACATGCAAGAATGTTGGAGTGGCCCTGGTGAGAGAGGATAGTGTTTGGAAACTCCCTGTACTGTTGTTTGCAGATGATACTGTGTTGTTGAGTGAAGATGAAGGGGAGCTGCAAGGCTTGGTGGATGAGTTTGAGAGAGTGTGTAAGAAACGGAACCTAAAGGTGAATGTAGGGAAGAGTAAAGTGATGGTCTTTGAGAGAGGTGAAGTCAGTGAATGTATAGCGAGGTTGGATGGTGAGGAATTGGAAAATGTGAGTACGTTTAAGTATTTGGGTAGTGTGATGAGTAAGGATGGAGGTTTGGAGGGTGAAGTGCTTGAAAGGGTACAGCAGGGAAGAAAGGTTGCTGGTTCCTTGAAAGCAGTGATAAGAAACAGGGAAGTGAGCATGGAAGTAAAAAAGTTACTACATGACAGTATTGTGATACCAACTCTAACGTACGGAAGTGAAGCTTGGACGTTGTTGGAAGGACACAAGTCAAGAGTGAGAGCAGTGGAAATGAGTTATTTAAGAGGAGCTTGTGGAGTCACGTGGAGAGACAGGCTGACGAATGAGGATATAAAGGAGCGTTGTGGTGTTGATGTGGATGTGATAGGAAGCGTTGTGAGGAACACACTGAGGTGGTTTGGCCATGTGGAGAGGATGGAGGGTGAAAGACTGACGAAGAGAGTGTATGTGAGTGAGGTGGAGGGTGGAAGAGGGAGGGGGAGACCGAGGATGAGATGGAGGGATGGGGTGGAGAGGTATATGAGAGAGGGGGGTGTGAGTTGGGAGCAGGGTAGTGAAATGGCAGGGGACAGGGCGACTTGGAGGCGATTTGTTTGTGGCCACCCCAAACGGGATTGAGGCGTCTGGCAATAGATAGGTAGATAGTTTAAAATTAAGATTATGGTAAGAGTTATTAATATTTCATTTAAAGATAATGCTACTGGTATGCCATACTTCTATATCATGGGTCATTCTTCTTTGTATATATATATATATATATATATATATATATATATATATATATATATATATATATATATATATATATATATATATATATACAATTAATACTATATACAAACTATGTACACTTCATTCAGGGAGGTTAACTTGGATGTTAACTCAACCCCTACTAAATACTGACTCCAAATTTGCAATTCTTACATACATTCTATGCATTGCGAACAGCAGCACTGCAGATACAATGCAGAAGGTTATAAAGACAGTAGGTGCTGGGCTATACACATAATATGGGTTGAACATACTCAAACTCAAATCTTCCCAGGGCTTCATTGTTTCTTTGAACAGTAGCATGGTTTCAAACTTAGGTGAAGTCAACTTAATACTTGTGCTCATGTTTAAGTCCATATCAGGCAGTGGGTGGAAATGTTTGTGTGTATGATTGAGGATGGCGTAGTGATTGATGGTGAATAAAGTAGACATGGATGGTGTAAATACCGCACAGTAGTCTGGTGCTATGTATAATCCTGAGGCTGATGTATGAGATGGTGGTATATCTGGACAGACTATGTAAACTGATGTGTTATGAGTGAAATAAAAAAACTGTGAGTATCCGATGCGTTGATGGTGTACAAGCTTATCTGGAGCAAAACTGAAGTTGCAATGATTATGAATATTGTTATTTCTGATGATAGCCATTTCACAAGGGACTGTATCAGTAGGCTGAAACGTGAAAATGTACGCAGGACAAAGATGAACAGCATGTAAGGATGTGCGGCACTTTCGTTCAATCGTTGATTCACTTGCGAAAGTGAGTGTTCCGTCTCTTGGAGACCATGATGAGTTCGGTGTCTGTGTTGATGTTGATGATGACCAAAGTGTTGTTATTTTTAGAGGGGAAGGGGTGTATTTGGTATACTATGAACAGGTCTTCAGTTATGAATGGTACATGAACTACTACTGATGTTGGTGTTAGTGTTGCCTCTAAATATGGATAATATTGCATGAATTCCCTATTTCGGAACAAAGGCTTCAATTTATGTTTATGTATGCCTTGACTAATTATCTGACGTAGCTCATGAACTGGGAGTAAGTCAATTGTGATCTCGCCATCACCAGCATTCGAAATTCCTTGCATAAGTGCCCTTTAACGAGCTCTAGTTTTGTCTAATTGTAGTAGAATTGTGTCAATATGTTCTGTGATGATGGAGAAGTGTTGGAAAAGTGTTATGTTACCTTCCATTTCATTTATTTTTTCTACACTTTCGAGACCTCTGTTTTCTGCCTTTTTCAGATTTTTCACAATTGTCTTCATTGCTGAGTTCTGTCCTGTGATGAATTTATCTTGGTATGTTAGTACCTGAGCTATTTTATTAAATTTGTTGTTTATTTCTTTAAGGTCATCCTCTGTAGCCAATCCAAAGATGTTCCCAAGAACTGCGCCACCCAGGTCGAACAAACCGCGCTTTTGGCGAGTACGTGTGATGTTGTTCCTGTCGCTCAGTACCTCCGTTCCATAAGATGGGAGATTTTGGATCATGATGAGCATAGTTGACTTAGCCTGTTCTATTTTCCATTTCGCTAACTTCACTATTTCATTCACTTCCTTTGTGTTATGTGCTTGTGAAACATAGCCTCCTATCATGAAGTCCAGGGTTCGCATTGGTTTTGCGATATTTTCTAGATAAGAGGGTAATTCATACAAGTAATCCAGACTTATTTCAGTACTCATGACGTCTTTTACGATTGAAGTCGTGGCCGTTAGAGCTATGAGGCATCCTTGTCGTACTATGTGTTGGGGGTCTAAGTGCGCATATCCTCTTGCTATGTAGAGGAGAATCCATAGCATAAGTCCCTTCATCGCTACCTACCGACAAAAAAAAATCTATTAATTTCCTAATATGGTCATGCTGTGGTCGATGATAGTGATGATGTGCGTTACGGTTGATTGTTATTTCATTTATAGAAGGAGTTTAAATCGATATTTAATTCTCGTAAATGATGTACTGTAGATTTTATTGGAACAGTTGCACCTATGTTTGATTGTTTGGTATATGACCTTATTTTATTTTTGTAATTATTGTTGTTTTCTTGCTTGGTTTCTTGAGTCACGTTCGCCTGTTCGGTTGTATCCGATGCTGCATAATTATTGGATAGTTCCGTTGAAACTCGTTTTAAATGGTCAATATGAACTTGTTTCTCTTCGCCACTAGACAGTGACTTAATTAAAACTTTGTTTGCTTTTATGTTAATTACCCTGTTTGGGCCCTCAAATTTTGAGGATAATTTATTGTCTCGTATGAATGATCCCATAGACAATGTCTCCTAAGCTGATAGGTGATCTCTTGCCTTCCTGTTAAATGCCTCCGTCATTTCTTCCTTGGACATCGTTAATTGTTTTTTTACTCTTTTGTGTATGTCCTGGAATTCGCGTAAACGGAGTTTAGAGTAATCATCGTAATTGTATATGGGCAGACTGTCACCTTCTAAGAGCTCATATGGTAGTTTTTTATCTGTCTCATATATAATGAAATGTGGTGTGTCACCTATGGATTTATTTATAGATCCATTAATTGAGGCTTCTACTCTGGGAATCCAATCATCCCAGCTTGCATAATTATCATTGAGAATGTGTCGTAGCACATCTAATACTTTTTTATTTTGTCTCTCTACTAACCCATTAGATGCTTGGTGATAGGCTAAAACGTTAACCTTTTTGATGTTGTATTGTTTACATATTTCTTGTAAGAGATCAGAATTAAATTCTCCTCCATTATCACTTATTAGTACCTTTGGGGTAGTAAAGCGACAATTACATTATCTGTTATTGCCTTTGCTACTGTCTCTTTAATTGGAGCTAAAATAACATAACGGGAAAAATGATCTGTTGCTACGAATAGGTATTGGATATTATTGTATGATAATGGCATCTTGAGTAAATCAACAGCGACAACGTCCCATGGTTGATGTGGTACAGGGTAATTACCCATCGGTGCAGGTGTGATTGGGTATCCTTTGTGTTTTGCACATAATTCGCATCTGTCTATATGATTGTTTATATCTTTTCGTAATGAAGGCCAGTAATATAACAGCTGGGCTTGTTTTAATGTCTTGTTCTTTCCAGGATGTCCTGCATGTGAGCTATCGTGTATCGTTCGTAATACTTGGGGTATCATGTCATTAGGTACTACCAACTGGTTAGTATTTCTTTGGCGTTTTGTTTGCTTCGGGTTGATCTTGTATAAGGTATTATTGACCATTGTGAACTGTTCGAGTGGTACATGCAGTTTGGGTAATTGTATGTCATCTCCACTTTCTAACTTGTTTATAACTTTAGACCATATTGGGTCAAGTCTTTGTGCTTCTACGATATCATCGTGGTTTGGGATATTTCCTTTGAGATCTAATGCCGCGACCTGAATTGTGTTCGGGTTCCTAGATAATGCGTCAGCTACTATGTTCATTTTACCTTGTATATAATGCATTTGTACATTGTAGTTTTCAACTGTACATTTCCATCTTGCTCTCCTCCCAGAGAGGAGTTTTTCTTTAAACATACCCACTAGTGGTTTATGGTCGGTGAATAAGTGTATTTCGTAACCATATACCAAATCTCGAAACTTTTGTAATGAAAAAACCACTGCAAGTGTGAAAATGTACATTGTAGTTTTCAACTGTACATTTCCATCTTGCTCTCCTCCCAGAGAGGAGTTTTTCTTTAAACATACCCACTAGTGGTTTATGGTCGGTGAATAAGTGTATTTCGTAACCATATACCAAATCTCGAAATTTTTGTTATGCAAAAACCACTGCAAGTGCCTCTAAGTCTGTAGTGCAATAATTTTTCTCTGCACCTTTTGTTTGTCTGCTGGCAAATGCAATTGGTTGATTCTATCCTCTTTTATCTTCCTGCATCAGTACAGCCCCTAATCTTTTAACTGATGCGTCTGTACAGATAAAAAATGATTTTGTGAAATCCGGATATGCCAAACAAGGTGCATTTGTTGGTTTAATTTTTAGATTGTTAAATGCCTTTTTTTGTTCTTCTTCCTCATTGGAATATAGCATCTTTTTTGAGTAGGAGGAATAGAGGAAAGGCTATATGAGAGAATTGTGGTACGAATGACCTATAGTACCCAGCTAGACCTAAAAATTGTCTAACTTCGTCAGTCGTAGTGGGTTCAGGAAAATCTCTCACTTACTGTATTTTGTCATCAGTGGTCTGAATACCATTAGAACTTAATTTGTGGCCTAAGAAATTTATTTCCTTAAAGCAAAATTAGCATTTAGAAAGCTTAATTTTTAAACCAGCATCACTAAGCTTTTGTAAGAGTAAGTCTAATTTCTTGAGATGATTTGTAATATTTTTTGTTGCTATTATAATATCGTCAAGATAAACAAATATTCCTTGTCCTAAAATTCCGGACAATACGTAATTCATAAGACGCTGGAATGTGCCCGGGGCTGTCCTCAGTCTCATCGGCATCCTTGTATACTGGTAGTGTCCTCTGTTTGTGGAAAAGGCAGTGTATTTACGTGACTCCTCTTCAACCGGTATTTGGTAATAGCCATTTAGTAGATCGATTGTTGAAAATATATTATTTTCCGGTCCAATATTCTGTAGAACGTCGCTTAGCAATGGCATGGGAAATCGGTCTGGGATTGTGTGATTGTTTAGTGTACGGTAATCTACTACCGCACGCATTTCTCCATTTCGTTTGGATACGAAGAATAATGGGGGATTCCACGGGGAGACTGAAGGTTCAATAATTCCAAGTTTTAACATTTCATCGACATACTGATTTGCAAATGTGAATTGGGAGTGTGGGATGCGGTAGGCTGGTACGAAAATTGGTGTTGTTTCTGGGTGCACATTAATCTTGTGATTAATCAGGTTAGTACACCCTAATTGTTCTCCGAGTAATGCTACAGTGTCCCTGTGTGTTTCCAGCAGAGTTAAATCATTTTCTTCATTAATTCACCTGAGTGAATTAAATTCTCTTTTATTCTTTCTCTATCCGTAGATTTTATCTCACTTGTCACTCCATCTATAACTATTTCCTTCACAGGGGCGGGACATTTTTCAATATTAACTATGCAAGTCCCCTTTTTCAACTGAACTTCCCCATTCATGTGATTAATTATGAATATCTGAGTTTGCCCTTCGTCGTTCATCTGACATAATGCGTTTTCTACTGACAATCCCTTTACTTTAAATAATTCTTCTAAGACAAGAACAGTACTATTCCGTAATTTGCTCTTTATGGTAACTTTCATATAGGAATTAGGTGGTATAACTAAATCATTGGTGAAACGGGCGGGAAAAACTGATAAATCAGTACTGTTAACTGGGTCTCTAATTCTGGAGGCTGGGGCTGGTGGTGGGAGTGGATCTATACACTCATCTGTTTGTGTATGTTTTTTTAAGCTTTTAATATTACCAATTCTTTTTGGTTCTCTCTTACTAATCGGTGAGAGCTCTGATGGTATTTCCTCTATGAATTCATTGTCAAAGTCTATTCCATTCATTTGTGGGAGTAAAGTTATGTTCTCTGCTCTCATGCATCTTAAGCCCAGTAACATATGAGCTTTGATTACTAACTTTTCAACGATATAGAAAAATGCAGAGAATGGTCTTGTAGTCTCTGTGAAACTGATATTTAACCTTATCATACCTTTTACTGTAATTTTTTTTCCATCTACGGTATATAAATCTTAATCAGCTTCTTCCAGAAAAGTTACTTTCTTCTTATTTTTAAAAATTCTATTTATTTCTTCTTGTGTTATTAAGTTCACTGGAGAGCCTGTGTCTAAAAATAAGGAAACGTTTTGATCCTCACATACAGCTGGTATCAAGATACACTCATTTCCCAACATGCCTCCTATGTGAATTTTAGACTTGTTTTTCTTTACGTTTGTTCATTTTTTGTCATGACCTGGTCTTCCCCCGATTTGAACATAGACACAATTTTTTCTCCTGTTTTGCAGTTACTGGTCCAGTGCCCTTGGTATCTATGATGCCTACAGTAAGGACCAAATCCTTGTGTCTTTTGTCTATCCTCTTTTGTTTTGATAAAGCATTCATTCTTTGTGTGTCCTGGTTTTGCACAATAATGATATTGAATGGATCTATCTCTTGACTGTGACCTACGAGGTGACTTCCCATATGTAGTGTTGTTTGTGGTGCGAGATCTGCCCGGGCTGCGCGAAAACTTATGAAACTGCCTGTAGCCTGGTGTTTGTGATCGAACCCTCGACACGTTTAGTTGTTTGCTCTGCCTGCTTTTGGGTCGCGATTGATTTTGTTCTCTGTTTGGGGTCGATGTAGATGTTTTCACAGCTGATACTGTCTCAGGTACTCTCATTCTACTAGAATGTGCGGGTGTGTCGATCATACCTGCTTTACTGCACTGCATCTCTACCTCGTTCATTAAGTCTAGTAAGCACATGCCTGGGGTGTACGTGATCGTCTTGGCGATCTTAAGGGTCCTATCAGGTAATTTACACAAGGCAACTACATAACCAGTGATGTCCACGACGAGGTCTGGGGACATCTTTCCATCATCTGTTATCCAATTTGAGTTTTCCAAAGTAACTAACAATGTTTTTTTGATTGTGGAGACATCAGCAGTTATTTCACTGAGCGCATGGTTTGTAGTGTGCTCCCTTACAAGATCTGCAATCTTATGTAATTCTGGAATTATACCTGGCAAGAAGTTCATACCTCCAGAAAATTTCTTCAAATATTCGGTTTAAAATCATCATATGTCCTAGCTTTGAGGAGCTTATCTGATCTTAGTAAATTGCTTGCTGGACATCTTTCTTGGCTTATGCAAGATGAAAAAATGGCAATTTTCTCTTGTTCATCTAGGATGTATCGTTTGATAAAGATTTGTTCGCACTGACTGACCAATGAAATGACATCAATACGATCTTTTTCTGTGCCAGAGAATTTTGGGGCAGTTTTATCCTCATGGTAAACATAAACATGAGGTGGGGATGTTTGATCCGCGGTATTTGTTGCGTTATTCATTTTCACTGTTTGCTCTGTTAATTTAACTTGGACTTGTTTATTGTTGTGTGAGGGAATGGTGGAATAGGTTCGGCCTGAACGGTGAACCCTGTTAAGTATATTGGCATACGTGTGCAAGTCAGCGACAAAGTCCTCACTTGCTACGTCAGAGGGAGTTCCCCACTCATCATCTAGAACTGACGTATTTGTTTCTTGATCTTTAGTTTGTGTTGAGTTTTGTACAATGGGTGTGTTGCCTTGGTGCTCTCCTAATTGTGAATCCATTGTTGGAGCTAATTGTTTATCATGTGGTATTAACGTGGGTGGTGGCGAAAATATCCGTCATTAAGGTATGGTGTTATGAAATACGCCTTTTGTTTATGTCCTAACTAAATAAATGAGTAAATGAGTTGTAATAAATGATAGGTAGTGAGTGTATAAGTGTATATATAGAAATAATTAAAGGAGTTGAATATACCTAATTTTAGCACTGAGAAGAAATGAGTAAGTATAATTTCACCCACTTGATGCAGATTGGAGAGGCTTGTCGATGCAACTGTCGATCTCGGAAGAATAATGCAGGGTTGATTGAAGATCTCTTGATAATTCTAGTGCTGTGTTGATGGACGATATTACTCAGGAAATTCCATGGCCTGGTGCTTGTGGTGGTTAACAGCTGTAGTCACAGGCAAACCTCAGCATACAACGTCGAATTTCCAACTCAATACTGTGGAAATAAATGAGTATGAATAGGAGCTATGTGAATAATGAGTAATGAGTAGTGGGTGAGAAGTGCCTGGTGTCAGTCACACGTTGATTGGCGTGGCGTCAGTCACACGTTGATTGGCGTGGCCTTATGTCAGCAAACTCGCATGGTGATGTCATCTCAGCAGATACACATGGTGACGTCGGCTTCCCACACTGGTAGCTGTGGTGAGTAGCTGAGTAGCGATGCGTAATCTGGGTGAAGAAAAGTGAGTAAGATGCGTTATAAATGTGGCTCTGGTGTTGTGCTGTGTGTCTTGACCTCTGCGTCAGGGAGAGAGTGTTGGGGTGTTGTGTGCTTGTTGCTTTGGTCTTTCTTTTTCTTTACTTGCTTTGTTTTTTATTCTTCTTGCTGCTGCTTGAATTTACGAGAAGATTATAGAGTTGTTTTGTAAACTTGTAGGCTCATACGCTCGTAGGCTGTATTTTGTAGGAATTCACTGTAGAACTGAAACTAATCTTGTAGAGTCTCGCCTGCTTTTGTAGAAATTAACTGTAGATTCGTAGACGATGTCCGTACGTTCGCTGCCTCCAATGTGACTCTCGATTCTTGTAGTAGGAGTTAAAGATGAATACAGGGAGTTGATTTTGATTTATTAGCTTCAGAGAAAATCTTAAGTTGAGCAGGGTATGTATAACAGAGACTTAATATACTAAGTAAGTCTAGTTGGACCCCTCTTCTTGTTCACTCTCTCCACTACCTGTCGGTTCTATAGCTAGCCTCCTTCTGAGCTCTGCTTCCTAAATTCTGGTGTAGCAGGGGTCGTGTCACGTGTGTTACACTGTGGTTGGAATGTTCTAGAAACCTGTGTGTGAGTATGTGTGTATCTGTGCGTATGGTCACTAGGCGCTGTCGTGTGCCTATAAAGCATTCTTTGAGTTAGAGTGTGTAAGCATGTTTAGCATTGCTCGATTCTCGCAGACACAATACCTCTGACTTGCTGCTTCTATCTGTCTGTCTATCTATCTATCTATCCATCTATCTATCTATCTATCATGTTTTCTATAATTAATTGTATTTATAATATGGAGTCCTAACACCTCTACCCTTTACGTTTCTGTCTCACTCTGTCTGAAGATGTAATATACGAAAGTACTCCTTCTCGCTCCCTTCATTTCTCATGTGGTTATTTTGCATACATATCTTCAGGCTTATTAAGATCAGAACTCAAAGGAAGAGGAGTGAGCATGGAGTAATTCGGTCAGCACTACACAAGCAATGGCTTGCGCCTATACTTGAGACAATTGACGACTTTGTCAAGGAAGCAAATCGAAGAGAAATCCTAACCTATTACTAAACAAGAGTGTTGCCAACACTTGATTTCCTATTATAAACAGTAAAGGAACCACCACTGAACTTTTAAAGGAGGAAGAACGAGCCTGTGGAAATTGCTGAGGAGTATGGAATTCAGGTACAAGAAACATTGCAGCAGCAGAACTATATTGATGAAAAGATGAGACATTGTAGCTGCCAGACGTAAATTATTAGGGGACCTTAGGATAAACAGGTGCAGGGAAAGCCCAAGGCCAGAAATTTACCACAGTGAAACCTGGATAAATCTAAATGAGCCTTGAACAGTGCTGGATGAACAAAAAAGGAACAATTGTGGCTCACACATAATCCAGCAATGATGGAAGGTACATAATCGTTCACGCAGGAAGGTCTGAATGCTTTGTTTCTGGTGCACTATTGATGTTTAAATCCAAGGTTGGCAACAAAGGGGATTGCCATGACCCAATGAATAATCACACATTCAAAAAACTGATTTCTAGAGCAACTCTTGCTTAACATTATGGACAGTGCTCCATTTCACAAGGCATCTTCAGAGATTCAAGAAAAAGGGAAATCATGAAGTGATTAACAGACAGCTGTATTCTCCATGATTCCTCTTGTCTATCTATCTATTGCCAGACGCCTCAATCCCGTCCGGGGTGGCCACAAACAAATCGCCTCCAAGTCGGCCAATCCCCCGCCATTTCACTGCCCTGCTCCCAACTCACACCCCCCTCTCTCATATACCTCTCCACCCCATCCCTCCATCTCATCCTCGGCCTCCCCCTCCCTCTTCCCCCCTCCACCTCACTCACATACACTCTCTTCGTCAGTCTTTCACCCTCCATCCTCTCCACATGGCCAAACCACCTCAGTGTGTTCCTCATAACGCTTCCTATCACATCCACATCCACACCACAACGCTCCTTTATATCCTCATTCGTCAGCCTGTCTCTCCATGTGACTCCATAGGTTCCTCTTAAATAGCTCATTTCCACTGCTCTCACTCTTGACTTGTGTCCTTCCAACAACGTCCAAGCTTCACTTCCATACGTTAGAGTTGGTAACACAATACTGTCATGTAGTAACTTTTTCACATCCATGCTCACTTCCCTGTTTCTTATCACTGCTTTCAAAGAACCAGCAACCTTTCTTCCCTGCTGTTCCCTTTCAAGCACTTCACCCTCCAAACCTCCATCCTTACTCATCACACTACCCAAGTACTTAAACATACTCACATTTTCCAATTCCTCACCATCCAACCTCGCTGTACATTCACTGACTTCACCTCTCTCAAAGACCATCACTTTACTCTTCCCTACATTCACCTTTAGATTCCGTTTCTTACACACTTTCCCAAACTCATCCACCAAGCTTTGCAGCTCCCCTTCGTCTTCACTCAACAACACGGCATCATCTGCAAACAACAGTACAGAGAGTTTCCAAACACTATCCTCTCTCACCAGGGCCACTCCAACATCCACTACCCCACCTTGTACCTCTTTTATTACCCCATCCATGTACAGATTGAACAACCATGGAGACATGACACATCCCTGTTTCAACCCAACTTTCAAAGAGAAAAATTCACTTAGTTCACCATCCACACGCACTGCAGCCTTCGCACCATCGTACATACTCTTCACAGGATTCAACAACTTCCCATCTACTCCATATATTCTTAACACTTTCCACAATCCTTGTCTATCCACGCTGTGATATGCTTTCCCCAAATCGATAAAAGCCGCATACAACTTCTTTCCCTTCTCTAGAAACTTTTCCACTAAAGATCTAAGAATGAATATCTGATCTACACAACCTCTTCCCTTCCTAAAGCCTCCCTGTTCTTCTCCAACTAATTTCTCTGTTCTTTCTCTAACTCTGTCAATAAGTATCCTACCATACACTTTTCCTATTATACTAAGAAGACAAATGCCCCTATGATTACCACACACTTCTTTTTCCCCTTTTCCTTTGAACAAGGGAATAATTATACCTGACTTCCAATCCTCCGGGACTCTACCTTCCTCCCAGGCCAATCTGCACATCTTCCACATCCATTCTACTACTATCTCTTCCCCATGCTTCAGCATTTCACCACACACTCCATCAATTCCTGGGGCTTTCCCCGATTTAACTTTCTTCATTGCTTCCACAACTTCTAGCCTACTGATTTCTTCCTGTCTTCTCACCTCCCTCCTTCTCCCAGTTATTCCCCAGCAACTTATACTCGCGTTACTTCCATCCCCTATGTTCAACAATTCCTTAAAGTGTTCTCTCCATCTGCTCACTTTTTCTCCCTTCTCCACTAGTCATCTACCATTTTTATCTTTCACTCCCCTGCTAACTTCACTTCCACCCTGTCTTACTCTTTTCACCTCTTTCCAGAACATTTTCTTACAGTCCCTCCACTTTACACTCATATTCCTTCCAAATTCTTCGTCCACTCTCTTCTTACTCTCTCTTACTAATCTTTTCACCTCTCTCTTTCTTTCTACATATAACTCTCTCTTCCGCCTCTCAACTTCTTCCACGCCCCTATTTCTCATCCATTCATTGTATGCTTTCTTCTTTTGTGCCACAGCCTGTCTCACCTCTTCAGTCCACCACGCTGTTCCTTGCACCCCCTCCGTCTTCTCTTCCTTCCACACACCACATCACATGCTGCACATATTTCTTCTGTAAATATCTTACACACACCTTCCACGTCTCCCATCTACTCCAATTCATATTTGCCCAATCGTTCCTTCACTTCTCTCTTATACGCTGCCTTTTTCTCATCCTCTTGTAACCTTTCCACTCTCCTTGCAACTACTCCTTCCTCTCGTCTTTCCCTTCTTCTATTCCTCCATCTTACTTGAATCCTAATTCTGGCCACCACCAAGTAGTGGTCAGAAAGTCCACTCCCCCAACCTCTATAAACTCTTGCATCCATTACACATCTTTGCATCCTTTCATTCACACACACATAATCAATCATTGCCTTCCTTTCATTCAGTTCACCATCCACCCATCTCATCACTTGCCATGTATACCTGTGGATCATTTTATGCCCGAAGAGGGTATTGGCTATCACCGACCCCCTCCCAGCACAAATGTCCACTAACGCACTCCCATTCTCATCTATCTCAGCAGGCACACCCCACTCACCAACTATTCCATCCACCTTCACATTCCCAACTTTACCATTCATATCACCGATCAAAAACACTCTCTCATTTCTTCCAAACTTTTCCATGCACACTTCTACATTTGTCCAGAACTCTTCTCTCACTCTTCTAGCACGATCTTGCGTTGGCGCATACACACACACAATCGCCCACATTAGTATTCAAACTTTCAACTTTACCCACACAATCCTTGACCCAACTGATCCATACTGTCTTATGCTCTTCTTTCATCTTTTACTTACAACTATACATACCCCTTCCTTTGCCTTCTCATTCTCACCTACTTCTGCACAAATACCCCATCCATACTCCCATTCTCTCACACTTTCTCCCTTCCATTTTGTTTCAGTTATTCCACATATATCCACTTTCGCACCCTCTTGCGCCTGACCTTAACTTTTGCAACTGGTTCAGCTTTACAAGAAAGCCAACTTGCACTGTGAGATTGATTAACTTGCTGCTGCAGCCGGGCACAGAGTACTTCGACTTCCACCATAATATTGCCAGTTTAACTCTGCTGAGCTTACTTGGGCTCAAGTAAATGAAAAAAAAAAGAACAATTCATATGACAAGATAATCCGAAGAGAACTGAAGAGCTTACTCTGCAGGCTCTTGATCATGTTTTTTTTTTTTTTTATGCGAGGAAGAAGGAACCAAAGGCCATGAGACCGCAGTAACAGTTCCCTCCAAGAGAAAAACAACATACAATAGAGAGCCAAATTCAAGATCCGATCATTTTGAGATGCCAGGACACACTGCGTTTGAAAGACTGGAGATCATAGGCAGCAGGAAATACAGACAGAGGGAGACAGTTCCAGAGTTAACCTGTTGCATAAATGAAAGACTGGGAGTAACGGTTAACTCTTGCATTAGAGAGTTGGACAGAAAAAGGATGAGAGTTTGCTGCCAGACGGGTGCTACGCGCCCGTCGTAGAGGTGGAGGAATGCATGCAGACAGTTCAGAGGAGCAGTGACCATTAAAGCAGCGATAGAAAAGAAATAAAGATGCAACAGAGGTTGAAGGGAGTCAATAAGTGGAGGATAGTTAATGAGACGAAAAGCCTTTGACTCCACCCTATTGAGAAGAGCTGTATGTGACTCCAGATAATTGAAAAAAAAAAATGCCTAGAATATACATGGAACATTCAGGAAGACTTCATTAAGAAAGATATTGCTTATAAGCACATGTTTGAGTCATTTTCAAATGAATTGACACAGACGGACTTCAGCAGCGATAAAAGTGATGACACTAAGTCCTGAATAAAGATCTCAGTCCCGAATAATGAACGCAAACCACTTCCAGTGGTGGGGAAAAAAATGTAAATGTAATCCACCTCCTCGTGATGTACCCTGGAAACGTCATTATTGGAGGCTAAATGGATCACAGAATTATTGATTGCAACAAATTGGCTGATCTTATAAACACATCAAACATTGTAAATTAAGAGACAGAGGGGGGGGGGGAACTGCGGACAACAGAGACATGGGTGGAAGGGGTGGTAGAGCACTCCACCCATGCGCTCGCAAATCTTTATAAATTATAAAAAATTATCTATCCCAGCTCTACAATAATTTTCATAAAGTTGAAATGACCATGGAAATCAAGATAATTTTCTGTCTGAGAATTCTTACTATATTCTTGAATTGATTTGGCAGTTGCTGTGAAAATCAGTAAATTAAAAGTGGTATAAACATTATTTACCCATTCTTCCACTCATTCTCGCGCTAATTTTATTACTGTAGCCTTTCTTTACTTTTTGGAAATTAATCACCATACACATTCACGAATATAATGGTGTAAGGGAAAATTATGTAGTACAAATAACTGCATATCTACAGACATTAAAACATTCTTACATCGTGCGATGAAATTTATTATGAGACCTTATCAGCTCCGTGTACACGATAACGGTGCGATAACTGTTGGCGCTGGGGGAAGGGGGGGGGAGGTGGCTTACAGATATATCGAAACTGGATAGCCTTTAAGTGTGGGTATATTAGAGATTATAAAAGGTGATATTTTTTTGTTCATAATCGAATACTCTACCAAAGAACCCAGTTACTTTGCATTATTTTCAGCCTCCGTGCGTTTACTTGGTTTAGGATCATTTGTTACTACAATTGTCGAGTCTTTTCATAGCTTACGTTAAATACTTCAGTATTGTTTATGGTGTGATTTTCTTTCTCGTTTCTAATTCCATTGTCCCTCACTTCACATTTACTAATATAAACCTGTCTACAGTGCTTTGACCTCAATATACAGTTTAGTGAGGTCTCTCTGAATTGCCTCCCTCAGGAAGGGTGTGTCTTCTCAATTTCCAAGTATTGTCTCATCAGCAAAATTTGATATTTTCTTATATATATATATATATATATATATATATATATATATATATATATATATATATATATATATATATATATATATATATATATATGCAGAGACCTCACTTCATAAGCCATATCGCCAGATCATTCAAAGAACCCTTGTCCTCCCCTTTGATGAAAATTTTCTTGATGTTGTTCACATACTGAGGAAACTCAATGTACAAGTAGTATTCAATTATGAGAACACCATCAAAAAAAAAAAAAAAAAACTCATCAAGAACAGCTCTTTCAGTAATTCAGGCGTTGTTTACAAAATCCCGTGTAAAAGCTGTAAAAAAATTTACATAGGACAATCTGGAAAAGATTTGGAAACTAGAATCTCACAACATGAATACAGTATAAGGACGGCCCAACAGAGTAGTGGTTTATTTCAGCACAAAGCATCCAGTGATCACCATATTGACTGGACAGGCTCCAAGATTCTAGCAAGATCAAAAAGCTTAGATGAAAGAAATGTAATAGAATCTTGTCTAATTTCTGGCACATATGAAAAGAATGTAAACATGAGCTATGGTCATTTTAAGTGTGATAAATAGTTAACTGAATTAATTATAAAGCAATATCCCCCAGACTAACAAGTGATTGTTCCCTGTCATCTCCTGGTGGTGTAGTCACACCTGTGTGGGACAAACCAAGCATTAATCCTCTAGGTCTTAAGTTAAGCAGCAGTATTTATCCCCTCCTACCTCTCCCCTTCCCCTTCCCCTCCTCCCTTCCCCTTCCCCCTCCCTCCCACTCCCCTTTCCTCCCCTCCTACTCCCTCCTCCTTTGTCACGTGCATTTTTAGATTCAGGTCATCCTTTGTTGTGTTCCACTCCCTCTGCAGGTGACCATAAGTTGAGCCGCAGGTAAAAATTCAGGTCATCCTTTGTTCTGTGTGCCACAACCTGCTGCGGGTGTGCATAAAAGACCTCTACCCTTTACGTTTCTGTCTCACTCTGTCTGAAGATGTAATATACGAAAGTACTCACTGTCGCTCCTTTCATTTCTCCTGTGGTTAGTTTGCACATATATATATATATATATATATATATATATATATATATATATATATATATATATATATATATATATATATATATATATATATATATATATATATATATATATATATATATATATATATATATATATATATATATATATATATATATATGTAATGAAAATACTGGACAGGTATTTACTACCATTAGACCACACGGAGTTAAGTGCATTATTCTGAACTGCACGGTGTACAGTTCTACCCTCCATTGATGCCAACACTTCGTGAGTACATAGTACACTATATACTGTATGACTCTACTGTATTAATACTATACTGAATTTTATGTATAATTTTCGTCTTTTACTTATGGAAAAGTTTTTCGGGTAGAGGGTCGAGAAAAGCAAGACGAGTAAATCCGCTGAAAGTGAAAATGAAAGAAAAGTGTTCGGGAGCCGAATGCTAATCGTCCGCCAGTATATGCTGTTGGTCAAGTCCAAGATTTAGGTCATATCTTGACACCCTAAAGGTTTCATGTTGATAGCTCAAGCCGTTTATGAGGTAAAGGTGCTAAAGGGGAAGATGAAACTACCCGATCTTTGGCAGCCATTTTAATGACCTTGACCGCGAGTGCCCATTTTCGAACTCGGTCAAGATTTTGGCCATATCTTGATACCTTGATCGCTTCATGTTGATAGCTCAAGCCATTCTTGGAATGTATTGGGAATAGACACACACACACACACACACACACACACACACACACACACACACACACACACACCGTACCGAACCAACACGGCCAGTGGCATTACCTAAATTAGTATCTTTGTATGATTCGAGCTCTGTACCAGGTTAGACTAAATGATTTTTCATTATTAAAAGGAAAAAAATAAGTTTAAACAAGACTTGTTCAAACAGAAAAGAGAACTAAAACAAAAGAATGTGCTGAGTCAGTTGAGGTCTGTTTAGACTACAGCAACACGGGGAATGTAAGTACATACTCTGTACTTTTAGTATTGCAAAATGGATACATACTTTAGTAAAGCAAATTTGGAAAAGAAAAGGGATAAAGGTAAAAAGCAAAATGATGATTTCTACTTTAAGCAACGTTGGGTCTGGTTAGTACTTGGATGGGTGACCGCCTGGGAACACCAGATGCTGTTGGCATCCCTACGTGTCAAGTGGGGTTGGTGGAGGATTAGTGCCCCTCCCTATAAAACAATTAACTCTAAGCCCTTGGCCACCCCGTCTGGGATACATGGCGTCTGGCAATGAATGAATGAATGAATGATTTCTACCAAGAACTGGTTGAAGTGGAGACTCACAATAGACTGGTTGAACATGTACACAAACTAGAAATGGCTTTCAAAAGTGAAATTGATGAAATAAAGAAGCAGATGCACTTGCGTAAGGAAGAAATAGAAAAACTAGGAAGGGAGGCCAACAAGAAAGACACAACCATCAGTGAACTAACAGTGGAACTGAGTACACTTAGGAAGAAAATGAGTGAAATGGCAAGTACAGTAGTCAATCACGAGAGTGTTATGGAAGAGTTCAAAAATGACACAGAGACAATTAGGCAAGTAAGCAGTATTATAGACCAGAGCAGTGATATTGAGGAGAAGATAACACAGGTGAATGAAGCTGTGCAAAGCTACAAACATGATGTGGAAACCACGTATGCTGAAATGGTGAAAGTAAAGAAAGACTTAGAAACAAGGGTGGAGGAAAAAAGCATTAAAAAGGAAGTGAAAAGAATAATCCAAAACA
The DNA here is from genome assembly GCF_032717465.1 of Coenobita brevimanus. Lineage (NCBI taxonomy): Eukaryota > Metazoa > Arthropoda > Malacostraca > Decapoda > Coenobitidae > Coenobita > Coenobita brevimanus. Next base: position 34,200,431 of record NC_137003.1, read on the forward strand.
ATCCAAAGTTAGTCAGAGATTCAGTAGATATAAACAAATCTATAGTAATCACTGGTATAGAAGAGGAAGAAGTAAAAAACAAGATCACAAGAGACTAAAAGGAGATGGCAAATGCAATGAGCTTATTGAAAGAAGTATCAGAGGAAATCTGTAGTAAAGACATAGAGGAACACAAAAGGTTAGGGAAATACGAGAAAAGCAAGACAAGACCTCTAAAGGTGACTTTCCAGAGTGTAAACACTGTAGAAGAGATACTAAAAAATGCAAAGAATCTTATGGAAAAAGAGGAGTTCAAAAATGTATGGATAAAAAGATGCCTAACAGAAGAGGAACTGGAATTACTGAAAGAGAAAAGGGAAGAAGCAAAAACAAAAAATGAGGAAGATCAGAAGAGGAGAAGAAGAATTTTTTTTACAAAGTAATAGGATTGCAGGTACGAAAGTGGTACACAAACAGGATGGAATAAAAAGAAGGAAGGTAGTAGAACCATGTCATGACAAGTATATAAACAAGATGATAAAGTTGATGTACTCAAATGTGGATGGAATGGTATCTAAATTACTAGAGATGAATGATTATGTCAGAGAAAATGAACCACAAATAATATGCCTAACTGAAACAAAATTAACACCAAGGATATCCAATGACATACTAAATTTAGAGGAATACAATATATGGAGAAGAGACAGAAATTTAAAAAAAGGAGGAGGAATTATAATATTAACTAAGAAAAATCTAAAAGTCAATTAAATAAAACTAGATATACCATCACAAGTAGAACTGATCTTCAGAACACATCTGAAGGGAAAGTAATTGTAGCCAATTTGTACATGCCACCCAGATCAAACACATGGGAAAGAGATGAATATGAGGACCTGGCAGAGAGTACAATTCAGAGTTTAAGATCATTACTACATAAAATGGAAGAGAAATCGGAAAGAATTACACTAACTGGGGATTTTAATACAAATATAAATTGGAATACTCTAGATATAATTAGCCAAGAAAGCTGTTGGGACCAAAAGCTCCTGGATCTCGTGCAAGAGTTTTTCCTAACGCAACATGTTAGGGAAACCACCAGAAAAAGAGGACGATGTACCTTCAGTGCTAGATCTAATAGTTACTAGGCAAGAAAATGATATTGACATTTTAATATATCACCCTCCACTCGGCAAAAGCGATCATGCAGTACTAAATTATAATGTCAGGATAGAATATGACATAGTAAACAGCAATGACAGTTACAAAAAGAGCCTAAACTATAAAAAGGGAAATTATCAAGACCTGAAGAAGTATTTCTTAGAAGTTGATTGGGAAAATGAGCTTAGAGGACAAGATTTAAATGCTGTATATATATATTTTTTTTTGAATTTTATGAAATAGGAGTCCAGAAGTACATCCCACAGCACAAAGAAGCAGATAAGAAAATACAGAAATGATTCAATACAGAATGTAAAAAATCAAAAGAAAGAAGAGATTTGTTGTGGAATAGATACAGAAGACACAATAGTGAAAGGGCGTATAATAATTACAAACAGGCAAGAAACGATTATACAAGAATAAGGAGCGAAGCCCAAAAACAGTTTCAGGAGGATATAATAAATAAAAGTAGTGATCAACCAAAGCTGTTTTACAGCTATATCAGAAGCAAAACCAAAGTAAAAGATATAATACAATCCATTACGGACGTGGGAATCACTTATACACAAGAGAAAGATATTTGTGAAGCACTAAATAAGAATTTCCAATTAGTTTTTACAGAAGAGAAAAAATTTGAGAGGGACTATGTGGAACATGCATGTCCACACATACTACCAGATATACAAATAGCAGAAAAAGTAATACAGGAGGAGTTAAGTAAATTAGACAGAGGAAAAGCAAGTGGTCCTGATGAAATTTCATGTTGGGTACTACGAGAATGTGCAAAGGAGTTAAGTAAACCATTATTTTTAATTTTCAAGAAATCCTTGAGTCAAGGTAAACTACCTGATATTTGGAAAAAAGCAAATATTGTCCCCTTATTCAAGAAAGGAAATAGACAAAATCCACTCAACTACCGACCAGTATCACTGACCAGTGTTGTAAGCAAGGTATTAGAAAAGCTTATAAGAAAAGCTTGGGTAAATCATCTAGAAGAACACAGTATGATAACAGAAAGACAGTTTGGTTTCAGAAAATGAAAATCATGTGTTACTAATCTGTTGAGCTTCTATGACAGAGTAACAAACACAATACAGGAAAGAGGATGGGTGGACAGTATCTATTTAGATTTCAAGAAAGCTTTTGACACAGTACCACACCAAAGACTTTTATGGAAACTGTACCATCAACGAGGAATTCGAGGCAAACTGTTTTGTTGGATGCAAGACTTTCTCATAAAAAGAGAAATGAGAACAGTACTAAGAGGAAACTACTCATCATGGAACGAAGTGACTAGTAGTCACACAGGGTTCAGTGCTGGCACCAATCATGTTTTTAGTGTATATAAATGATATAAACAGTAACACTGGAAATGAGAGCTATCTGAATATGTCTGCAGATGATGCAAAAATACAAAGGAGAATTACTAACACAGGCTCTTGTAAAGAGCTACAAGAAGAATTAAATAAACTTCATGAATGGAGTAGTACATGGCAAATGGAATTCAGTGTGGACAAGTGTCATGTAATCAAGTTTGGTAAAAGTGGAAAAAGACCGGATTGGGATTATAAGTTAGGAAATAAAACCCTATACACATCAGAAAGAGAGAAAGACCTAGGTGTGATTATCAATAACAGACTATCTCCGGCTGACCACATCAGCGAGAAGGTACGGAACATGTATACACTGCTTGCAAATATGAGAATAGCATTCACATACATAAATGAAGACATGCTAAGAAGGATAATAACATCATTCATTAGACCAACCCTGGAATATGCATCAGTAGTCTGGAGTCCTCATCTCAAAAAGCACATAGACAAGATTGAAAAAGTTCAAAGGGCCGCTACAAGATGGATACCAAGCTTAAGGGACCTAAGCTACGAAGAAAGACTAAATAAACTGAATCTACCAACACTACAGGAGAGAAGGAAGAGAGGTGACATGATAATGCTATATAAGTGCATATCAGGGAAGGAGAAAATAGACATAAATGATTACTTAACATATGGAGAGGCATCAGCAAGAGGACACTGCAAAAAACTGCATAAGAAGAGAGGTGATAAAGACGTAAGGAAATTCAGTTTCCCAAACAGAGCAATTGATCAATGAAATGCACTACCGAATGAAATAGTGTGTGCCAAAACAATTCACAAATTTAAGGATATGTACGATAAATATGGTTTAAGACACGGGACAGTACGAGCTTGACTCATTCCTGTAAAGATACAATTAGGTAAGGTAAGAACACACACACACACACACACACACACACACACACACACACACACACACACACACACACACACACAGAGGCAGGCAAAAGCAATATCGATCCGCCTTCTAAAGGCGGGCGACAATAAAGAGCATGATTTTCATCGGCGGAAAATATGTACTACCAGTATGGTTTTCATCCTAACTGACTCTATCAACGAGCCTGCAATATCCATTTTGTTAAATGTTTACTCATATGATTTAAAACATGGAAAAATAAACTGAAAGAATAAATCTTGAGTGTTTATTGGTGAACTGGTGATTTTGAAAGCAGCGTTGTATAGAAGAAATATCACGACTCCCTTGCACACGCTTGTGTATGCAGCAACAGCCCACCAATTTATTCCTCGTCTGATTACCATCACTCCGCCTCTCACATGCTACCCAGCTGTTTTCCAAATAAAAACAGTAAATAAACACGAATTGGAAGGGCAGTAATTTTTTCCAACAAAGTAAGCCTTCATTTCCATCAGCTATGCTTTATCTTCTCTGGCAGTGCAAATGTGTTTTAAGATGAATTTATACATCATCTTATAATGCATTTGCACTGAGAGAAGATAAAATCTAGCTGTGAGAAAGGAAGGTTTGCTTTGTTGGATAAAATTCCTGTGCTTGCTGTTCCTACGTATTTACTGTATTATCTGACAACCGGTTGGTTGACCAGTGAGGGGTGGGGTGACTGCAGTCAAGTGAGGAATAAATTGGTAGGACGCAGCCGTGTACGTAACTGTGAGCAAGGTAGTCGTGATAAATCGACTGTACATCACTACTTTCCAAATCATCAGTTCACCAATAAATGCTCAAGATTTGTTTCTTTAGTTTACTTTTAAATGTTTTTTATGAGTAATATTTAACAGAATGGACTTGCCAAGATGCTTTAAGATACTGCAAGGTCGTTGACAAAGTCGGTTCGTTAGGTAGAAAAACTTACACACTTTCTGCCTATGAAAAGCATGCCTCTTTTTTTTTGATGGATTTATTCGTCTTTCTTTTCTTGACCCTGTGTCATGAAAACTTTCCCTTGAGTAAAAGATGAAATTTTAAAATAAATTTCAATAAAGTGTTGATACGGTTCAGTAATACTGTACATTGTGTACCAGTGTATGTACTCACCTAGTGTTGGCATCAATAGAAGGTAGAGTAGTACACCATGCCAAACAGTACGGAACATTTAATCCCGTGTGGTCTAGTTTCAGTAATTACGTGTACAGTAATTTCTAAATCACAATTGAGCACTAGGAAATTAAGTACTGAGAGGCCACAAGCTTTGCAACAACAAAAAGCTAGGCATGGCAGGCCACAGATTAAGTCACTGCATGGTCACAAGAGCAGAGCACATAGATACATCTTCCAATCGTACCAGCCAGAGAAGCAAATGACGTGTTAACCAACAGGCCATCGGCTTCCGCATACTGAGTAGCAATTAAAAATCTCAACAGACTTTGCTGTTGGAAAAAGAGAGAAAAAATCGTGTGGTCGAAATGAAAACCAGGGCTACATAATTTCGATTAAGCATCGGAAGCTTATATTATTATGGTGAAAACCGGGAAAACGATTAGTATATATATATATATATTCTAAGTGAGGGAGTATTTGTCGTCCAGAGACAGGACACGGTTAATTAAACTGGCTGCGAATGACAGTAATGAATTATATCCAAGCTACAGTTAATGATTTTTTTTTTTTTTTCAGCTCAGAAAAGCTTCTCACATAATAGTATGTTAAAACTGTCTTGATTAACACGTAAAATGATATAGAACCTCTCCCCCACTTTCTTTTTTGCACTTGATGTCAGCTGATTTTCTTTGACACAAAGAAACCCATGACACGCAAATTATCTCATTAAGATGACTTTTTTTTTTTTTTTTCACTTCATTACGTCTACGACCTAATAGTTCAAGTGGAGTAGACTGTAGCACCAGTCGAGCAGGGCATTACTCATAAGGTGGATGGAAAGCTAATAACAGGCAGAGCCGGAGCTCCCGTTTCATCAGCCCTCAGGACTAGTTCCTGACCATCCCCCTTTGCTGAGCTTTTTCAGTGCTTCACTAACACAGAGAATAGACCACCATGCTCTATAATAAAAGTTTCTCTAACTGTCTACACCAAACTACATGCACAGTATGCACTACACTTCCTTTTCAAAATTAAAACAAGAAATATGGCTGCAACAAATCAGGCCTCAGAGTCCCCAGGGCGGGGACAATAAATGCCCCCACCATCCGCCCCTCTCCCAGTGACGACTCTTTGAGCTGCCTGGATCCACTGTCTGACTCCCTTCTTCTTCATCTCTGCAACATTCGCGGCCTTCCCTTTAACTTTCTGTCTGTTGAACACCACCGCTCCTCTTCTAAACCTCACCTTCTCCTCCTTACTGAAGCTCAGCAGTCTGAGGCAACTGATAGCAAACTCTTTTCTGTATCCTCCTACTTTCTCTATACTCATTTCAAAGCCAAAGGAGGATGTTGCGTATATGTAAGCAAAGACCTATCTTGTTCTTGTGTTCCTGAACTTGATTCTTCTGAATTCTCTACTCTCTGGCTTCGGCTTTCCTGTCATTCTCTGACAGATATGCTGTTTACTCATTTCCTATTTCTACTGACTATCAAAAATTCTTTGACTATCTTACTTCTACGATGGAACACATTCTATCCATTTCTCCATTTTCTGAAATCTCCATTCTAGGAGATTTCAATGTTCACCGCCACCTTTGGCTCTCCTTTCCTTTCGCTGATCCACCTGGTGAACAAGCCTCCCTCTTTTCTATCCTAAACGACCTAGAGCAGCTTGTTCAGCACCCTACCCATATCCCTGACCACCTTGGAGAGAGCTCGAACATACTTGACCTCTTCCTTACAACTAATCCTTCTGCCTACACTGTTAATCTTTTCTCCCCGTTGGGCTTCTTCGATCATAACCTTGATACCATAACCTGTCCTATCACTCTGGTACGGCCAGTGGACCCTCCAAACAGACGTCGTCCGTGGCACTTGGGAGCTGCAGATTGGGAGGCCCTCAGGCAGTACTTCTTTTATTTTCCCTGGAATCATTATTGCTTTGACAGCCGGGAGCATCTGAGTGTGCCTTGCGCATTATGGAGGTTAATCTCTCGGGCATGAAAGCATACATTCCTTTTTCATATCCTCTGACTAATGCAAGAAAGCCTTGGTTTAATCACGCTTGTTCTAATGCTATCTGCAACAAGGAGAGGACCTATAAAAGATACCAGAGCCAATCCACCCCTCAGTCTTTTATGTTTCTGCCCGGAATCGTGCTAAGGCTGTTCGTCGCTCTGCTAAAAATAATTCCATCCGTACTAAATGCTCTCAACTCTCCAGCTCGAATTCTTCCCGCTTCTTCTGGCATCTTGCCAAAAACCTTTCTAACAACTTTACCTCATCATTCTTCCCTCCTCTTCTCTATTCTGATGGCTCTGTAGCTATTTCTTGTACTGATAAAGCAGATCTGTTTGCTCAGACTTTCTCCTCCAATTCCACCTTAGACGATTCCGGTGCTGTTCCTCCATCACTTCCCCCCTCTGACACCCTCATGAATGACATTAAAATTTCTTCAGCTGATGTATTTTCTGCCATCACTGACCTCAGTACTAACAAGGCATATGGACCTGATGGAATCCCTCCTGTTATCAAGAACTGTGCGTCTGTGCATGCACCCTGCCTAGGTAAACTCTTTCGCCTTTGTCTTTCAACTTGTACCTTTCCTTCTTGCTGGAAGTTTGCTCTCATTCAGCCAGTTCCAAAGAAGGGTGACCATTCCCATCCCTCTGACTATCGTCCAATTGCTTTAACATCCTGTGTCTCAAAAGTCCTCGAGTCGATTCTTAACAGAAAAATCTTAAAGTATCTTTCCTATCACAACCTTCTTTCCGATCGTCAGTATGGTTTCCATCAGGGACGCACCACTGGCGTTCTTCTCACCTACCTTTCAGACTCCTGGTCATCCTCCTTTCGGGACTTTGGCGAAAGCTTTGCCATTGCACTTGACATCTCAAAGGCTTTCGATCGAGTCTGGCATAAATCTTTAATTTCCAAACTGCCCTCTTACGGTTTCTATCCTAGCTGTGCCTTCATCTCTAGCTTCCTTTCTGGTTGTTCTATAGCTGCTATTGTAGACGGCTATCGTTCTTCTTCTAGATCTATGAACAGTGGTGTTTCTCAGGGCTCTGTCCTATCACCAACTCTCGTTCTCTTATTCATCAATGATCTTCTAAGCTGTACATCTAATCTTATCCACTCGTATGCTGATGATTCCATCCTTCACCTTGCCATTCGGTTCCCGCAACGTCCATCTCAGCAGTTACTTCAACAAACAGGGGATGAGGCTATTGCACACCTAATGTCTGACTTGGCCCGTATCTCTGACTGGGGTAAAAATAATCTTGTTATTTTTAATGCATCAAAGACTCAGTTTTTACACTTATCAACCCGTCAAAATCTTCCACAGGTGTACCCACTAATGTTTAATAATATGCAGCTCAATTCTGCATCATCCTTGACATGCTTGGGGTTTCATTCACACGGGACTTATCTTTGAAAGATCATATTGCATCTCTTGTAAACTCTGCTTCCAAGAGATTAGGTGTGCTAAGCCAACTCCGTGCCTTCTTTACCCCTGCACAGTTGTTGACTTTATCTCTATCTATCTATCTATATACCTAGGCTGCTTCCCCCAAGGAAAGGGAGGTAGCCGAGACAGGATGACTCACTCTCCATTTACTCATCCATTCAAACACATTCATTCGCATCTTAGCCCCAAAGGGGAGAACGGACAGATCCTCACCGCACCACACCGCACAAGGGTCAACTGGGCAATGCAATCAGTGACATCCGCAGCAGGGCCCGACAGCAGAACTGGTTTACCCCTGCCACATCATAACAGACCCATCCCCTTACCCGCACCTGACCTGACTAGCTGATCAGACCAAATGCGGGAGAATATCCCCTCAGGGCTGCGTCATCACTTATTCATTCACAATTTCTCTCCATTTATTTCTGTCACGCACAGCCACTCTTCCTTGCTCAACAGACATCCCTCTCGCATCCAGCGCTCTCTTCACACTGTCCATCCATCCTATTCGTGGTCTTCCTCTCAGCCTTACACCTTTCACATCAGATCTAGTTATCTTTTTCACCAATCGCTCATTATCCATTCTCTCCATATGCCCAAACCATTGCAACACCCTCTGCTCAACTCTGCCAGCCATCTCCCAAACAACTCCAGTTCTCCTTCGCACTTCATCATTTCGCACCCGATCCATACGCGTCACTCCACACATACTCCTCAGACATCTCATCTCCATTACATTCAAACTTTTCCTCTCTGCTACACCCATATTCCATGTTTCAGCCCCATATAATGCAGTCGGTACCACAACACCCTCATACAGCCTTCTCTTTACATCCATTCTAAGCGAACGACATTTAAACACTTTTTTCATTCCTCCCAGCACCTTTCCTACTTCATTTATTCTAAACTTCACTTCTGCATCTATTCTTCCATCCACAGCAACATGTGACCCTAGATATTTAAAACAATCTACCTCCTCAAGCAACTCACCATTCAAAACTATATTCATCCCCCTACCATCTATCAACCTCGTACACTTCATCACTTTACTCTTATTCTCATTTACTTTCAATTTCCTCCTTTCACACACCCTTCCAAACTCCTCTACCAACTGTCTCAATCTCTCCTCTGAATCAGTCACCAGTGCAGTATCATCTGCAAACAGCAGCTGCTTCAGATTCCACTCTCCTCCATCAACATTTACCAGACTCAGACCACCTAAAACTCTTGCATTCACCTCCCTTACAACACCATCCATGTAAATATTAAACAACCAAGGCGACATCACACATCCCTGTCGCAGCCCCACTCTCACGGGAAACCAATCACTCACAGCATTTCCCACTCTTACACACGCTCTACTATTTACATAAAAACTTTTCACCCCTTTTAGTAACCTACCATCAAGTCCATACAATCTTAAAACAGTCCGCAAAGCCTCCCTATCAATTCTATCATACGCTTTCTCTAAATCCATAAATGCCCAAAACACATCCTTGCCTTTCGCTAAATACTTTTCACACACTTGTCTCACAGCAAACACCTGATCAACGCATCCCCTCCCTCTAAAGCCACACTGCTCATCACTAATCACTCCCTCTGTACCCTCTCTAACTCTCATAATTAACACTCTACCATACACCTTACCTACAACACTCAACAGACTTATACCCCTAAAGCTAGTACATTCATACTTATCACCCTTGCCTTTATACAACGGGACCACACAAGCACTTGCCCAGTCAATTGGCACCATACCTTTCTCAAAGCACACATTCAACAATCTTACTAACCAGTCAACAATAGTCACTCCACCACCCTTCAGGCATTCCACAGCACACCCATCCATACCTGCAGCTTTCCCTGTTTTCATCTCCTTTACTGCCTTCTCCACTTCCTCCTTCGTGATCAAGGAATCATTCAACTCTCCCAACACATTTATACCTTGCACCCTTCCATCCGCCACAATCTCAGCCACCCTTTCCTCCTCTACATTTAACAATCTTTCAAAATACTCTGCCCATCTCTTCCTTACTGCATCCATCTCAATTAACATCCTTCCATCCTCTGATTTTACTCGTTCTTCCTTCCCAGACTCTCCCTTTCGCACCCTTTTCACCTCCTTCCAAAACATTTTCTTATTCTGCTGAAAATTCTCTGTCAGCCGCCTACCCCACCTCTCATCTACTGCCACTTTAGCATCACGCACAGCCCTTCTCGCTCTATTCCTCTTCTCCTTATACCTTTCATATGACATCTCATCCTTCCTCTGCAGCCACACTTCATATGCACGTCTCTTCTCAGCCACAGCCATACTTACTTCCTCGCACCACCATTCACTTCCTTTTCTTACACCACCACCCACACGTCTCACACCACACACCTCTTCTGCATGCCCCACCACAGCACTCTTAAGCAACTGCCATTCCTCCTCCACGCTGCCATTTTCCCGATCTTTCACTGCGTTCCACTCATCTTTCAATTTCTCCTGATACTCTATCTTTTTCTCTCTTTTATACACGGATTTTATTCGCCCCAGCTTAGAGTACAACTCTCATGCGTGGGGAGGCTCCCCACATACAGCTCTTCTCAATAGGGTGGAGTCAAAGGCTATTCGTCTCATCAACTCTCCTCCTCTTACTGGCTTCCTTCAACCTCTGTCTCTTCGCCACACTGTTGCATCTTTATCTCTTTTCTATTGCTACTTCAATGGTCGCTGCTCCTCTGAACTGTCTGCTTGCATCCCTCCACTTCTACGACGAGGGCGCAGCACCCGTCTAGTAACAAATTCTCATCCCATTTCTGTCCAACACTCTAATGCAAGAGTTAACCGTTTTCCCAATCTTTCATTTATGCAACAGGTCAACTCTGGAACTGTCTCCCTCTGTCTGTATTTCCTACTTCCTATTATCTCCAGTTTTTGAAACGCAGTGTGTCCAGGCATCTCGAAATGAATGGATCTTGAATTTGGTTCTCCTTTATATTGTTTTTATTTTTTTCTTGGAAGGAGTGTTCATGCGGGCTCAGCCTTTGGTTCCTTCTTCCTGGCATAAAAAAAAAAGTCGCCCAAGGACACCTAGAAATAATTGTATACACGACGTCACAGACCTGACAGGTTATGTTCCCCTACAATGTTGTAGTTATTCATTCCCATACATCTCCGGCCGTCTTCATTCTTTCCCCTTTGTCACACACACACACACACACACACACACACACACACACACACACACACACACACACACGCACACGCGCGCGCGCGTGCGGTTACAAGTAGAAACAAGCTACGGCACATCAACGTACAAATAGTACCCACTGAGTTAAATCATATTAAGGTATGATAGCACGGAATGCGAAAAAAGAAATAAATCGTGATCATTCTCCTATTTACATAATGAAATCTATGTTCGCCTCCAGGGCCACAAAAAGAAAACAACTCAGAGCTTCATCTTTGAAGCGCACTTAACATCAACGACTACAACATCAAGCACTGACACAGTGCTCCAATGAGTCCTTCAACCTGTCATGAGGGCCGTCCACATGATCAGTGTGCAGGTGTGGTTCTTCAATATGGTAGTGAATAATTGTTGGAAAACTTCTTGTCGTGAGGAGAAAGAATACTTTGACTGTAATCGACTACCGGTACTTATTGCGTGGTTGATCATCTTGCTTTGAAGCTGAAAAACAGTGTACAGTAGTCGGACATGATAGGCAACTGGTCCTGTGGAAGGACCATAACTCCATACCTTTGGTTCTGCCTTGTGACCTTGAACTTTGATGATTGTTCTTAAAACTGAATGAGTTCATCGCTTCCTGAACCTAAATCCATTCATCAAAACTGGATAAAATCGTATCAAAAGTTTTTACGTTGACATTCTCTGACTTGAATCGTTAATCTATAATTTTGAAAATTTAGCCGAATTATCATCGCTTGAACTTAAGCAGTCCATAGACAGATTCAAATCGACTCAAAATTATTTGAGCAAAGAGGTCGAAACGTTGACATTGCCTTTTACCCTTGAGAGATTGTACTCAGAACTGAATCCCCTCACCCATTCCCATCTCTCAGCCTTCCATCAAATACATGTATGACCAAAATCGATCTAAAAAGAGTATAGTTGACACTGCACTTTACCAGCTACTTATGATCTGTCAAAAATTAATCACCTATTCCCACGAAAGATCAATTAAGTGTTAATCACCTGTTCCTCCGTTGGTTCAGGGTCACTGTGCCATATTTAGTGTAATTCATTCCACCAGTATTTCTTTGATCTAGCTAAGAGAGAGAGAGAGAGAGAGAGAGAGAGACTGACAAAATGGGCCAAGCAGACAACCTTCCGTGCTGCGCGCTCAGGAATTTCAGGAATGAAACTACATATCCTTAAATCTACTGAGGAATTTGAATTCTACTATGCATACTGCGAAATTACCAAATATACAAGCTTGCTTTCTCTTCCTTCAGTTTCTTGCCTTCTTTGTCCCATTCCCAGGACTTCTCTCCTTCATTTCTCATATCTCCTTTTCCCTACTTAATCCGTTACCAGTTTTCTTCCACAATATTTCACTTCCTCTTGTTTCCCGCCCCGTCAATTTTCTTGCAGCTTCTCCGTTTAAATTTCCCATTCCTTCTTTCCTATTCCTATACTCCTCACTTCCCATTCTTTTCTTTTCTCCTTCAAGCTCCCCGTTTTCAGTGCTTCTTTTCTCTTTTTCCCTAACAACTTCGGTAGATCGACTTCTTTTAACAGTCTGACCTGGGCTCATGCAGAGGATTTCATGTAGCTTTGAAGACTTGTTAAACTGAAAACTGGAAGACATAACATCCTTTAATAATGCTTCAAAAGATAACTATTATTCATTTCTTTAGAGGGATAACCTTCGTTAAATTCATTCAGGATGAATGGTCTATTATACGGTGAATAACGTCATCTACAGCTATCAAGGCTAACACAGTATCATGGTGAAACGAACTGATACAGCTGCATGGATCCTTCACCCCCTCACTTCTTTTTCTACCAATGAGTTTCATGTCCCATAGTGCCCCCCTCCGTTTTACTCTTCGAATTGATTTTCCCTATCTGTAATTCAGCACGTTACATTTTTGTTGTTGCTTATTTACTCTCGTGATAATTATATATATATATATATATATATATATATATATATATATATATATATATATATATATATATATATATATATATATATATATATACTGTATATATATATATATATATATATATATATATATATATATATATATATATATATATATATATGCACACACAAGAAAAAGGTAATTTCACTGATAAATGTGCGATATGCCCATCAACAGTAATTAGTTGGTTACGATTTTGTGAAATAATTTCAAGAATTTTGTGTTCGCGTTGACTTGTATGTGAAGTCACTGTGAATAGACAATACATTAAAATTACTGGAAATTTGTAATCCGCTGGTATATTTCACAATGCTTACGACTGCGTGAGGTGACAGTCAACACCATGGATGAGGCCGATGGAACGAGAAGGATAATTAGTCCATTAATCCGAGTGACGTTATTACACTCCTGTTCGCGAAGCGAGAGCTGGTTTGGGGTTTTGAATGGTGTGTGTGTGTGTGTGTGTGTGTGTGTGTGTGTGTGTGTGTGTGTGAACTAGAATAAGTTTTTATCCAGTTATCACCAAATACGTTTAGGGTCAAGATCACCGTGCTAGTTGAAAATCTATCTATCTATCGATTGCCAGACATCTCAGTCCCGCAATTGGCGGTCACAAACAAATAGCCTCCATGTTGAAAATAAACTTTTTTTTTTTTTCAATTTGTGCCAGATTTAGTGGAGTGGCCGAGGATTGGGAAAGACTGAAGTTATTCAGTATTAAGAACACTCAGGCAACGATCAACATCACATCAGCACTGCAAAAGTTAGATCCGAGGACGTGTTTATTAACCAAATGAGTCAAACAGTTTTGTTTCTATTGGAACCAAACTTGAAGAAAGGGTTATGGGTTCAGGTCTATGGATAAGGTTGCAGGGCTGATTGTACGATGACCTAGCAAAATCAATTTGAACAGCTTCATACACAATAGGCCAAACTTGGGGAATAGCAAAGAATATGGTTGGAATGAAGTCATTCAGGTCTATGAACCATATAACAAGATCTCACGGGAGAGTAAAGTTCCACCCACATATTCTTTTTCCACCAGTATCATTAAAAACAGTTACGGTCTGATTTCAGCCAAGCTTAATGGATGTGTTAAGAGGAAGCAATAATATAAAGCCTTCTTTTTTCTATTCATAAGTAAAGGTCAAGATCAAAGGTAAAGGACAACTTCATACATTTTATCCAACTTAGACCAATCTTTGGGGAAGCGTTGTTGGTATTACAAGAATGAAAAGATTCGGGTTTGAGAACAAACAAAGGTAATGATCACGGGAAAAGGTTAAAGGCAAGATCACAGCAAAAGATAAAATCAGCTAATTAGATATGATGTAAACTAAACTTGGCGACAGCCTTAACTTTCCTGCATGACAGGTGAGATTCAGAGAACAGTCATTCAAAGGTTAAGGTCATGGGGCAAGGTCAAAGTTCGAACCATGGGTCTGCGTGTAAGCAAAATTAGTGTAAGAGTTTTTATCTTATTTAGATCAGACTTACTGGGTGGGCTGAGGATCATCCAGGAGGCTGACTTATTGTTTTGTGGAGAAATAGGTCAAAGATGAAGGTCACATGGCACGGCCGAGTTAAGCAGTTTTCATATGATGTAGACTAAGCTTTGTTGAAGTGTTCCGAATAAGCAAGGATAAAGAAATTCAGAGTTTAGAACAACTAAACATAAATCAAGGTCACACGGGAAAGGTAAGTTGTCAAAGGCACCACCAGTTCTACTTTGATCTACGACAACCTTGGTGGAGGGGTTAAAGGACAGACAATAATTAAGGAGGCTAATGCGGTTTTGAGAGTAATCTGCTGAAACTAAAGATCATAGGTCAAAACAAAACATTCGATGCTTTGACCAATTGCTGGGCGTGGGTATTTTATTCCAGGAAGGTTCCTTCTTGTTTTAATTATATCCGCGTTCAAGATGTCAAGCAAATTAAGTGGAAGGGCTGAAGGACTTCCATTGAGAAGACCCATATTATTATCACTTGGTAAAAGGTCAAGGTCTCAGGACTAGGAGAACGTTTCCTTGGCGAAATCCAATTAAAGAGTTATTTTCCAATTAAAACAAGAAGAGTTGAAGATGAGACAAGAATGAAATAACTGAGTTTTATGAACAATCAGTGAAAGGTCCAGGACACCAGACAATGTCAAAATTCAGCTCGTGTGTGTGGGTGCTAGCAAAATTACTCGAACAGTTTAAGTCCAACTTTACTAAAGCTAGGTGGAAGAGTTGATTGTAAGGCATGGAATAAATCTTTGAGAACACTAAGATAAAGGTCAAGGTTACAGAGCATGGTCAACAGATTTTTAAAAATCCAAGTTACACAAAACAAGTGGAATGACTGAAGATGAGAGTAGTTAAAAATAATATATGGCCTTAGGAACAATCAGTCAAAGGCCAGAGTCATATGAAAAGGTCAAAACCCAAGACCATAGGACAAAGTTATTTTCAACAATTTTAATTTGATTTGAAAAATACTTGATGACAGGTTTAAGGATCAAGCAATAACCATGGATTTCAGTCATGAGAGTAATCAGTCAAATGTCAATGCCATGAGGTAAAGTAGAAATTCGACCGTTGCGTCTCCGTGTGAACAAACTACAACAATTTTTACCTGATTCGGAACGTGCTTGCTAAGGGAGTGTAGGATCACCCTAAAGGTTGAATTATAAATTTTGAGGAAAATAAGTCAAAGGTCAAGGTCACAAGGTAAGTTCACCATAATCGGCTTTTGCACGATGGAAACGAAACTTTGTGGAATAGTTCATCTTAGGACAAGGATAAAAAATATTATATTTGAAGGACAATCATTTAAAGGATATCAAAGGGGAAGGTTAACTTCAAGGTAACTGGGCAAGTCAACTCTAAAAGCTTTGATTTGATGTGAAGCAAAGCTGGTGAAATGGCAAAGGGTTTGCTCAGATTGGATAAAGTTACAGTCACGGCGCTAATTCAGATATTCGGCCCATGGAACAGTCAGTGGACGTGGGTCTTGCCCTCCGAATACTCCTTGTCGGTAGTACAAGATGACATTATTCAGCTTAGGGAGAGATATCTCTCCCTGTCAGGGCACTGAAATCTATATCGTACACTTCCATTTCGAAAATCCTCTTCCCATCCTCAATAAAATCAATAGGAGATAACAAAATCTTCATCAATAATTAAGTCCTACGAGTGAAGATTTTTATGCAGGATGAAGATGGAAAGGCGGATGAAGAGGAGTGGGATGGTGGGACGGCACACGGTGGAACCAACTGAAATGAACTTGGATTGAATACGGAATTGCATAAGGCAATAAACTAACACACGTAAACCAATGAGATAGGATAGTGAGAGGAGGAAAGAAGCTTTACGCAAGAGATGGGATTAAAGGAAGTGTATGACAAGAAATCTGGTAGTGAATGCATCGAAAATAACTAAAGTCAATGTGTGCTATTCATCTTCCTCTATCCCTCCATGCTCGTCTCTCTGTTTCACCCTCCCATGCTTTTTTCACTCCATCCTGTCATACTTACTTCATAGTCCATTTTCTTATCTTCACAGTATTTTACTTCCATTCTTCTTCCCGATCATCCTTCCTTCCCTCTTTTTCTC
The DNA here is from genome assembly GCF_032717465.1 of Coenobita brevimanus. Lineage (NCBI taxonomy): Eukaryota > Metazoa > Arthropoda > Malacostraca > Decapoda > Coenobitidae > Coenobita > Coenobita brevimanus. The sequence continues at coordinate 34,217,188 of NC_137003.1, forward strand.
CTTTCGGCCACTCCCCTTTCTGTGCTATCTTCTTTCTTTCCAGACACCCGTTCTTTCTTCTCACCCTCCTCTTGTCCTCATCCATTTTCTCTTGTCTTGGTTTCTTCTTTCCTTTCCTCCCTTACCCATACTTTTCTCCTTTCCTCCCATCTCCCATCCTTGCTTTCTTCCTTTCTTCTCTCATTCAGTTTTCACTTCTTTCCCTTTCATCCGTCTCTCCTTCTTGCATTCTTTCCTTGTTCTTTCATTCTTTCCTCTATTCCTACCTCCCATCTTACATCCCGCCGTTTCTCCTCTCAATGCTCATTCTTCCACACTTCCTTCCTTCCCTTATTCTCTCATTCTACGATCCATCCTCCCTCTCTTTCTCATTCCTCCTGAACCAAGTCTTCCCTCCCCGTTCTCCCCTTTTAATCTGATTTTTTTTTCCTCTCAAAAACTAATAGCCAATCATCCACCTTTCCTCAAACTTCCACCAGCTTCTTTTGTCCTTTCCTGTTTTATAAACAATCTTATTGCCTTAGCTTATTCCACGTACCGCTTCTTTCACATCACGCACTTATTTCCATGTTTCCTTCTATTACTTTCTTCCCCTGTTCTCTATTTTATTCCTTCGTATTTTTAAGCACTTCATTTCCACTCCACATAACATCATTTTTTCTTCTCTGCTTACTATTTTCTCCACAGCCGCCCTCCCATCCTACCAACCCTTTCAAGCTCTCCCCCTCTCTAGCCATCCAGTCATTTTACCTGCCTTAAATAAAAGTATATTTACGGACATTTTCCTTCTTGCCTCACATCTATGTTTCAGTTTTGATTTACTTTATGTGTATCTAGCTTTATCTTCTCGCAAGAAAAAATCTGTCAGTTGAGTAATGCTTTGAGGGTCTCTCTCTCTCTCTCTCTCTCTCTCTCTCTCTCTCTCTCTCTCATATAATTTAGATCACCTTCATTCCTTCCCTCCCTAACTGAGATGTGTGGTATGTGGGCTACACCCTATACCTAGAATCTGTCTGTCAGTTTTTATACCTGTAAATCTGCCAATCCATGTCTCCATCAGTCTTCTTAAGACCAGATATTCAACACCCAGACCTGACTATACTTTTCCTTACCCACTTGCCCTGCCCGTAAGTTTATATCATGTCAATTTCGTCTTTCTATCTATATCTGTCTACCCATCTATCTACCTGTCTATCTGTCTCAACAGCCTTCTCATTCCACCACTCGTTTCGTCACACCAAGTATAACTGACTGCGACTTAATCAACTATAACAACAAACTATTCCTAACCATATGAACTCTACTGGATGTGGCAATTTTGTCTCATCTTTTCATATATGTTCGCAAAGAATGTGTTAGCAACTGTATATAAATAAGGCTTGGCAGTGGTGGAGGTGGTGGTGACAGTGTTGTAGTGGTGATACCTGGTGGTGGTGGTGATAGCCATGTTGGCAGAGGTCAGATTAATGGTGATGACACTGATCGTGGTGGTGGTGGTGGCTGTTGTTGTGTCAATAGTGAGTGATCATGGAGTAATTAAGTTACTGTGGTGATTATAACGCAGTGTTGGGGCGATGATTGCAATGATTGTGATGATGTTGAAGAATGATAGTAAACGTAATTAAGCAGGTGACGCCTAGTAGGACTGATATTCGCAGTGGATATGGACTTGGAATTTCACCTTTAAATCATATACCCTCTGTAATTTAAACTCATACCGTCAATTTCTGTTGCACACACCACAAAGCCAGCCAGGAGACAGGACGTGTGTGCTGGGGAATCCCCAGGTCCTGTCCTCCCCCCCCTTACTGTTTTTTTTTAACCAGCCCATACCCCACCGACCGGGCTAATGTATGGCCCGGCCTGCGCTATAAGTGCAGGGAATCTTTAAACGAAACGAACGAACGAATTTCTGTTGAACCAATTCTACCTTCTCTTTCCGCATTTCTTCTTTTGCTACACTTTTTCATGTCCGATTCTCATGCATTTCGATGATCTTTCCATTCAGCTCTTTTCCTGCATTGATACAGTTTCTACGTCTTATTACCTACATATTCTTTCCTCGTTTTGTTCCCAACTTATCCTTCATTTTCTGGTTACTATTAGTTATTTTTCTCCGTTTCATCTCCTCTTACTCCTCTTGTACACCTAATTAGCCTTCTGCCCTCTCACAGCCCCAGGCAATTCACCACCCACGTCGTTCATATTAATCATTCTATTTACCTCCAGCACGCCTTCCACTCCTCATTTCTCTCTCAAATAAACCTTGTTCAGTATTTCATCCATTTCATTGAGTTCAAGCAATAATTATATATATATATATATATATATATATATATATATATATATATATATATATATATATATATATATATATATATATATATATGCGCAGCCACGATGCAACAGCAAACTCAGAGAGCACAAAATAATTCTAAAGAGGTGAAGGAACATGACGAAGGACAAGAAGAAAACACACTGAAATAGTTTAAATAAATAAAACTTCAGAAAGAAGGCTGTACATTTGCGAATGTTTATCTTGAACCGAACTGAAGTAACCATAAGGTATTGAGGCAGATTAGTATGCGGAGGTTTGACACAGAAGAGAGAAACAGTTTGATCTGAGAAAATCAGTGACACAATAACAAAACTGAAGTAATTGGAATAGCTTTTTTTTTTTTTTTTTTTTTTTTAACTGCAGCTTTAGTCATATGGACAAACACCCGTTTCAGGACAAAAGTATGGACGCAGTCGTCCCGAACATTATACTAGATTAGGTTGATATTGTTCCGAAAGGAATAAAAGTGGGTTCCCATAAGACAGGGATGGTATCCCAGGCGATTTTATTAATGATTATGGTGACATTGCATTAACTGAACTAACAAAGCAATTTAGGAATTCTTTAAATGTGAAAGCCTTACCCAGATCTTGGTAAATGGATCTGTTTGTCTGGTTCAAAGATAGGTACTATCATATACTTCAAATTATTCCGATCTAGTTACATTTCTCCCAGTTTTGTATTGCCAGTTAACAAAAATCTAAACAATTGATTTACCTTTGGTGAAGGCTAAAAACATTAAGATGCGTGATTTCATTCAGGGACTGAAAAAAAGAAACCAGAATATACTGTGAGATACCTTTCTGTTCGGCATTTTAAAAGTAATGTCGATGTGCAGAGTCTTCCTGTGCAGTTGGCGAAAATATGGAAGCGGCATACCCAGTCTTGTGATAGGCATGCCAATTTTAAAAGAAACTAAATGATATTTCTGCATTATAGAAGACGCTCATGACCGCTAAGGCATGATGGAATATATATCGGAAATTAAGAACAATATTTGTTGAGAAGGGGTGATATCCCAGGATAAACTCAGTCAACCGTAGTAAGACCAGTAGTAGTAGTAGTGTCAGGACTCCATATTATAATTACAAATCATAATAGATAAATAGATAAATAGATAGATAAATAGACAGATAGACAGCTCTATGCGAGCCTGGGAATGGGAAATGATCTTGCAAGTTAAACTGAGGAAAAGCTGACGACAGATTAGGAGGTAGCAATGTCAGGAGATGATGCAGGTAGTTTGTCAGCGAAATAGCAGGAGAACGAAGCCTAGTGACATACACACATACTCACACACAGGTTTCTGGAACTTTCCAACCACAGTGTAACACACGTGACACGACCCCTGTTTCACCAGAATTTAGGAAAGAGAGCTCAGAAGGAGACAGGCCATAGAATCGGCAGGTAGTAGGGAGAAGGGCTTAGCAACATGGAAGAGAGCGCGAGAGAGAGAGTGAGACAGGGAGGTAGCTCGCGGGACTCTACTTTATACTTCGCTCTGTATGAGAGACTTGTTAATATTTCCAAGACAAATAAAAATAGTACCATACTATTCTTTACCTCTCCTGTCATTGCATGACAGATGGGAACGAAGATTATCTACTTACAAAGCAACTCACGTATAACAACCGCTCGTCCACAAGTTCAATATATATATATAACTAATCTACAAAACGTCACTACAAAGGAGTTACAAAGTCTTTTATGACATTTGGTAGCAACGAACGTATACGAACCTCGTCTACGAATCAACAGTGAATTCCTACAAAATATCAAGATTGAAAACAAAAAAATACCTCTCACAACCAACAACTCACAACCAACTACTGACAGTATTCTCTCCAATCCCCCCTCCGTCTCCCCCATCATCACGCTGATTTAGAGGTGAAGAGATCACAGGACGCCTTGCCAGTAGTTTAACAAAGTACTGATACAAACAATCTTGCAATGTCTACGACGAACCAACGAACTACAACCATCTACAATCAACTACAAGTAACAACTCTACGAGTCGTCTGTATAATCTTCTACACGCACCTACAAGTAGCGGCAGTCTTCATCCCACAACGAGTAAATCACAAGAAAAAAGGACCGAGAATACATTAAGAAAAAACAAAACAAACAAACGAAGAGTGAGATACGACTCACAACTCACAACCACCAGACCTCACCCTCCTCTCTCTGCTACATCCACCCAACCTCCACCGCTGACGCAGGAGTCGAGAGGTCAAGACGACGAAGCAAATACCAAGCCCATATTCACAACTCATCTTACTCACTTATCTTCATTGAAGTTACTCATCGCTACTCATTTACTCACCACAGCTACCAGGGTGGGAAGTCGACGTCATCATGCGTGCTTGCTGAAAAGACGCCACGTCAGTCAACTCACCACCTGCACCATCACTAACACCATTCCCACCACGGTAAAAATTAGTGAGTTACATAGTTACTTCATTTATACAATACACAGTGATAGACAATAAGCTTCTGCACAAACATATAAAACGTGCTGTATAGTTACAACTTAAATACATATACGTACTTCAGTTATCTTCATAATTCAATCATTAAATACTTGCACCAACAATAAATATTCTACACTGTATACATTCATTCATTTATTATAGCATTTATTTACTACCAACGAGAGTTACCATTTATACCTACATAAAATACGTGTTTCATACATACAGCTATACATTATTACATCTGCAAAGTAATAAAGAAAATATACTATCACAGTTACTCAGTGAGCGATTAAAAGAACTGTACTAAACATTTATTAATTAAAGCTACCTTGTGGAAACAGATAAATTAACTTACAAGGAAAACCAGAAAAAAAAAAAAAATGGCCAACACAAATGATGTTAGCAAGAATGAACATCTTCAACACAATCGTGAAGACAATGATTTCCACACAGCGCTGACACATATATTGCCCACGATAGGTACAAGTGAAGAACAAGTCAGTGTATATAGTTAATACTGTATATAGTGTATATATATTTTTTATATAAAATAACAAAATATGGGACTATATAATATCATTTTCAGTAATATACGTGCAATATAAACTAAACCTTAAAAAAGGATCCCAAGGGAATTAGCCAGCAATTATGCAACCTCGAACAACACCGAAAAAGCGTAGACAAACGAAGAAAAACAAACTATTGAAAATCAATACATACAAAAAAAAAAAAAAGAAATAGAGTAAGATCACATAACAAACAAATGAAAATAAGTGTAAGTGTTCCTACAAATGCCAAAATACCACATAAACTACAAAGAAAAAAGCAAATTGTTGTCTCCACAAGCTAGTGGCATGGCACATCATATCATCGACCGCAGCATGACCGGATTCAATGTCAGGACTGCAATTATTAAAATTATGAAACTACAAACGATATGTAACAATTATGTAATGATAAACGATTGCATTATGTTACACTTGCTACAGTTATGTAACTACAAACAATATGTAACAATTATGTAACAGTTGCATTAACAAGATGTAACTTTTATGTAACTTTAACTACAATTATGTAACTACAAACAATATGTAACAATTATGTAACAGTTGCATTAACAAGATGTAACTTTTATGTAACTTTAACTACAATTATAAGGCCAACACAATTATGTAACAGTTGCATTAACAAAATGTAACTACAATTATAAGGCCAACACAATTATGCATTACCACAATATTATGTACTAATAGATTTGCATATGTCAATGATAATTGCTGTCGGAGGACCTTCAGCTGAGCGGCCGAGCATATGTCAGGACTCCATATTATAATTACAAATCATAATAGATAAATAGATAAATAGATAGATAAATAGACAGATAGACAGCTCTATGCGAGCCTGGGAATGGGAAATGATCTTGCAAGTTAACCTGAGGAAAAGCTGATGACAGATTAGGAAGTAGCAATGTCAGGAGATGATGCAGGTAGTTTGTCAGCGAAATAGCAGGAGAACGAAGCCTAGTGACATACACACATACTCACACACAGGTTTCTGGAACTTTCCAACCACAGTGTAACACACGTGACACGACCCCTGTTTCACCAGAATTTAGGAAAGAGAGCTCAGAAGGAGACAGGCCATAGAATCGGCAGGTAGTAGGGAGAAGGGCTTAGCAACATGGAAGAGAGCGAGAGAGAGAGAGAGAGAGTGATACAGGGAGGTAGCTCACGGGACTCTACTTTGTACTTTGCTCTGTGTGAGAGACTTGTTAATATTTCCAAGACAAATAAAAATAGTCCCATACTATTCTTTACCTCTCCTGTCATTGCATGACAAATGGGAACGAAGATTATCTACTTACAAAGCAACTCACGTATAACAACCGCTCGACCACAAGTCTAATATATATATAACTTCTCTACAAGTTTATACAAAGCCTTTTTGTGACAGTAGTAGTAGTAGTAGTAGTAGTAATGTGAGTACTATCAGTAGTAGTTAGTGGATGGAAGCTACAGCATGTACTAAGACAATATGCGATGTCTGCCCTCCTTCCTCTACTTTGCGTCCGTTTTAAGTACGGTGTGGAGAGGCGTCCAGTCTTACTGAAACTTGATGAACAGTTGACTATAAGACTTGGAATAAACCTTTGTTTGCGAACAGTAGGACAAACGTCAGAGTTACAGGGCATAGTCAACAGATGTCAAAAAATCGAAGTCAGACCAAACACAGAGGAATGTTTGAGAGTAATAAAAAAAAAAATAATGTGGCTTTAGGAACAACCAGTGGAAGGTCAGGGCCACATGGAAAGGTCAAAACCCAAGATCAAAGGACTAAGCTTTTTTCAACAGTTTTAATCTGATTTGAAAAATACTTGGTAAAAGGTTTAAGGATCAGGGAAGAACCATGGTTTTAAGTCACGAGAATAAACAGTGCCAGTGTCATAAGGCAAAACATAAATCTGACCATGGTGTCTGCCTGAGAACAAACTACAACAATTTTTACCTGATTAGGAACACGCTAAGGGAGTTCAGGCTAGCACTAAATGTTGAATTATTAATTTTCAGGAAAATAAGTCAAATGCCAAGTTCACATGGTAAGCTCAACATAATCAGATTTTACTGGATGAAAACGAAATTTTGTGGAATGGCTTATTTCAGGAAAAGGATAAAAAATATTACATTTAAAGGACAATCATAGGACATGAATCAAGAAGGATAAAGGTCACTGGGTAAGTCAACTCTAATAGCTTTGATCTGATTTAAAGCAAAGCTGGTGCAATGGTAAAGGGTTGACTCAAATTGGCTAAGGTTACGGTCACAGCGCAAATTCAAATATTCGGCCCTTTGATGAGTCAGTGGTCGTGGTTCTTACCCTCCGAATGCCCCTTGTTGTTAGTACAAGATGACATTGTTCACCTTAGGGAGAGATACTTCTCCCGGTCAGGGCATTGATATCTATATCGTACATTTCCGGGTTTAAAATCCTCGTCTTAACCTCAATAAAGTCAATAGGAGATAACAAGAACGACATGAATAATTAAGTCCTTCGAGTGAAGGTGTTTATGCGGGATGAAGATGGAAAAACGGAAGAAAAGACTGGAATGGTGGGACAGCGAATGGTGGAACAAAGTGAAATGAACTTGAATTCAATATGGAATTGCCTAAGGCAAAAACTGACACATGTAAAACAATCAGTTAGGATAGCGAGAGGAGCAAAGAAGCTTTACACAAAAGATGGGATGAAAAGAAGTGCATGACAGGAATTATGGTAGTGAATGCATCGAAACAACTAATGTCAGTGTGTGCTATTCATTCTTTCTCTATTCCTCCATGCTCGTCTTTCTCTGTTTCACCCTACCATGCTTCCTTCTCTCCCTCCAATCATCCTCTCTTCCTATTCGCTTTTCATACCTTCACCGTAATTTACTACATTTCTTCCTCCCGATCTCTTCTTATTCTCCTTTCGGCCACTCTCCCTTCCATGCTATCTTCCTTCTTTCAACGCACACGTTCTTCCTTCTCATCCTCTTCTTTTTCTTCATCCCTTTTCTCTTGCCTTGTTCTTTTCTTTCTTTTCCTTCCGCACCCATAATTCTTTCCTTTCCTCCCATCTCCCATCCTTGCCATCTTCCCATCTTCCCTCATTCAGTTCTCTCTTTCCGATCCATCCGTCTGCCCTTCTTGCATCCCTACCTTCTTCTTTCATTCTTTCCTCTCTTCCTACGTTGCATCTTACGTCCTGCCGATTTTCCTCTCAATACTCATTCCTCCACACTCTCTTAACTTATTATGTCAGTCGTCGATCCATCTTCCCTCGCTTTTTCATTCCTGCTGTCCCAAATCTTCTCTCCCCCTTCTCCCATTTTAATCTGATCTCCTTTTAACTCAAACAACTAATAGCCAATCATCCATCTTTCATCATGCTTCCATCAGCTTCTTTTGTCCTTCTTTCCTATTTTATCAACACCCTTTTTGACTTGGCTTCTCTTCTTCCACGTACCGCTTTTTCACACCAGGTACTTATTTCTATGTTTTCTTCTGTTACTTTCTTCTACTGTTCTTTGTTTTATTCTTTCATATTTTCAGGCACTTCATTCCCACTCCACATAACATCATTTTTTTTCTTCTCTCCTTACTCTTTTCTCCACTGCCGCCCTTTCTTCCAGCCTACCAACCTTTGAAGCTCTCTTCCCCTTTAGCCATACATTCCTTTTATCTACGTTAAAAATTTATTTATGGCCATTTTCCTTCTAGCCTTATATATATATATATATATATATATATATATATATATATATATATGGATAGATAGATAGATTTGACTTACTCTATGTCTATCTAGCTTTATCTTTTGGCAAAAAATTATCTGTCATTTCAAGGATGCTTTGAAGCTGTTTGTATGCCTCTCTCTCTCTCTCTCATATATGCTAGATCACATTCATTAATTCCCTCCCTAACTGAGATGTAAGGTATGTGGGTTACACCGTATACCTAGAATCTATCCATCAGGTTGCCAAAACATGAGGTATATTGTATAAAACACGTAATGTGCTTACCTCCTCTGCATTTCGAAGTGTGTAACACTCCTTAGTATATCCACATCTTATAATTTGTTGTATGGGGCGGTGCGAGTCAAGCTTGTAAAAATCCCTTGGTTTTAAAGCAGAAACGGATAATAAGAACTTTTTTCTTATTTTTAAAAATGTGATTCAACTAGTAATGCATTTAATGAGCTGAATATTTTAAAAACTCATCAAATATATAACTAGTTTAGCATACTTTTTACATTTAAGGGTTTAAAACAGTAAGTTTTAGTAAGTTTCCTGGCGCACAATTTTCCCCTCTGCATGCCTCAAAAAACATGTATTCTCGCCTTATTTTCGCCTCCCAAGTATATGTATATTACCATGAAGCCTACATCATCTTATCTGCCGATGTTTGTTCTACCAGCTAAGCAAAAAAAAAAAAAAAAAAAAAATTACGAATAATATTACATCAGGCCGGTGTGAATAAGCATTTCAGAAAGTCGGTCTCACTTCCAAACATCATAGTTCGAAAGTTTTCCATCACACTAAAAATTGTTATTAGAAGTTTTGAAAGAGAATTTCATTGGCTTTCTAATAAACTTTATCTGATTGTCATACGATTTGTAGTTTTCGAGTAAATACCAAAAAACTAAAAGCTATTTCCTTCTGGAAACTGATTTTTTGTGCAAGCTAGCACAAAAGTTGTCTCGCAGAGGTTATGTTTTTATTTGTGCAGGGAGCTCTAGCACAAACGTTGTCTCGCAGAGTTTATGGTTTTATGTCCTAATCTTGTGCAGAATTTAATGGGCTTTCCCATGGTATCCACAGATTTTTCATGTGCCTCATAGTTTCTGAGTAAATCGCAAAAAAATACTGTGTACTCACTCCCATGCCGCACTTTCATCATGCGCGTGCAATAACCGTTATAATCCCGCCTATATAACAACAACTTTTCAAAAAAAATATTACATGGTTATGTCATGTACATACATAGAACGTACTGTGCTTTATCATGGTTCTTACAGGGAATTGATATGTCCAATACTTTTCAAGTAAATGGATGGCAAAGGTTGAATACACCTCCGAGTACTGCATAGTTTTACTGCAGGCAAGAGAAAAACACTCTATTCTCCCACCTTTACCTAAAAAATATGCTCCCCAAGCCTATTTTTTTTTTTTTTTTTTTTGGTCACGTTCAGATTGTTACGAGTTATCCCTTATTTCATACAGTACGTTTTCTTTTGTTGTGTATCATGAATGTAATGAATATTATGTTTATTATTGTATAATGTGATTGTATATTGTGTTGGAGTTTATCTTTGGAGAATGTAGAAATGAATTAATATTTGTGAAGTTGTTAAGGGTTAACAAGTAAGGTTATGTTGTTGTATTGTGATCCCGTTAGTGAGAGATATGTTATGTATGTACGAGGGGAGAGTGCGTGGCGTTTCTCTCTCTTGGTGGCTAGCGGCATGTGAGGAGCTGATCTGGGTTTCTGCTCGGGTGGGCGTGTTGGAGGAGACACGTGGTGATTTTGGGAGAGCAGCGTGGTCACACAGTGTGAGGTGTTATACAAGGGAAATGGTGAGATAATTATGTGAATATATTGATGAGTATTACTTGTGGGAGGAGAATATACAGGTGATGGAGAGAGAGAGCGTAGTGTGGGTGGCCACAAGATAGCCTATGGTGCACGTGGTGGTGTACTTGTGACAGTGGAGATTATTATTGTGTGAAACATTGTGGAGTATTTGTGTGGTTAATATTATAGAGTAACATGTGAGGAAGAATGGTTAATTACTTTGAGATATTATGGTTATTACTGAGTGTCATTTGGTGTTGAGAAGATCATTGTGGGGATATAGCATAAGTGATCTAAGCATATTCTTTATTTGAGTATCAGTGTGTTTATTTGTAAATATATGTAAATAGTGTAGTAGGCTATTTCATTATCATTGATGGTGTGATAGATGATACAGTATTTGTGGTGGAGATATCTCATGTTGCTATCCAGCTGGCCCTGGAATGAGGAGTTGCAGGCCGAACGAATTTCTTGCTGTACCTAACTATTGCAGCGTGCTTGAGGAGTGACGACAGCTGGGGACGTAACAGATGTGTATTTGTATATGCTTCCTAATGATATGGTGAAAACATCGACGCAACTATTACCTGGATGAAAGAGAACAACTTACCTCCTAGTGCACTGTCAATTTTTCCTGCCTCACCCACACCTACTGTACTGTACATATTTTTGCTCACTAAAGTTTTTATTTTTTTTTATTCAAAGTCGGAAGGTTTTTCTGTAATGCTATAAGAAACATGGTATGACCACCAATCCTTTTGCTAGTTACTGATACTGAAGCTGTACTTTCTTTCCTGCCATATGCGTATATGTAGAAAACAATGCTTATTTGTGTGAAAAATATAGAAATATTGAAATAGGTCCATATACAAATCCACAAAATTTGGAAAACTCACATTCTCCAGGGGTGTTGAGCTGCTGGCAAGACCTTGTGGGGTTAGAAGATAAGGAGTCATGTAGTGAGTGTGTGTGTGTGTGTGTGTGTGTGTGTGTGTGTGTGTAAGCATCACTAGGGAATACTTCGATCGGCATCGTACCGTTCGAAGCAATCACCCTAGCACAGCGGCACACTACAAACAGGACACATGTGACTTGTGCCCCTCCTCAGGGAACACACAAAGCACACCTGAGCCTCCTTCGGTTTGGTATCCTCTCCCGTCGATGGCCCAGTGTGTGATCCAACTGGACTGTGTCACTGACGACTTGTCGACACTTAGTTGGATGTCCTGGCATTCCCTGGTCCTGTCTTCCTAGAGGTGCAGCTGCAGGGCCTGGTATGGAAGTGGTGGCAGGTTCTTCCAACAGACCAGGAACTGCTGGAGATGGTGGTCTCAGCACCTGTGCAGGTCCTGCAGGAGATGGTGATGTTGTCAACCATGTTGGTGGTGCTGCAGGTGGCGGAGGTGCCAGCAGAATGCCAGCTGGAGGTGCTGCTGGTCGTCAGGATGGAAGGTGAGGGGCATAGTAGAGGACGTGCCCTGACATGGGCCACTCCTCCTTGTTGAAGTGAAGGAGCTTGATGGCAATCTCCTCAAGGAAGTCAAAAAGAGTCAGTGTCCTGCGGGAGAACTTCATTTATAGGGCAAACGCATTGAAGATGGCCATCTGGATAAAGAAGAACGAGATCTTCTTGGTCCACTTCACAGTCCTTTGCTAGATGGGGTAATACTTGACCATTTGGTCGAAGTGGTCCACCCCACCCATGTGGTGGTTATATTCCACCATGACAGGCTTGTCCATGATTTTCTGGACATACGTTGTCCTCCCATCTGGAGCCCTGGCCTTCCCTTGAACCTGCTTATGGACAATGTCTGTGCTGTGGAAAGTGGAGACCATGTTGACGATGCACTTGTCCTTCCACAGCAATCACGTTGTCCTTGGGCCTTGCCGCCATGCCGCCCTCTGGCAGGCTCTTAGCCCTGGCGATGACCTGCAGCTGCTTCAGTGCTCCTCTTGCCAGGCATAGGGTCCGACGCATATATGTTCCTGTACTGGAGAGTCGTTTGCACAGGGATATAGAGTTATAATAGTTGTCCATGTAAACTTTTTATCCCTGGTTCTTCAGCAGTTCTACGAGGCAACAAATGATATGTTCTCCAGAGTCTTCTTCTGTCCCGTGTACACCTTGAAGTTCCAGATGTAGCCCGAGGAAGACTCAGCCAGGATGTACAGCTTGATGGCATATTTCGAGGGCTTCATGGAGTTGTACACCCTGAAGCTGAGGCACCCCTTCCACCCCAGCGAATCTTCGTTGAGGCTGAGTTTCTCCTCGGGTTGGTAGATGTCTTGAAACCGCCGAAGGAGGTATTCCATCACCGTGTGAACTCTAATGAGCTGATCTTGATTGTCCCGGGGTATGGTGAGGGAGTTGAAAGCATGGAAGTGTTTTAGGATTGCTCTGAAATGTCTGCCACTCATCACTCTCTAGAACTGTGGGTAGTCGTGGAGCAGCGAACTTCTCCAATAGTGCCTGATAGTCGGCATGCTGACAACCCCCATGAAAAAGTAGAGCCCCAGGAACTTGGCCATCTCCTCTTCATTCCAGGTGAACCAGGTGTCCAACTCAGTCTCCAGGAAAGCTGCGTACATGTTGGTCTCTGCAACAATAACTCACAGGTGAAGAACAGCTCGAAGAACTTTAGGGGCATTGTTGGTGGATCCACCTTCATTCCTGGGAATCCTGTGAAGGGCCCATTATGTGGTGTGAAAGGGTCACTGCTCCACCCTGAATCCTCTGCTGCATCACCTCCCGCAGTGGTGGCAGTGGGTCGGCCTACTGACACCCTTTGGCCTCCTCAGCCATCCCTTGGCTGCCCCCCATAGCCAGGTCGTGGACTCTGGCAACCTCGTTGTGATGGTGATGGCTCCAACGATGATGAGGAGAAGGACGGCTCTTGTTGCTGTCGCACGCTGGGGAGATGAAAGCCACTGGTGACAGTGACCTCGTCAACCGGGCAGAGGATGATGACACAGTTGCATCCTGCAACAGCTGCACTGTAGACACTGCAGTAGGTGCAGATGCCAATGTCACGTAACTTGGCCCTGCAACCGGTGACGTGGGCTCAGCCAAGGGGGAACTAGAGGCTAGAGGCTGTGAGACCGGGACGGCTGCTGGAGCAAGAGGTCCTAATGTTGGAGGTGGCTGGGCTGAGGGTCCCGCTGCTGGTGGTGGTGTCTGCTCCCGTGGTGGCAGCAGATGGGACAAAGCCTCCCAATGGGAACGGCGCAGGACGTCATCCCAATCCTCCTCCCCATTCAAAGCTTCGATCAGTATCCCCTCCTCCTCGCCCTCATTCTCCTCCTCGAACAGAACCTTCAGCCACTCCTCAGAAGACAACCCCTTCCTTCCATGGTTGGAAGCACTGAGTTAAAGTTCATCTGAGTATGGTTCTTTGCTGAAAAACAAGAGATATTATTCACTGTCACGCAACATCTTCCATTGAGACTAGCACTACGCAAGTAGTGTGATATCTTTCTATACGGCCAATTGCTGCACAGTTTAAGAACATCTCACATAAAAAATAACTTTTCAGTGTCTTAGCATGGTGTAATACCTGTCCTCTGATGACTGTGGGTGTGTGCCATATATATATATATATATATGGTAACATCACTATGGTTGTAGGGTACGCTCCGACAAATGAGGCTGCTGATGAAATGAAGGATGACTTTTATGAGAAGCTGCAGGATGTAGTGAACCGAGTGGCAAGACATGATGTGTTAGTTTGCATTGGTGACTTTAATGCGATTGTTGGCAGTAGTAGGGATGGCTTTGAAGATTGTATGGGTAAGGAGGGTGTTGGTATAAGGAACGAAAATGGGGTGCGACTTGGAAGCTTTTGTTTGGCAAATGACCTTAAAATTGGTGGAACTATCTTTGAGCACAGAAAAATACATAAGACTACTTGGATTTCACCATGTGGTAAATATTGTAACCAGATTGACCACATTGTAATTAGCAGAAGGCATAGGAGTTATTTGCAAGATGTTTGTGTAAGGAGGGGGGCAGATATAGGTAGTGATCATTAACTTGTTCTGTCAAAGATTAAAATAAAACTTAAAAGAAACGTTAATGGTAATTGTACAGGAGGTAATAATTATGATTTGGATGAGCTGAGAAGTGATGAGAGCACGAGGGAAAAGTTTCGGTGGGAATGTAGGAACAGGTTTCTAGTCCTGCAGCCTTTGATGGAATCTGAAGACAATGATATTAACCAAATGTGGAGAGAGGTAAAAGAGGTTTTGCATGAGAGTGCTAAGGTTACTATTAAGAAAAAGAGAGTAGCGAGAAGGAAAAAGTGGATGTCAGATGAAACATGGAATGCAATTCAGAAAAGGAAAAAGGCTAAGTTGAGAGGTGAAGAACAACATGTTGATGGCCAGGTAGTTGAAGTACTTAGAGCAAAGTACTGGAGTTTACATTCTGAAGTAAAAAGACTCGTTAGACGTGATAAGAGGAGACTATATGATGAAAAGGCGACAGAGACAGAAATTAAATTAAGTAAAAATGACGGCCAGAGCACAAGGGCAGCGTATCAGGCCATAAAGGAGTTAACTGGGACTGAAAAGAGAAGGAAGGAAATACCTGTACGAGATAGAAATGGTAATTTGATGACTAATTATTTGGATATAAAAGGAAGGTGGAAAGAGCACTTTGAATCTGTTCTAAATAGACCAATCCCAGCTGAAGAGGACATTTTGCCACCCGAGAGAGATTTGCAGATAGAAACAGGGGATATAACTTTGGAAGAGATAGCAAAATCTATAAAGGAGTTAAAGAATTCTAAGGCCCCAGGAGAGGATGGAATATTCCCTGAAATGCTTAAGGTGGAAAGTGACGAGTTGATGAATGCGCTTTTGAAACTTTTAATGTGGCTTGGGATAATGGTGGAATTCCAGAAGAGTGGAAAAATTGAGTAATTATAAAATTACCAAAAAAAGGGAGATTTAAGTGTGTGTGGCAATTGGAGGGGAATAACTTTGACACCTGTAGTTGCAAAAGTCTTTTCCAAAATCTTGTTGAACAGAATAGAGCCAGTAATTGATAAAAATTTTAAGAGAAGAACAAGCGGGATTTAGAAAGGGTCGAGGTTGTAATGATCAGATTTTTATTGTAAGGCATCTAATGCAACAAGCTAATGAGATGAAAATCCCACTTAGTATGTGTTTTGTGGATTTTGAAAAGGCGTTTGATAGTGTTTCACGTGGAGCTATGTTGAAAATTTGAGATTCTATGGTATACCAGAAAAGTTTGTAAATATTATTAGAAGCCTGCATGAAGGTACTTTTTGTAAGGTAATGGTGGGCGGTTCTTTGAGTGATCCATTTCAAGTTAGGTCAGGAGTGATACAAGGAGGAGTTCTTTCGCCATTGTTGTTTGTTTTGGTTATGGATTATGTTATGAAAAAGGTTGTAAGGAGAACAGGTGCAGGAATTAACGGGAAAGAAAATAAGAAGCTGATGGATTTGGACTATGCTGATGTTATTGTACTGATTTGCGGAAGTATTTACGAGATGCAGAGGGTGCTTGATTGTCTGGTGGAGGAAGGAGAAAAAGTGGGATTGGTAATAAATTGTGGAAAGACTGAAATTATTAATATGAACGTGGAGAACCAAATCGATTGCGTAATTGGGAATAATGTGGTGAAGAATGTAAAAAACTTTAAATATCTGGGAATGATTGTATCATCTAATGGATCATTAAACAATGAAATTGAGGAGAGGATCAGACAGGCTTGGCGAGCTGTTGGAATGTTGAAATCTGTTTGGAATAATAATATGCTTTCGGTACATACTAAAGTGAAAATTTACAAGTCCATGGTTAGACCAATTTTAATTTACGGGCATGAGTCATGGTACAGTACAATTGCAACAGATCAGAAAGTATTAGGATTTGAGAATAAAATACTGAGAAGGATTCTTGGGGTAAAGTGGCAAGACAGAGTTACAAATGCAAGAGTAAGGGATATTACGAGAGTGGAACCAGTTAATGAATATGTGAGACTGTCTCGCTGGAAGTGGCTGGGGCACATATACAGAAAAGTAGGTAGTTTAATACAGGATGTGCCAGAGTGGACTGCTAGAGGAAGAAGAGGTAGAGGTAGGCCGAGGGAAACCTGGTTGAGGACAATGAAAAAAGAAGTAGGAGAGGAGTGTTGGTGGGACCTGAAGGAGATGGCAAGAGACAAATATTGGTGGAGAGAGTTCATTGAGGCCCTATGCATCCCATGGTGTGCCACAGGAAATGCTTGATATATATATATATATATATATATATATATATATATATATATATATATATATATATACCCCCTGAGGGAAGGGGGGGTTTTCAAGAATACTCCCCCAGTATCCCTACTTGTCATAAAAGGCGACTAAAAGGGTTGGCGGAGGGTTAGTGCCCCTCCCCGGAAAACAACTAACTAAAAAAAACAAATAATAAGCCTCGGACAAGGACTAACCAAACGGTGATGACCAAGGACTGGACAAAGGACATGGTTATCTGAACGTGGAATGTAAGGGGAGCGAATGATGAGGTGAAAGAGAGAGAGATTGTCCAGGTGCTTGAGGGTGCGAAAGTGGATGTATGTGGAATAACTGAAACAAAATGGAGAGCAGAAAGTGTGAGAGAATGGGAGTATGGATGGGGTATATGTGCAGGAGTAGGTGAAAATGAGAGGGCAAAGGAAGGAGTATGTATAGTTGTGAGTAAAAGATGGAAGAGGAGCATAAGACACTATGGATCAGTTGGGTCAAGGATTGTGTGGGTAAAGTTGAAAGTTGGAATACAAATGTGGGCGATTGTGTGTGTGTATGCGCCAACGCAAGATCGTGCTAGAATAGTGGGAGAAGAGTTCTGGACAAATGTAGAAGTGTGCATGGAAAAGTTTGGAAGGAATGAGAGAGTGTTTTTGATCGCTGATATGAATGGTAAAGTTGGGAATGTGAAGGTGGATGGAATAGTTGGTGAGTGGGGTGTGCCTGCTGAGATAGATAAGAATGGGAGTGCGTTAGTGGACATTTGTGCTGGGAGGGGGTTGGTGATAGCCAATACCCTCTTCAGGCATAAAATGATCCACAGGTATTCATGGCGAGTGATGAAAAGGGTGGGTAGTGAATTGAATGAAAGGAAGGCAATGATTGATTACAATGTGTGTGTGGATGAAAGGATGCGAAGATGTGTAATGGATGCAAGAGTTTATAGAGGTTCGGGGAGTGGACTTTCTGACCAGTACTTGGTGGTGGCAACAATTAGAATTCAAGTAAGATGGAGGAATAGAAGAAAGGAAAGACGAGAGGAAGGAGTAGTTGCAAGGAGAATGGAAAGGTTACAAGAGGATGAGAAAAAGGCAGAGTATAAGAGAGAAGTGGAGGAACGATTATGCAAATATGAATTGGAGCAGATGGGAGACGTGGAAGGTGTGTGCAGCATGTGATGTGGTGTGTGGAAGGTAGAGAAGACGGAGGGGGGTGCAAGGAACAGCGTGGTGGACTGAAGAGGTGAAACAGGCAGTGGCACAAAAGAAGAAAGCATACAATGAATGGATGAGAAATAGGGGCGTGGAAGAAGTTGAGAGGCGGAAGAGAGAGTTATATGTAGAAAGAAAGAGAGAGGTGAAAAGATTAGTAAGAGAGAGTAAGAAGAGAGTGGATGAGGAATCTGAGTATAAAGTGGAGGGACTGTAAGAAAATGTTCTTGAAAGAGGTGAAAAGAGTAAGACAGGGTGGAAATGAAGTTACCAGGGGAGTGAAAGATAAAAATGGTAGATTACTTTTGGAGAAGGGAGAAAAAGTGAGCAGATGGAGAGAACACTTTAAGGAATTGTTGAACGTAGAGGATGGAAGTAATGCAAGTATAAGTGGCTGGGGAATGGCAGGGAGAAGGAGGAAGGTGAGAGGACAGGAAGAAATCAGTAGGATAGAAGTTGTGGAAGCAATGAAGAAAGTTAAATCGGTGAAAGCCCCAGGAATTGATGGAGTGTGTGGTGAAATGCTGAAGCATGGGGGAGAGATAGTAGTACAATGGATGTGGAAGATGTGCAGATTGGCCTGGGAGGAAGGTAGAGTCCGGGAGGATTGGAAGTCAGGCATAATTTCCCATGTACAAAGGAAAAGGGGAAAAAGAAGTGTGTGGTAATCATAGGGGCATTTGTCTTCTTAGTATAATAGGAAATGTGTATGGTAGGTTACTTATTGACAGAGTTAGAGAAAGAACAGAGAAATTAGTTGGAGAAGAACAGGGAGAATTTAGGAAGGGAAGAGGTTGTGTAGATCAGATATTCATTCTTAGATCTTTAGTGGAAAAGTTTCTAGAGAAGGGAAAGAAGTTGTATGCGGCATTCATGGATTTGGAGAGCGCATATGACAGGGTGGATAGACAAGGATTGTGGAAAGTGTTATGAATATATGGAGTAGATGGGAAGTTGTTGAATGCTGTGAAGAGTATGTACGATGGTGCGAAGGCTGCAGTGCGTGTGGATGGTGAACTAAGTGAATTTTTCTCTTTGAAAGTTGGGTTGAAACAGGGATGTGTCATGTCTTCATGGTTGTTCAATCTGTACATGGATAGGGTAATAAAAGAGGTACAAGGTAGGGTAGTGGATGTTGGAGTGGCCCTGGTGAGAGAGGATAGTGTTTGGAAACTCCCTGTACTGTTGTTTGCAGATGATACTGTGTTGTTGAGTGAAGACGAAAGGGAGCTGCAAGGCTTGGTGGATGAGTTTGGGAGAGTGTGTAAGAAAGGGAATCTAAAGGTGAATGTAGGGAAGAGTAAAGTGATGGTCTTTGAGAGAGGTGAAGTCAGTGAATGTACAGCGAGGTTGGATGGTGAGGAATTGGAAAATGTGAGTACGTTTAAGTACTTGGGTAGTGTGATGAGTAAGGATGGAGGTTTGGGGGATGAAGTGCTTGAAAGGGTACAGCAGGGAAGAAAGTTTGCTGGTTCTTTGAAAACAATGATAAGAGACTGGGAAGTGAGCATGGAAGTGAAAAAGTTACTACATGTCAATATTGTGATACCACCTCTAACGTACGGAAGTGAAGCTTGGACATTGTTGGAAGGACACAAGTCAAGAGTGAGAGCAGTGGAAAAGAGTTATTTATGAGGAGCCTGTGGAGTCACATGGAGAGACAGGGTGACGAATGAGGATATAAAGGAACGTTGTGGTGTTGATATGGATGTGATAGGAAGCGTTATGAGGGACACACTGAGGTGGTTTGGCCATGTGGAGAGGATGGAGGGTGAAAGACTGACGAAGAGAGTGTATGTGAGTGAGGTGGAGGGGGGAAGAGGGAGGGGGAGGCCAAGGATGAGATGGAGGGATGGGGTTGAGAGGTATATGAGAGAGGGGGGATTGAGTTGGGAGCAGGGCAGTGAAATGGCAGGGGACAGGGCGACTTGGAGGCGATTTGTTTGTGGCCACCCCAAACGGGATTGAGGCGTCTGGAAATATATATATATATATATATATATATATATATATATATATATATATATATATATATATATATATATATATATATATATATATATATATATATATATATATATATATATATATATATATATATATATATATATATATAATGTATATATATACATATATATATATATATATATATATATATTTATATATATATATATATTTATATATATATATATATATATATATATATATATATATATATATATATATATATATATATATATATAATGTATAAATATATATATATATATATATATATATATATATATATATATATATATATATATATATTCTTTCCCCATTCCTCTAAGGTTCCACCAACACATGATATACACCCCAAATATATGTCCACGAACACTCGTGGCACGTTCCACCAACATTTTAAATAAATCAAAGGTATCAACAAATGTCTTAGCACAGTACAGTACCTGTTCACTGATGTCTGTGGTTGCCCGGCATCCTTACGTCCCCTGCCCTCCTTCCGCTAAGGTCCCGCTAACACACGTAAGGCACCCTAAATATCCCTTTACGAACGCTCACGGCACATTTCACGTACATGTCACATAAACTTTAAGTTCTCTAGCCCGCCGTGACATAAACTTTAAGTTCTCTAGCCCACCGTGTGCCAGTGCCATTTTAGAACGGTCTGACATAATTCCATGGCCAGTGCCAGTGCTGTTTTAGAACGGTTAAAAAAAAAAAACATTGTGACTGCATTTTTCAAGATTAGTGGGTAAAAATTGGCAGGCATGTATGATAACTGTTCCTCTACCATCCGCCAGGCTGTCAAGGCCATACACTCACTTGCACCCCCCCTCACGCTCTCTTTGCCTCACTCTGCCTGTGTGCCTCCCCCAGTGCTGTACAGAGTGAAGGCATTTTGTATATATTTTCATGTAAATTTAAGTGTAAATATTTTCTTGTAAGTGCAAGGACTATATAGTGAAGTCAAGTTGTAAATACCTTCTTGTAAGTGCCAGGACTGTACATAATGAAGTCAGGTTCCACCTATCTTCAAGTAAGCATAAGATAATGCATTCACAGTGAGAAAGACATGCAATTTGTGATAGATGCTGAAGTAATAAGTAATCAGAGAAATGTACTGAACATTGCTATACCTTCCCAGTATAAATACCTGAGTATACCTTACAAAGAAAACGGCTTTCTCTGACATATGTGGTGAGCGTGAGAGAGCGGCTATACCTGTACACGAGTATGCAGGACTCAGTAAAATCCATTTCCGAGCCTTGGTGAGCATTTTAATGGCAAAATTTGTTGTTTCCACATCAAAATCTATCATTTTAACCAAAAAAAAAAAGGTCAAAAAATGGCCAGCACTGGGGCGACCCATAGGGCTAAAAGTAGCCGGCACATGGCTGGCTAGAAATGCCTGAGCATAGTACAGTACTTATTCACTGACATTCGTAGTTGCTAGGCATCCTTATGTCCCCTCCCCTTCTTCCACTAAGGTCCCGTTAACACAAGCTACGCACCCTAAATATCCTTTCATGAACACTGACGGCACATTTTACGTACATTTCACACTAAATCATACGCAAATACATGACTACCACAATGATTCCATCCCTATATCTGCAATTAATCTGTTCCTGACTACGGTGTACATGACACAGTAGCTTCGCCTCAAGAGTTCGACACACCACTATATGGCACACACCACACTTCTTCATGAACACTTGCAGCATACTGAACATATATTTCACACTATTTCATATGCAGATATAATATCACTATCAAAATGATTCCATCTCTAATAATCCCTTCCCAGCTACAGCATACATGTGAAGCCTGCCCCATTCCAGACTAGTGCTATGGCGTACGTAATGCCTGGTAGTTAAATTATTTCACAAAGCCAGCCACGATATCTTTCACACAATACACAGTTTAGGCATTGGCTTCACTATATATGTCAATATACTCGTACCATTATGGGCTAGGGGAAGCAGAGTGGCAAAACCCCGCAACGGTGAACACGAGTCCCACCCCTAGGCCTAATGACCGATGATATGCATCATTGCGTTACGAGTAATGTGTATAAATTTCATCGACGAAATCACTTCACAGTATACTCATAGATAATATATGTATAATATATGTATAACCACAATATGTTAATAGGGGCTTTGGCCTCGGGCGGCAGGGGGAGAATTAGAGGATTTAAAGTGACAACACATGCATTGCAACCTTACAGCCTAGTTGGTCATGAGGTACTGAGATTTACTGCTGTGCAAACTCCCACACAGGCCGTGACATTGTTGCCAAAGGGTTACTTCTGAGGAGAGATGTGCCCACTAGGATGCACCAAAATTTTATGCAGATCGCCCCCAAACTTTATTTCTGGCGAATTCTTTTCTGCTTTTTCATGCGATTCATGTCAATGTGCGTTTATCAGGAGAGACACATGAGACGCAATTCGCGTCAACGTGCCTGAGAGAGTTTAAATGGACTGAACTGATGTAGCAGCATGTTCCAATACGTAAGTCAACCATGATACAAGAGGCAGTGAAATAAATCTCATTATCCTAGCAGTTACAACACTTACCAGGAAACATCATGTACAGTATACTGTGCAGGACCAGTTATGAGGAACTGCCTACTTTATCACATTATAACTAATAATAATCTTAGCTTCTTTAAACAGGCAATTAAATAAAGTAATGAGTGGGTTCTTAAACAGTAATTAAAGAAATACATTGTATATAAGTTTGTTTCATAAACTGATAATTTTGTATTGTCAGAGACAAATGAACCAAGTTATTATTAAAAGCTTATTAGGTTTGTAAAAGTGCGAGCAGCCCAACAAACCTGGCCAGTATAGTTTCCTCTATTTATGTACAATATATGTCTGTATGTTACTCTGGCAAATAAAAATCTGACTTTGAAACTTGACTTTGATTTTACTAAAAAATCTGCCAATTCATCTCTCCATCTGTCTTCTTAGGTCCAGATTTTCAACACTCCGACCTGACCATACTTTTCATAATCTATTTGCCCTGTCAGTAGGTTTATTTATATTATGTGGCAATTTTTGTCTCTCTGTCTTTATCTACCTATCTGTTTATCTGTCTGTCTATCTCTCTCACCAGCTTCCCCATTACACCACTCATTTCATCCGAGCATGTACAGCTTGGAAATGTCTGGGTTCAATGAATGTGTTGGTAATTGCATTTAAGGTTTGGCAGTGGTGGAGGTGGTGGTGACAGTGTTGTAGCGGTGATACCTAGTGGTGGTGGTGATGGCGATGTTGGCAGAGGTCAGATTAATGGTAAGGACACTGATATTGCTGTTGTTAGTGGTGGTGGTTGTGGTGTCAATAGTGACAGTGATCATGGATAAATTAATAATGATTGTGGTGATTATATTGCACTGTTGGGGTGATGGGTACAATGATTGTGATGATGTAGGGGAAGGATAGTGAACGTGATGATACAGGTGACGACCAGTAAGGTACTGTAGTTCACAGTAGATATGAACTTTGAATTTAATCTTTTAATCCTCTGCCCTCCTTAATTTAAGCTTATCCACTTCATTTCTGTATTACCAATTATATTTCCTCTTTCCCCATTTCTTCTTTTGCTACACTTTTCCATCTTTGACTCTCATACATTTCGACGGTCTTTTCATGCAAACCTCTTTCTCCATTGATACCCCCTCCACATCTCGTCACATTTATAGTTTTTTCGTCATCTTGTCCTATGATTATCTTCTCCACTTTCTAGTTAGTATTTGTTATTTTTCTCTGTTTCATCTCCTCTTACCCCTCTTATATACCTAATTAGCCTTCTGCTCTTGTACAGCCCCAGGCAGGGCACCACCCACGTCTTTCATATTAATCATTCTATTTACCTCCGGAACGCCTCCCACTCCTCATTTCTCGCTCAAAAATACCTCGTTCAGTCTTGCTCTCATTCATTGCTTTGAACCTAAGCAATATATCTATATCTATAACTATATCTATCTATATAGATAGATAGATATACCTATATATTTTACACGATGTGTGTGTGTGTGTGTGTGTGTGTGTGTGTGTGTGTGTGTGCAGGAAGGGTTGAATGAGATACAAAGCCACGAAGCAACAGCAAACTCTCTGAGAGCAATAAATAAAAAAAATACATACATAAGAGGTTAAGGAACATGACTGAGGACAAGGAGAGAACACACTGAAACAGTAGAACTAAAGAACACTTAAAGAAGACTGTACATTTGCGAATGTTTATCATGAACATCACTGAAGTTACTATAAGATATGCACGTAGCCTGATGATTAGTAAGCGAAGGTTTTGTACGAAAGAAACAAATTGCATGCTCAGAGTGAGTCAATGACACAACTAATAGCAAAAATGAAGTAATCAGAAAAGCACATATTATTTTTTTAACCCGCCCCGTCCCGACGACGTATGGGTACGTCACCACGATTTGCATTTGCCAGTCCCGGCGACGTACCAGTACGTCGTGCAATTGCAATGTGCATAATTTCGACAATTTTCAAATTTCGCGCTTGATTTGCGGTACGTACCCTCGCCTGACCTTCCCCTACCTGCCACCAGGCAGGGACACTCGGCGACCCCGCGCGACCCGCGCTAGCCCACCGCTCGTCCACTCACCTGGTAGCCACGGTCCTGCTCAGACATGGCTAAGAGAGGTCTCTCCGAGAGCGAAATTCAAGTCGCCCTGGACACCTTTACCGGCGACAGTGATTCCCCACTGGATGACGAGGAGATGGACAAAGATTATGTGCAGCCAGACGAGGAAGAAACCACCAGCAGTGACGAGGAAGTTCCGTCACCAAGGAAACGGCAGTACGTGACTTACCGTGCTGCTAGAGAGGGGCAGGAGGCAAAGAAGGCACGTGGTATGTCATATCCCTATCCCCAGCGTGCCTTGGAAGCCGAATTCGAGGTCGAGGACGAGGACGAGGACGAGGACGGAGACGTGGGACGTGCTGCCACGTGGTATGGGCGGGAGGTGATTACGCATCGTGGCCCAGAGCGCACACCACGTCGTCCAAGCAGGTATGGGCCAAGCATTCTGTTTGGGGCGGTAGGAAGTGAAGTGGAGGGAGTGGGGAGTGAAATGGACATTCCTGGGATTAGGGAAAGTGAGAGTGAGGTGGGTGAGTCATTGCTCTCCCTACGCAGTGTGAGGCGGCAGAGTGGATCACGTGGGCCAGTGCGGGTGCG
This sequence comes from Coenobita brevimanus, assembly GCF_032717465.1. Taxonomy (NCBI): domain Eukaryota; kingdom Metazoa; phylum Arthropoda; class Malacostraca; order Decapoda; family Coenobitidae; genus Coenobita; species Coenobita brevimanus. The sequence goes on from NC_137003.1 coordinate 34,242,796, forward strand.
TTCCTTATCACGTGGGGTTGTGAGGGAGGGGGAAGGTGGGGAGGAACCACTCCAAAGCACGTCTTATGCTCCCCAATATCCCCTAACACGTGGTCGAGCAAGGTTGCGTGAGAGAGCACGTGGTGTGGTAATGGAGGGGGAAGGTGGGGAGGGAACCACTCCCCAGCACGTCTTCTGCTCCCCAATATCAAACTATTTCATCCCCACAGCCCCCTAATGTTCCTCAAGGCCGTAAGGGTAAGGGAAAGGGAAAGGGTAAAGGCAGAGGGAAGAGGAGTGACAGTGGGGAAGCCCTCCGTACTCCTTCTCCCCAACCTCCCCAACCAGGATCTCCTCCCCACCCAGACGAAGGCGGTGATGGGGACGAGGGATTTGTGTAGTGGGATTGGCAGGATGGGAGTGATTTTTCTCCCCTCATTCACCCCTTCACTGAGCAGGGGCGATCTGGCTGCATTGCACCAGGTATTCACTGTAATTCAAGCAGGTTGGATTTTTTCCACCTGTTTTTCAGCGAGGCCTTCGTTGATCAGATCGTGCTTCAAACAAACCTGTTTGCAAGCAGCCAGCGGCTAGAAAGTGAAAGATTGGGAACAAGGAGTAGGCATTCAATGATTTATGATTACCCTGTCTCCATTCCAGAAATGTTCTTATTTTTTGCCCTTGTCCTTTTGATGGGTATAATAAGAAAAAATAGAATTCCTGCTTACTGGACTAGGGACCCTGTTATGTTTACCCCCATATTTGGTCAAGTGATGAGCCGTAATCGGTTTCAACAAATTCTAAGTCGCCTCCATTTTTATGATGCTAATGACCCTGCAAATACAAACAACACGGACAAAATGAGGCGAATTAGGCTGGTCTTTGATCACCTCAGGCAAACCTTTCGATCCTCATTCTATCCCTATAGAGATCTCGTCATAGACGAGAGTCTCGTGTTGTGGAGAGGCAATATTTCATTCAGACAGTATATACCCAGCAAAAGGCACCGTTTTGGGTTCAAGATCTTTGTTATGTGTGACTGTAGGACTGGATACGTGCAAGACATAGTCTTGTACACCGGTGCACAGACAGACATAATAGAAGATCGAAGTATAGGACTTTCTGGAGCAGTGGTAAAGACGATGATACAAGACTACCTTCATCGTGGTCACGTTCTCTACCTCGACAACTGGTACACTAGCCCTCTTCTCGCTCGTTATCTTCACAGACATGAAACGAGAGTATGTGGAACCGTAAAGGTGAACCGGCGTCACATGGTCAAGGTAGGGCGGAAACTTGCAAGGAGTGAGGTTGTCTTCTTCAAAGCAAACAACATCCTTGCAACAATGTGGAACCACAACAGAGAAGTAAGCCTCTTGTCCACGGTTCACCGCCCCTTGATGCACCGTACTGATTCTGTTGATTACCATAGCGAGAGCAGGCGTCGTGTTTGGAAACCTGAATGTGTCATGGACTATAATATAAACATGCGCCTCGTGGACCAGTCAGACTCCATGATATCGACGGTAGAGTGTGCCAGGACCACGATGAAGTGGTATAAGAAACTGTTCTTTCACTTGCTAGATATCACTGCTCTGAATTGCCACCACCTTCACGCCATGACCACAGGAGTTCAGGAAACCTTTGAAGGGTTTGTGAGGGAGCTCACACGAGAAATCTTTGCAAAATATGCGGTTGAAAGGCCCCAACAGCGCCCCCGCACTGCCCCTATTACCCACACTCCCCAGAGAATATCCGCCCGCCATTTCCCACTCCTATCCCGCCCCAGCCCAACAGACCTAGGCCCCAGCGCAGGTGTCACGTGTGCAGTAATTCCCAGGTGCGACTCACGACACAGAGGAAGGACACCCGCTATGAGTGCGTGCAGTGTGACGTGGGTCTGTGTATTCACCCATGTTTTAGTGAATACCACACGTTGCTGCAATTTTAGCATGGTGTGATTGCGAAAGGACGCAGAAATTATGATGTAAATGCGACAGACAGACGCTCTGTGAAAAAATCAGTCATGTGGATCGCCAAATATTAGTATAAAGTGCCTACGGGTAGAACATAAGTGCAATCATTGGGTGTAAGTATATAAATCTGCCCTAAGTTGAAACTTACATAGAGAGGGTTGTTTGATGCGATATTCTGTCGCTCAGTGCAATAAATACGGCCCCTTATTATATATTTTCTATTATGTGACATTCTTACTGGTATAATATAAGTTCAAATTATTGTATATGATGATGTATTTCCTAAGTCAAATATTCATAGCGTGTCTATAAAGATAAGATTTCCTGACGCCTAGTCGAATGAATAAGGCACGTATTAGTCAAAATAAAAGTCAGCAAGTGATAAAGTGAATAATTAGTATATAAGTGTGTGCTTGAATTAGTATATAAGTGTGTGAGTATTATGTATGACGTAACATTCCTTGCGAGGGTATTTTCAGGCGATATTCTCACGCTCACTTGAATAAATAATGGCAGTAAGTATGTACAGTGCATTGGAGGGGTGTAAACGTGTGTAATGTAAGTGGGAAAATATAATTGGAGTGAATAAATAAAGTAGATGATGAAACACGAGTGTTTGAGATCGTGGTTGCTACGTGAATAGGCGCTAGCATATCGCTAAATGCCCTCGTAATGAATGAAAATAATTGAAAACCTTCACAGTGGTGGGGGAAAGGTTCTATGTAAATGGGAAAATAATTAGAAAGTGATAAAACAATTTGGTATGTTGAAATACGAGACATAGCGAGTGCGCTTACTAAGCTGATGTGCGCTAAACTTATGCTGCATGTCATCAAAATGAATGAAAACATCTGAAATCACTTACAAACAGTTGTAATTAGTAAATTGTCATTGAAACAGAAGTATACAAGTAGAAAAAATGATCGGTAGACTCATAACAGAAAATTAGCAGATAGCATGATACGACTGGACCTAACTCGCTATGCTCGCGCGATGGTACAATGCTTATTTTTCCTATATATGTGTCTGAAATCCATTATATTGTTACTGTTATTGTTTATTAGTACAAATTCAATAAATGTAGAGGTGTTGTGTGTTGTTTGTCCCATTACTCCTTACCATAGAAAACGTTTACGCATATCCAGCCCATTACAGAATACGATACCTGCGGGGGGAAACCGCACCTGTATAGACCACTTATAGACTGCAGAGACAACTTTCTTCAAGACTTTCCATAGTTTCTCGACCTAAGCGGAAGTTTCATGAGAAAAAATTTTTTTCCAAAAAGGCTCGGGACTGGGGGATGTCATAGGTGCGGAAAGGCTCGGGACGTGACGGGTTAAGCCAAATTCTGCAGCTTCAGTCATATGGTCAAACCCCCGTTTCAGGTCTAAGAAATAATGGACACAGTCATCCCCATTATTACACTAGATTCGGTTGATACAGCCCCGAGAGAAATAAAAGTGGGTTGGCAAACGATGGTGACAGTATCCCAGCATATTTCAATTATGATTCAGGTGACTCTGCATTTAATGAACTAACAAAGTAATTTAGGATTTCTTTAGAAGTGAAAACCGTACCGAGATCTGCATATGCTTGTCTGGTTAAAAAGATTGGTATCATCAAAAACTTCAAAGAATTTCGATCCAGAAACTGTTCTCCTACTAATGAATAGACATTTCACAAAAGTCTAAACAGTTCGATATGCCTTTAATGCAGAGAGAGAGAGAAGAAAAAAAGATAACATGAATTATTTCATAGAGACCGAAAAAAAAAAAAAACAATATATATCTTTCTTCTTAGCATTTTAAAAAATAAAATCGGTGTGCAGAATCTTCTTGTGCAATTACAGAAATTATGGAAGCTGCATCCCCACTTCTGTGATATGCATGCCAATTCTGAAACAAAATAATAATTCTGAATCATAAAAGATGCTTCTGACCGCTTAGGCATGGTGGATTATCTTTTGAGAATTAGGAAGTATACTTGTTGAGAAGGGATGATATCCCAGGACACACTCCGTGAGTCGTAGTTAGAACAGCAGGAGCACCACCACCACCACCACCAGCACTAGTAGGAGCAGCACCAGCAGCAGCAGCAATAATATTTGTATTAGTAGTAGTGCGAGTACTATCAGTAGCAGTTAGTGGATGGAAGCTACAACGTCATAAGACAACACAGCGTTATCTACCCTCCATCTCCTACTTTGCATCCTATGTAGGTTCGGTCTGAAGAGGAGTCCAATTTTACTAAAACTCGGTGGATTGTAAGGCACAGAATAAACTTTTGTTTGAAAACAGTAGGATAACCGTCAAGGTTACAGGGCATGTCAACAGATTTTTAAAAATCGAATCTAGACCAAACGTACTGGAATTATTTCAGATGAGAGTAGTAAAAAAAAAAAAAAAAAAAGACTAGGAAAAATCAGTCAAAGATCAAGGTCACATGAAAAGGTAAAAACTCAAGATCATAGGATAAAGTTTGTTTCAACAGTGTAAATCTGACTTGAAAAATACTTGATGTACGTTTTAAGAATCAGACAACAATCATTGATTTCACTTTTCAGTCATGAGAATTATCAGTATCGCAAGGCAAAGTAAAAATTCGACCCCTTCATCTGTGTGTGAACAAACTAGAACAGCTTTTACCTGATCTGGAACATGCTTGCTCGGGGAGTTTAGGATCACACTAAAGATTGAAGTTATAGTTTTGAGGAATATTAAGTTGAAGGTCAAGATCATAAGGTAAGGTCAATATAATGAGTTTTTACTGGATGGAAACGAAACTTTGTGGAATAGCTTATCTTAGGACAAGAATAAAAATATAATATTGAAAGGATAATCATGTAAAGGATATGAAAGAGGAAGGTTAACTTCAAGGTCAAGATCAGATATCCTCTGATTAGAAGCAAAACTGGTGGAATGGTAGGCTAAAAGGTTGGCTCAGACTGCGTGAAGTTACGGTCACGGCGCATATTCAAATATTCGGGCCGTGGAACAGTCAGTTGGAGTGAATCTTGCCCTCCGAATACTCCTTGTTTGTAGTTGAAGATGATATTGTTCTGCTTAGGGAGAGATATCTCTCCCCATCAGAGCAGTTAAATCTACATAGGATATTTCCAGTTTTAAAATCCTCGTCTTAAGATCAATAAAGTCAACTGGAGATAACAAAAACGACGTGAATAATTATGTCCTCCGAGTGAAGGTGTCTGTGCAGGATGAAGATGGAAAAACGGAAGAAAAAGAGTGAGATGATGGGACAGCACAAGGCGAAACCAATTGAAATGAACTTGGATCCAATACAGAATTGCAAAAGGCAAAAACTAACACACGTAAAACAATAAGGTAGGATAGTGAGAGGGGGAAAGAAGCTCTACGCAAGACATGGGATGAAAGGAAGTGAATGACAGGAATCATGGTAGTGAAAGCATCGACAACAACTAATGTCAATGTGTGCCATTCATTCCTTTTCTACACCTCCTGCTCGTCCGTCTCTGTTTCACTCTACCATGATACCTTCTTTCCCTCCAATCGTCTTCCTATTCGCTTTCCTTACCCTTCACCGTATTTTACATTCTTTCTTCCTCTCGATCTCTTTTTCTCCTTTTGGCCAATTTCCCTTCCATGTTATCTTCCTTGTTTCCACACACCCGTTGTTCCTTCTCACCCTTTTCTTTTCTTCATCCCTTTTCTCTTGCCTTGCTTACTTCTTTCCTTTTCCTTCCTCACCCATACTTATTTACTTTCCTCCAATCTCCCATCCTTGCCCTCTTCCCTTCTTCCTTCATTCATTTCTCTCTTCTTGCCTTTCCATCTGTCTCCCATTCTTGCATTCCTCCCTTCTTCTTTCATTTTCCTACCTCCCATCTTACATCGCACCGATTCTCCCATGAGTACTCATTCTTCCACACTTCTTTCCTTCCCTTATTCTCTCAGTCTTCGATCAATCTTCCCTCGCTTTCTTATTCTTGCTATCCCAAGTCTTCTCTCCCCCTTCTCCCATTTTATTCCGATATCTTTTTTTCTCAAAAGCTAATAGCCATTCATCTAACTTTCGTCAAGCTTCCATCCGCTTTTCTTGTCCCTCTTATCGTTTTTATCAACACTCTTACTGACTTGGCATCTCTCCTTCCACTTACCGCTTATTCACACGACATACTTATTTCCATGTTTCCTTGGATTACTTTCTTCCACTGTTCTATGTTTTACTCTTTCATATTTTCAGGCACTTCATTCGCACTCCACATAAGTTTTTTTCTTCTCTCCCTACTCTTTTCTCCACTGCCGCCGTTTCTTCCAGCCTACCAACTCTTTCAAGCTCCTTACCCCTCTAGCCATCCATTCCTTCCACCTGTCTTAAATAAAAGTGTATTTACGGACATTTTCCTTGTAGATTCATATTTATGTTTCAGTTTGACTTACTTTATGTCTATCTAACTTTATCTTATCGTAAGAATTTATGTCATTTCACTTATGCTTGGAAGCTGTTTGTATTCCTGTCCACTCTCTCTCTCTCTCTCTCTCTGATATACGCTAGATCACTTTCATTCCTTCCCTCTCTAACCGAGATATATGGTATGTGGGCCACACGGTCTACCTAGAATCTATCTATCAATATTTTGACCTGTAAAACTGCCTGTCCATGTCTCCATCTGCCTTAAGTCCATATTTTCAACACTCCGACCTGACTACACTTTTCCGTATCCACTTTCCCTGCCTGTATGTATATTTATATCATGTGTAATTTGTATTTCTCTCCATATATGTCTACCTCTCTGTCTATCTGTCTGTATATCTGTCACACCAGCCTGCCCATTCCACCACAAGTTTCGTCCCAGCAAGTACAGCTTTGAAATATCTGTGAGCAACGAATGTGTTAGTAATTCCATACAAGGTTTGGCAGTGGTGAAGGTGGTGGTGGCAGTGTTGTGGCGTGATACATAGTGGTGGTGGTGATGGCGATGTTGGCAGAGGTCAGATTAATGGTGAGGACACTGATCTTGCTGTTCGTGGTGGTGGCGGTTCTGGTGTCAACAGTGACAGTGTTCAACAAGATATTAATAGTGATTGTGGTGATTATAGTGCAGTGATGAGTACCGGTATTATTATTGTGATGATGTTTAACAAGGACAGTGAACGTGAAGAAGCAGGTGACGACCAGTAGGATACTGTAATTCACAGTAGATATGAGCTTGGAATTTCATCCTTAAATTCATTGCCCTCTTTAATTTAAGCTTATCCCATTAATTTCTGCATAACCAGTTCTAATTCCTCTTTCTTCATTTCTTCTTTTGCTACACTTTTCCATCTTTGACTCCCATACATTTCTACGATCTTTTCAGGCAATTATCTTCCTCCACCTAGACTCCTTCCACATCTCATTACCTATATCGTTTTTCGTCATCTTGTCCTCTAAATATCCTCTCCACTTTCTAGTTAGTATTCGTTATTTTTCTGTTTCATCTCCTCTTGCTCCTCTTATACACCTAATTAGCTTTCTGCCCTCGTACAGCCCCGGGCCGGGCACCACCCACATCTTTCATATTAAACGTTCTATTTACCTCCGGCACGCCTCCCACTCCTCATTTCTCGCTCAAAAAAACTCGTTCAATCTTTCATCCATCGCTGTGCACCTAAGCAATATATCTATATCTACATCTATCTATATTGATAGATATATAGACAGATATATACTGTAGTTATAGATATACATATACAGATAGATAGATATACCTATAAATTTTACCCAATGTGTGTGTGTGTGTGTGTGTGTGTGTGTGTGTGTGTGTGTGTGTGTGTAGGAAAGGTAGGAGATACTAAGCCACGAAGCAAAAGCAAACACTCAGAGTGCAATACACAAAAGGTGAGGGAACATGACTGAGGACAAGGAGAGAACACACTGATACAGAAAGAAAACTTAAAGAAGACTACATTTGCGAATGTTGATCATGAACAACTTTGAAGTTACCATGAGGTATGCAGGTAGCCTGATGATTAGTAAGCGAAGGTTTTCTACAGAAGGAGGGACTTTGATGCATGGTTGTGGAGGGTGTTGACGTGTTTTTCGTTGCGCTCTTCTCTAGCTTTGTAGGGCTGCCTCACCGGCATTAGCTTCTTTTTTTCACCCTTCTGGTGACGCTTAGGATTAGCTAGTTCTCAGTTACCTCCCCTCCCTGTTAGTTTTGGAAAGTAGGTGTCTGTTCTAATAAACTGAGTTTACCTTTGCTTATCGCCCACGGAGGGTCCCCCCAACTGATCGCTCTGGGGAGTGAATAAACACGGTCGGGCCCCCCTGGAGTGGTTTGAGAGGACGACCTCAGGCATAGGTGGTCTACCCCTGGTATTTTGTCCTTTGGTTGTTTTCTCTCTTCCTTCCCACTTCCCCCGTTAGGGAGGAGTGGATTCTATGGCGGACGCCCCTACTGCCTCCCCCCACCTCAGGGGGGGAGGTAGTCCTGACCGACCCCCGACTACTACACTGACTGACAGCCCCCAGACAGAACGGCCCCAGACTCGTTTGCCTCGTGACGTTGAGACAAAAAACTCGGAGTTTGTCACCATTCATGCTCTAGGTTCCACTCTCTTGAGCAGTCTCAATCCCTTCATGATTAAGAAGGTTATTGATGGCTGTGCTGGGGAGGTGGAACAAGTAAAAAAAACTTGCGAACGGAGACCTCCTCGTAAAGATTTGCAATTCTTCCCAGGTTAAGGACTTGCTGAAGCTGCGCAAGTTTCATATCTATGATGTCGAAGCCAAGATCCCAACTTCCATGAATTCCTGCAAGGGTGTCATCACTTGCAGGGATCTCATGGTGATAAATGAGGAAGAGATCATAGAGGAACTTGCTCAGCAAGATGTCATCGATGCCCACTTCATAACAAGATTTTCGGAAGGTGTCGGGACAAAGACTGCGACTATTTTTTGACTTCTGGAAAAGTATCACTGCCTATTCATGTCAAAATTGGCTATGAAATTGTTCATGTGCGGCCATATCTGTAGAGAGGCGGCCTGCAGTCCTGGTGGACCCAGGTTCGAATCCCGGCTGGGGCAGGGAACAGTTTAAGGATTTGAATTTCATAAAAGCAGACTTTCCTGATCTACCAGATGACCCGCCGACATGTAAAAATACCCCGGCTAATACCAATACCCCAGTCCTGTATGAGACAGCCTTAGCATGTATTCAATATGGACGGTGGGTGTTAGCGCCGAAGTGGTGACATGTGGAGGTGTAGGAGGACTACTGGGCCTTGGGATTGGCTACTGCCCCGAGATATAGGCCCTGAAGCCTTTGCCCAGAGTCGGACACATAAAAAAAAAAAAAAAAAAAAATTCCGTTGCTTGAAATGCCAGTTGTATGGGCATGGTTCCAAGACTTGTCGGGCTTCCCAGCCAGTGTGTGGCAAGTGTGCAAGCCAAGGTCATGATGCGGAACATTGCACATCTGAGATGGTCTGTTGCTTTCACTGCAAGGGTGCTCACTCCACTTCCTCTAGGGATTGTCCCATGTGGAAGGAGGAGAAGGAGGTCCGCACAGTGAAGGCAACTGAGGACATTTCCTATTACGAAGCTAGGAAAAAGGTGAAGGAGTTGCATGCAACTCCCGCGCCGAATAGGTCCTATGCTTCGGAGGTAATGTCCGGTCCTGTGATATGCTCTGTAGAGACGCAGACTGATCCTGTCCTTCTCCCTCCTGCCACTCACAGTACATCTCCATCGCGACCTCCTGTCTGCTCCAACTCTCTCATTGACATCCCTAAGGCTTCAACTTATTCGCAGGCTGCTGCTGCCTCCCCATCAGTACGGCCTAAAGCGAAGCCTGACAAGCCTACTAAGAATAACATGACCACCCTCACGAAACAGTCACGTCCTCATGTCCTTCCGGTTCCTACTCCAGCGAGGGAGAGAAAGGTTAGCTCTTCCTCGGGGGAGGATGGAAACCTAGATATTGATGAAAATATTGAGGTTTCCATCATCAAGCACCAGGATAGGTCCCCTGGTAGTCGCTCGCCTTCTGGCGGGTGACAAAAAAAGACTAAGCACACTGGCCCCCAACGAAAATCTTAAACCGCAGCATTCACTCTATTACAGCGGAATTGCAGAGGTGTTGGGAATAAGTTACCAAATATAGCAATTTTGCTGTCAATACACAGACCAGACGTCCTCCACAGTTAAAGCACTACCACTCGTATAGAAGATATGAAGGTCACGGAGTCGCCATGTACACACACAAATCACACTCACAAATGGAAGTGATTCTAAATTCTGCTCTGGAAGCAGTCGCGTGCAGAGTAAAATTTAATAACACGTATCTGTCTATTTGCTCTCTGTACTGTCCTCCACATGGCTTCATTGATAGTGATCCTTTAAATTCACTAGTTGAACATCTCCCTGGGAATAAGTTAGTGTTGGGCGATTTTAACACCCATCACTATCAATGGGGTAGCTTGAGAATTAATGGTCGTGGGGAACAAGCAGCCGACCTAATACTGCAGTCCAGCCTCTGTCTTCTGAACGATGGTAGAGCGACTCATGTAGATGATCGTGCTGGTATCTTTTCGGCCATTGACTTATCTTTGGCCTTCCCTGGTATACATCAAGATTTTTTATGGAATCCTTTTGACGACTCCTTGGGAAGTGATCACTTACACATCTGTCTTTCTTATACACGTGACATCTTTTCGGACTCTCCACCTCCAAAATTTAACTATAAGAAAGTAGATTGGGGATCCTTCTCAAGGATCGCCAATTTAGATATATCTGGGTAGACCATGGATGTTAAGGTCGAAAATATAACCCAATCCATATTACACACAGCTGAGGCTGCTATTCACAAGATTTCTACAGTTCATGCGAAGCATAGAGCACATTGGTGGATGCCGGATTGCTGCAAGCATTAATAAAATGCAATAGGAGATACAGGATTTTTGACAGTCAGCCCACTGAGAAAAATTTTATTGCATACAAACAGGCACGGACTGAGGCAAGGAGAATAATAAGAAGGGCCAAACGTGACTCCTGGCGGTCCTTTGTGTCCACGGTGACAAGTACAACACCATTACGTAAAGTCTGGTCCACTATAAGAATATTAAATAATAAAGGCCCATATTTCCCGATCACCACCCTTCAGGTTAATAATATCATCTCTGACGAGCCCGTGGACGTTGTTAACATCCTCACCAGGAGTTTCTATCATGTAAGTAGCTCAGCCAATTATCATCCACGTTTTCAACACCATAAACGCACGGCTGAGCTATAGATATTAGACTTTGCCACAGAAGACATAGACTCCCCGTACAACCAAGAGTTTACGCTAGATGAACTGCTCCTTGCCCTTAAATCCTGTAAAGACACCAGCCCTGGACCAGACACCATCACGTACGGTATGATCCAGCATCTTAATCAGGACAACCTGATTAAGATGTTACCATTGTACAATGAGATTTGGGCATCTCTAACGTTCCCAAACTCATGGCACTTTGCGCACGTAATACCGATACCCAAAGAGGCTGGTCGTCTTATGAATCCCACTTCATTTCGTCCTATTGTGTTTACTTCTTGTCTATGTAAGGTCATGGAACGTATGGTAAACAATAGGCTTCTTTTTATTTTAGAGTCGAAGAATTTGTTAAATGATCAATAATATGGCTTCCGTAAATACAGAAGTTCACTAGATCATTTAATGCATTTGGAGCATTGTATTGCAGAGGCATTTGCCAATAAAGAATTTATGATAGGGGTGTTCTTGGACATCCGTAATGCCTGTGACATGATATGGCGACACGGTATACTAATGAAGCTCTATGCTTATGGTTTAAGAGGAAATTTGCCTATTTTTATTTCAAATTTCTTGAGGGACAGGACTTTATCTGTCAAATTGCCCCGTAATGTAACATCAGATATATTTATCCAGGAAAACAGGGTGCCGCAGGGAAGTGTGCTTAGTCCTACTTTTTTTAGTATTATGATCAATGATATTCTGTCATCAGCTCCCATCCCGAGGAATCTTAAGTACTCGCTCTACACTGACGATTGTGCAATATGGCACTCTTCCCATAATGCACAATTTTCGGCTGGGCGGATTCAAGCAGCCCTTGACTCCGTCCACCTATGGGCCTTGCAGTGGGGATTTAAGTTTTCCGTCCGTAAGTGTGCCGCTGTAGTCTTCACTAATCGTAACGTACCTAATTTGTGCTTAACTTTGGATAATCAGGCGATACCTTTTCAAAATTCTGTAAAATTTTTAGGAATACATTTTGATCATAGAATGAATTTTAAACTTCACGTTAATACTTTGCTTGCTCGTTGTGATAAACAGTGAAATGTCCTCAAGTACCTAGCGGGTACTACCTGGGGTGCCGACAGAAAATCTTTATTAATGGTGTATAAGTCCCTTATTCGATCAAAGCTAGTCTATGGCGCACAGGTGTATGGCTCGGCATCCGATGCCACTCTGAAAGGATTGGATGTGCTACAGAATAAATGTTTGTGAATGTGTCTTGGAGCCGTCCGGTGTCCCTGTGTGGCTCATATGGAAGTGGAGGCGAATGTCCCTCCCCTCCGTATTCGCCGTGACCACCTGGCCGTGTCCTACGGCATGAGGACATTTAGGAAAAGTAATATCGGCAATGTGGCCTGTACCCCCCTGCGTCAATACCACCACCTTCTGCGGGGGGTGCGTCTGCCACTTGCCGTTCGCCTACACTTACTGACTCAGGAGCTTGGTGTGGACCCCAGTGACTGTGACAAGTCGGTGTTAAAAAATATAGCGCCTTGGGAGCCACCTGGCTTTACAGTTGATGTTACATGGCTCCCAGCACTAAAGGCCAAGGCGCCGGAGGTGGAGGTCCACCACTTGTTTCGTAACATCATCATTCGTCATTTGGGGTCCTACCACTTATACACCGACGGCTCCAAGTCGAGTGCATGTGTGGGTGCAAGTGTGTGATCGACTGAATGTGCCCTCAGGTATCGGTTGCCAACTCATACATCTGTGTTTACCTCAGAACTTTTCGCTATTGACAAAGCCATAGACTATGCTCTCAATTCTAGGTCTGACTCATTTGTCATATTTTCAGATTCAAAATCATCCCTTTAGGCAATTGCATCTTGCACTACGGACCCTCACGAGATCCAAGGCCGCATCGTTGATAAGTTGCATTCATGCAACAAGTCATTCACGCTGATCTGGGTGCCTGGTCATTGTCGTATCTATGGCAATGAGCAGACTGACTTACTTGCAAAGTCGGCTGTAGAGCTCGAGGAAACTTGGGACGTTCCTCGTGATCTACGGTCGAGTCTCTCTCTTGGAAAGAAATCAATAAATCTTCTGTGGCAAGGTCAGTGGACCAGACTTAATATTTCAACCGGTAAGCCGTACCTGGGCGACTGGGATACTGCCAACCATCCCAGCCGCCTAGAAGAAAAAGTGTTGGCTCGTTTACGGCTTAATGCCACCATATTAACACTTTGAAACCTTATATGGAAAAACGATTCCCGCTGCACTGTGACATCTGTGATGCAGTGTTATCTATCAGTCATATCATCCTGCGCTGCCGGCGATTTATTCGTGAACGTGCTTCACTTATAAATTACTGCAGCGCAGTAGACTTCCCCTTCTCCCTTTCCACCATCCTGGGTGATGGGGACATTGTTATCACTGATAAATTGTTGGCTTTCTTGAGAGAGACCAGACTGATCAGTGTGATGTGACTTTTTTACTGTGTGGTTATGGTTTTTATCAACGGTAAATATGTATATATTGCTATATTAATTAGGGTTGACAGTTGACATATTTGAAATAGTTCCTCCTCCCACTGATCTATTTCTAATATAGATGTCCCCTACATTAAGCCGAGTTCCTCGCCTGACAGTCACCAGCTGATGAATGCAAGTGTGCAATATAGAAAGGTATCGGGCGGTTGCAGACGATGGTGGTCTACTAGGCGAGGTTCTTCACTTTTTGTACAAATTATGTAAATACATTATATCACCTTGCTTAAGTTATTCTAATTAGGGACGACAGCTGACGTATATGGAAATGTTCCTGACTCGTCTGGTTCCCTTTCATATACTGATGTCCCCTATATTAGGTTGTGCCTCGACTGACAGTCACCAGGTGATGAGTGCAGGTATGTAATGTAGAAAGGCATTACATATCTGCAGTCGATGGTGTTCTCTTGGTCGAGGCTTTTTTAACATTAGTGTAGGTCTAGTTATTTGTCTCTTAGGATTTAGTATAGGTTAGCGATTTGTCTGTTAGGTGGTTAGTTTTAGGGTCTTTAGATTAGGCATTTTTGTTTATAAGTAATATAAGGTTAAAAAAAAATAATAATAATAAAAATAAAAATACCAAAAATAATAAACTAAAAATTATTATATATATATATATATATATATATATATATATATATATATATATATATATATATATATATATATATACTGTATATGTACGTGTGCATGAAAGTGTGTCTGTTCATATGGATGGATGTGTGTATGTATGTATGTATGTATATATATGTTCGTATATATATGTATATATGTGTCAATGTATATACATATATATATCTTTGCCATAATGACCAGGGGCTCCGGCCTCAATGGTCGATAGGCAAAAAAAAAAAAATGTACAGAAGAAACAAACTGCTTGTTCAGACAGACTGAGTGACACAACTAGTAGCAAAAATGAAGTAGTCGGAAAAGCAGATTTTTTTTTTTATTTTTATTTTTTAGCAAAATTCTACAGCTTCAGCAATATGGTGAAACACCAGCTTCAGGCCTAAGAAATAATGGACACAGTCATCCCCAGTACTACACTAGATTTGGTTGATACTGCTCCGAGAGGAATAAAAGTGGGTTGGCAAAAGGTGGTGACGGTATCCCAGCTGATTTTAATGATGATTCAAGTGTCTCTGCAATAAATGAACTAACGAAGTAATTTAGGATTTCTTTAGAAGTGAATGCCGTACCCAGACCTTGGTAAATGCATCTGTTTGTCTGGTTCAAAGGTAGGTAGCCTATCATCAAATACATCAAAGAACTTCGATCCAGATACTGTTTTCCCAGTTTATATGGACATTTCACAAAAGTCTAAACAGTTTGATTTACCCTTGTTCAGAAAAAAACAAAAATGTTATCATGCATTATCTCATACAGAGACTGAAAAAAATCAGAATATATGATATTTTTCTGCTCATCATTTAAGAAATAAAGTCGATGTGCAGAGTCTTCTTGTGCAATTACAGAAATTATGGAAGCTGCATCCCCACTTCTGTAATATGCAAGCCAATTCTGAAAGAAACAAAATAATATTTCTAAGTCATAAAAGACGCTTCTGACCGCTTTGGCATGATTAAATATCTTTCGACAATTAGGGAAGTACACTTGCTGAGAAGGGGTGATGTCCAAGGACACAGTGAGTCGCAGTAACAACAGCAGCAGCAACAGTAGCAGCAGCAGCAACAGCCACAGCAGTAGTAGTAGTTGTAGTAATAGTAGTGCGAGTACTATCAGTAGCAGTTAGTGGATGGAAGCGAGAACGTCATAAGATAACACAGCGGTATCTACCCTCCATCACCAACTTTGCATCCTTTGTAGGTTCGGTCTGAAGAGGAGTCCAGTTTTACTAAAACTTGGTGGATTGTAAGGCATTGAATAAACTTTTGTTTGAGAACAGTAGGACAAAGGTCAAGGTTACAGGGCATGGTCAACAGAATTTTAAAAATCCAGTCTAGATCAAACGTACTGCAATGATTTCAGATGAGAGTAGTAAAAAAAACCTGGCTTTAGGAACAATTAATCAAAGGTCAAGGTCACTTGAAAAGGTAAAACCTCAAGATCATAGAGTAAAGTTAGCTTCAACTTGAAAAATACTTGGTGGAAGTATTGAGAATCAGACAATAATAATTGATTTCACTGTTCAGTCACGAGAATTATCAGTCAAAGGTCAGTATCACAAGGCAAAGTAAAAATTCGACCCTTTCATCTGTGTGTGAAAAAACTAGAACAGCTTTTATCTGCTCTGGAACATGCTTACTTGGGGAGTTTAGGATCACCCTAAAGATTGAAGTTTTAATTTTGAAGAAAATTAAGTCGAAGATCAAATTCACAAGATAAGGTCAGTATAATGAGTTTTTACTGGATGGAAACGAAACTTTGTGGAATAGGTTATCTTTGGACAAGGATAAAAAATATAATATTTAAAGGACAATCATTTAAAGGATATGAAAGAGGAAGGTTAACTTCAGGGTCACTAGGCAAGTTAACTCTAATAGATTTCCTCTGATGTGAAGCAAAGATGGTGGAATGGTAGGCTAAAGGGTTGGCTCAGACTGGCTGAAGTTACGGTCACAGCGCAAATTCAGATATTTGGCCCTTGGAACAGTCAGTTGGAGTGAATCTTGCCCTCCGAATACTCCTTGTTTGTAGTTCAAGATGACATTGTTCTGCTTAGGGAGAGATATCTCTCCCCATCAGAGCAGTTAAATCTGCATAGGATATTTCCAGTTTTAAAATCCTCGTCCTAACCTCAGTAAAATCAATAGGAGATAACAAAAACGACGTGAATAATTATGTCCTGCGAGTGAAGATGTTTATGCGGGATGAAGATGGAAAAACAGAAGAAAAAGAGTGAGATGATGAGATAGCGCAAAACAGAACCTGTTGAAATGAACTTGAATCCAGTACGGATTTGCATAAAGCAAAAACTAACACACTTAAAGCAATGAGGTAGGACAGTGAGAGGAGGAAAGAAGCTCTAAGCAAAAGATGGGATAAAAGGAAGTGAATAACAGGAACTATGGTAGTGTATGCATCGAAAACAACTATTGTCAGTGTGTGCCATTCATTCCTGTTCTATACCTCCATGCTCGTCTTTCTCTGTTTCACTCTGTAATGCTACCTCTTCTCCCTCCAATCGTCTTCCCTTCCTATTCGCTTTTCTTACCCTTCACCGTATTTTATTTCCTTTCTTCGTCTCGATCTCTTTTTCTCCTTTTGGCCACTTTCCCTTCCATGTTATCTTCCTTGTTTCCACACACTCGTTGTTCCATCTCACCCTTTTCTTTTCTTCATCCCTTTTCTCTTGCTTTGCATACTACTTTCCTTTTCCTTCCTCATCCATACTTCTTTATTTTCCTCCCATCTCACATCTTTGCCTTCTTCCCCTCTTCCTTCATTCAGTTCTCTCTTCTTACCCTTCCATCCGTCTCCCATTCTTGCATTCCTCCCTTCTTCTTTCATTATCCTACCACCCATCTTACATCTCACCAATTCTCCCATCAGTGCTCATTCTTCCACACTTCCTTCCTTCCTTTATTGTCAATTCATCTTCCCTCGCTTTCTCATTCCTCCTATCCCAAGTCTTCTCTCCCCTTTCTCCATTTTAGTCCGATTTCTTTTTCTATCGAAATCCAAAAGCGAATGGAAGCTTTCATAAAGCTTCCATCCGCTTCTCTTGTCCCATTTACGTATTTTATCAACGCTCTTACTGACTTGGCTTCTCTCCTTCGACGTACTGCTTCTTTCACACAATGAACTTATTTCCATGTTTCCTTGCATTACTTTCTCCCACTGTTCTTTGTTTAATTCTTTCGCATTTTCAGGCACTTCATTCTCACTCCACATAACATCATTTTTTTTCCTCCTCTCCTCACTCTTTTCTTCACTGCCCCTTTCTCCCAGTCTACTCGTACCAACCCTTTTAAGCTCCTTCACCCTCTAGTCATCCATTCCTTTCACCTGCCTTAAATGAAAGTGTATTTACGGACATTTTCCTTCTAGATTCATATTTATGTTTCAATTTGACTTACTTTATGTCTATCTAACTTTATCTTATCGCAAGAATTTATGTCATTTCAATGATGCTTGGAAGCTGTCCGTATTACTGTCCTCTCTCTCTCACTCTCTCTCTCTCTCTCTCTCTCTCTCTCTCTCTCTCTTATTATATGCTTGACCACTTTCATTCCTTCCCTCTCTAACTGAGATATATGGTATGTGGGCCACACCGTTTACCTAGAATCTATCTATCAATATTTTGACCTGTAAATCTGCCAGTCCATCTCACCATCTGCCTTAAGTCCATATTTTCAACACTTCGACCTGACTACACTTTTCCGTATCCACTTTCCCTGCCTGTATGTATATTTATATCATGTGTATTTTGTATTTCTGTCCATATATGTCTACCTCTCTGTCTATCTGTCTGTATATCTGTCACACCAGCCTGCCCATTCCACCACAAGTTTCGTCCCAGCAAGTACAGCTTTGAAATATCTGTGAGCAACGAATGTGTTAGTAATTCCATACAAGGTTTGGCAGTGGTGAAGGTGGTGGTGGCAGTGTTGTGGCGGTGATACATAGTGGTGGTGGTGATGGCGATGTTGGCAGAGGTCAGATTAATGGTGAGGACACTGATCTTGCTGTTCGTGGTGGTGGCGGTTCTGGTGTCAACAGTGACATTGTTCAACAAGATATTAATAGTGATTGTGGTGATTATAGTGCAGTGATGAGTACCGGTATTATTATTGTGATGATGTTTAACAAGGACAGTGAACGTGAAGAAGCAGGTGACGACCAGTAGGATACTGTAATTCACAGTAGATATGAACTTGGAATTTCATCCTTAAATTCTTTGCCCTCCTAAATTTAAGTTTAACCAATTCATTTCTGTATAATCAGTTCTACTTCCTCTTTCTCCATTTCTTCTTTTGCTACACTTTTCCATCTTTGACTCTGGGTGTGGAGAGGGTGGGGGAATGGAGTCTCGGACCATCACTTAGTGATGGCCAAGGTAGAGCTGCAAAGAAAGTGGTTGAGGAGGCGAAGGGGAAGACAGGAGGAAACAGCTCCTGTGAGAAGAGTGGAGAAATTGCAAGATAGTGAGAAGAGGACAGAGTATAAGAGCATAGTGGAAGAAAGATTGGGAAGGTATGAGCTAGAGCAGATGGAAGGGGTGGAAGACGTATGTAAGATATTCACGGAACAGATAAGCGCAGCGTGTGAGGTGATTTGTGGAGTGAGGAGGAGATGCAAGGGTGTGCAAGGGACAGCATGGTGGAATGATGAGGTGAAACGAGCTGTGGAACAAAAGAAGAAGGCATATGGTGAATGGTTGGCGAGTAGAGGTAGGGGAGAAGATGAGAGAGAGAAGAGAGAGGTATATGTGAGCAGGAGAAGGGAGGTTAAGAGACTGGTGAAGGAGAGTAAGAAGAAAGTGGATGAAGAGTTTGGGAGGAATCTGAGTGTGAAATGGAGGGAGAGTAAGAAATTGTTTTGGAAGGAGGTAAAGAAAGTAAGGCAGTGTGAAAGGGGAAATAGTAGGGGAGTGAAAGATAGGAATAATAGATTGTTGGTGGAGAAGAGAGAGAAATTGAGGAGATGGAAGGAGCACTTTGAGGATTTGTTGAATGTAGAGAGTGAGAGCAGTGTGAGTATAAGTGGTTGGGGAATGGCTGGGAGAAGAAGAGATGAGAGGAGGGAGGAAGAGATCAGTAGGTCGGAAGTAGTGGAAGCGATGAAGAAGATTAAGCTGGGAAAGGCCCCAGGAATTGATGGAGTGTGTGGTGAAATGCTTAGGTATGGGGGTGAGATTGTTGTGGAGTGGATATGGAAGTTGTGTAGATTGGCTTGGGAAGAGGGAAGGGTTCCAGAGGACTGGAAATCAGGTATAATTGTTCCTCTGTACAAAGGAAAAGGGGAGAGAGAAGTATGTGGTAACCATAGGGGTATTTGCCTTCTTAGTGTGACTGGTAAAATATATGGTAGAATACTCATTGATAGGGTTAGGCATATGACAGAGGAGCTAGTTGGAGAAGAACAAGGGGGATTTAGGAAGGGAAAAGGGTGTGTAGATCAGATATTTGTTCTAAGATGTTTAGTGGAGAAGTATCTAGAGAAGGGAAGGAAAGTGTACGCTGCCTTCATGGACTTGGAGAAAGCTTATAACAGAATAGATAGGAAAGGTATGTGGAAGGTATTAAGAATATATGGAGTGAAGGGTAAATTGTTGAGTGCTGTGAAGAGTATGTACGAGGGAGCTAGGGATACGGTGCGAGTGGATGGTGAGCTGAGTGAGTTCTTTGATCTCAATGTGGGACTGAAACAGGGGTGTGTAATGTCTCCATGGCTGTTTAATATATATATATATGGATGGGGTCGTAAAGGAGGTACAAGGTAGGGCAGTGGATGTGGGGGTGGCCCTAATGAATGAGGGTGAGATTTGGAAGCTTCCGGTGTTGCTGTTTGCTGATGATACAGTATTGTTGAGTGAAGATGAATGGGAGTTGCAAGGTTTGGTGAATGAATTTGGAACAGTGTGTAGGAGGAGGAAGCTGAAAGTTAATGTAAACAAAAGTAAAGTTATGGTGTTTGAGAGGAATGAAGTCACAGAGTGTGCAGTGAGGTTGGATGGTGAGGATATGGAGAATGTGAGTGCATTCAAGTACTTGGGTAGTGTGATGAATAAGGATGGAACTTTGGGGGATGAAGTACGTGAAAGGGTACAGCAGGGAAGGAAGGTTGTTGGCACACTGAAAGCAGTGATGAGAAATAGGGAGGTGAGTATGGAAGTTAAGAAGTCTCTGCATGATGGTATTGTGATCCCTACCCTGACGTATGGAAGCGAGGCGTGGACCTTGCAAGAGGGGAACAAGTCAAGAGTGAGAGCAGTGGAAATGAGTTACTTGAGAGGAGCATGTGGAGTAACATGGAGGGACAGGTTGACGAATGAAGAAGTGAAGGAACGTTGTGGGGTAGATGTGGATGTGGTTGAAAAGATTAGGAGAAATACACTGAGGTGGTTTGGACATGTGGAGAGGATGGAGAGTGAAAGACTGACTAAGAGGGTGTATGTGGGTGAGGTGGAGGGAGGGAGAGGGAGGGGTAGACCGAGGATGAGGTGGAGGGATGGAGTTGAGAGGTATATGAGGGAAGGGGGGGTGAGTTGGGGGGAGGGGAGTCAAATGGTGGGTGACAGAGTGACTTGGAGGCGTTTTGTCTGCGGCCACCCTTTGCGGGATTAGGGCGTCGGGCTATAGATAGATAGATAGATAGACTCTCATACATTTCTACGATCTTTTCAGGCAATTATCTTCCTCCACCTAGACTCCTTCCACATCTCATTACCTATATCGTTTTTCGTCATCTTGTCCTCTAAATATCCTCTCCACTTTCTAGTTAGTATTCGTTATTTTTCTCTGTTTCATCTCCTCTTGCTCCTCTTATACACCTAATTAGCCTTCTGCCCTTGTACAGGCCGAGGCCGGGCACCACCCACGTCTTTCATATTAATCATTCTATTTACCTCCGGCACGCCTCCCACTCATTTCACGCTCAAAAATACCTCGTTCAGTTTTCCTCTCATCCATCGCTTCGCACCTAAGCAATATGTCTATTTCTATATATTTATCTATCAATATAGATAGATAGATACAGTAGATATATATAGATAGATACCTATATATTTTACCCGATGTGTGTGTGTGTGTGTGTGTGTGTGTGTAGGATGGATAGAAGGAGATATGAAACCACGAAGAAACAGCAAAGTCTCACAGAGCCCGCCCCCCCCACCAATAAAATAAAAAATAAGAGGTTAAGGAACATGACTGAGGACAAGGAGAGAACAAACTGAGACAGTAGAACTAAAGAAAACTTAAAGAAGACTGTATATTTGCGAATGTTTATCATGAACAACAATGAAGTTACTATAAGGTATATAGGTAGCCTGAAGATTAGTAAGCGAAGGTTTTGTACAGAAGAAACAAACTGCTTGCTCAAAGAGACTCAGTGGCACAGCTAGTAGCAAAAATTAATCAATCGGAAAAACAGATTATTATTATTATTATTATTTTTTTTTTTTGGCATTATTCTGCAGCTTTAGTCATATGGTCAAACGCCCGCTTCAGGCCTAAGAAATAATGGACACAGTCATCCCCAGTATTACACTAGATTTGGTTGACAGTGCTCCGAGAGGAATGAAAGTGGGTTAGCAAAAGGTGGTGACGGTATCCCAGGTGATTTTAATGATGATTCAGGTGACTCTGCATTAAGTAAACTAACATAGTAATTTAGGAATTCTTTAGAAGTGAAAACAGTACCCAGACCGTGGTAAATGCATCTCTTTGTTCGGTTCAAAAAATAGGTATCACCAAATGCTTCAAAGAACTTTGATCCAGATACTGTTCTCCCAGTTTTGTATGGACATTTCACAAAAGTCGTAACAGTTTGATTTGCCTTTGATGCATACAAAAAAAAAAAAAAAAATGTTAACATGCATTAGCTCATCTATCTGTCTATCTATCTATTGCCAGACGCCTCAATCCCGTTTGGGGTGGCCACAAACAAATCGCCTCCAAGTCGCCCTGTCCCCCGCCATTTCACTGCCCTGCTCCCAACTCACACCCCCCTCTCTCATATACCTCTCCACCCCATCCCTCCATCTCATCCTCGGCCTCCCCCTCCCTCTTCCCCCCTCCACCTCACTCACATACACTCTCTTCGTCAGTCTTTCACCCTCCATCCTCTCCACATGGCCAAACCACCTCAGTGTGTTCCTCATAACGCTCCCTATCACATCCCCATCAACACCACAACGTTCCTTTATATCCTTATTCGTCAGCCTATCTCTCCATGTGACTCCACAGGCTCCTCTTATATAACTCATTTCCACTGATCTCACTCTTGACTTGCGTCCTTCCAACAACGTCCAAGCTTCACTTCCGTACATTAGAGTTGGTATCACAATACTCTCATGTAGTAACTTTTTCACTTCCATGCTCACTTCCCTGTTTCTTATCACTGCTTTCAAAGAACCATCAACCTTTCTTCCCTGCTGTACCCTTTCAAGCAGTTCACCCTCCAAACCTCCATCCTTACTCTCATCACACTACCCAAGTACTTAAACGTACTCACATTTTCCAATTCCTCACCATCCAACCTCGCTGTACATTCACTGACTTCACCTCTCTCAAAGACCATCACTTTACTCTTCCCTACATTCACCTTCAGATTCCGTTTCTTACACACTCTCCCAAACTCATCCACCAAGCCTTGCAGCTCCCCTTCGTCTTCACTCAACAACACAGTATCATCTGCAAACAACAGTACAGGGAGTTTCCAGACACTATCCTCTCTCACCAGGGCCACTCCAACATCCACTACCCTACCTTGTACCTCTTTTATTACCCCATCCATGTACAGATTGAACAACCATGGAGACATGACACATCCCTGTTTCAACCCAACTTTCAAAGAGAAAAATTCACTTAGTTCACCATCCACATGCACTGCAGCCTTCACACCATCATACATACTCTTCACAGCATTCAACAACTTCCCATCTACTCCATATATTCTTAACACTTTCCACAATCCTTGTCTATCCACCCTGTCATATGCTTTCTCTAAATCCATGAAATCCGCATACAATTTCTTTCCCTTCTCTAGAAACTTTTCCACTAAAGATCTAAGAATGAATATCTCATCTACACAACCTCTTCCCTTCCTAAAGCCTCCCTCTTCTTCTCCAACTAATTTTTCTGTTCTTTCTCTAACTCTGTCAATAAGTATCCTACCACACACTTTCCCTATTATACTAAGAAGACAAATGCCCCTATGATTACCACACACGTCTTTTTCCCCTTTTCCTTTGTACAAGGGAATATTTATACCTGACTTCCAATCCTCCGGGACTCTACCTTCCTCCCAGGCTAATCTGCACATCTTCCACATCCATTCTACTACTATCTCTCCCCCATGCTTCAGCATTTCACCACACACTCCATCAATTCCTGGGGCTTTCCCTGATTTAACTTTCTGCATTGCTTCCACAACTTCTATCCTACTGATTTCTTCCTGTCTTCTCACCTCCCTCCTTCTCCCAGCCATTCCCCAGCCACTTATACTCGCATTACTTCCATCCTCTACGTTCAACAATTCCTTAAAGTGTTCTCTCCATCTGCTCACTTTTTCTCCCTTCTCCACTAGTAATCTACCATTTTTATCTTTCATTCCCCTGCTAACTTCACTTCCACCCTGTCTTACTCTTTTCACCTCTTTCCAGAACATTTTCTTACAGTCCCTCCACTTTACACTCAAATTCCTTCCAAATTCCTCATCCACTCTCTTCTTACTCTCTCTTACTAATCTTTTCACCTCTCTCTTTCTTTCTACATATAACTCTCTCTTCCGCCTCTCAACTTCTTCCACGCCCCTATTTCTCATCCATTCATTGTATGCTTTCTTCTTTTGTGCCACAGCCTGTTTCACCTCTTCAGTCCACCACGCTGTTCCTTGCACCCCCCTCCGTCTTCTCTTCCTTCCACACACCACATCACATGCTGCACATATTTCTTCTGTAAATATGCTACACACACCTTCCACGTCTCCCATCTGCTCCAATTCATATTTGCCCAATCGTTCCTCCACTTCTCTCTTATACTCTGCCTTTTTCTCATCCTCTTGTAACCTTTCCACTCTCCTTGCAACTACACCTTCCTCTCGTCTTTCCCTTCTTCTATTACTCCATGCTAATTGGACCTTGATTCTGGCCACCACCAAGTAGTGGTCAGAAAGTCCACTCCCCCAACCTCATACAGGGACTGAAAAAAAAAAAAAAATCAGATTATATGATATTTTTCACCTAAGCATTTTATAAATAAAGTAGATGTCCAGGGTCTTCCTCTGCAATTAGAGAAATTATGGAAGCTGCATCCCCACTTCTGTGATATGCATGCCGATTCTGAAAGAAACAAAATAATACTTCTGAGACATAAAAGACGCTTCTGACCTCTTAGGCATGATAGAATATCTTTCAAGCATTAGGAAGTATACTTGTACTTGTTGAGAAGGGGTGATATCCCATGACACAGTGAGTCGTAGTAACAACAGCAGCAGCAACAGTAGCAGCAGCAGCAGCAGCAGCAGCAGTAGTTGTAATAGTAGTAGTAGTAGTGCGAGTACTATCAGTAGCAGTTAGTGGATGGAAGCTACAACGTCAAAAGACAACCCAGCGATATTTACCCTCCATCTTCTACTTTTCATCCTTTGTAGGTTCGGTATGGAGAGCGGTTCAGTTTTTCTTAAACTTTGTGAATTGTAAGGCCTGGATTAAACTTTAGCTTGAGAACAGTAGGACAAAGGTCAAGGTTCCAGAGCATGGTCAACAGAGTTTTAATAATGAAATATAAGCCAAACCTACTGGAATGATTTCAGATGAGAGCAGTAAAAAAAAAAAAAAAAAAACTGGCTTCAGGAACAATCAGTCAAAGGTCAAGGTAATATGAAAAGGTAAAATCCCAAGATCATAGTACAAAGTTAGTGTCAACAGTTCAAATATGACTTGAAGAATACTTGATGGAAGTTTTAAGAATCAGACAACAATCATTGATTTCAGTCATCAGAATAATCGATCAAAGATCAGTATCACAAGGCAAAGTAAAAATTCGACCCTTTCACCTATGTGTGAACAAACAAGAACAGCTTTTACCTGATTTGTAACGTGATTGCTCGGGGAGTTTAGGATCACCCAAAAGATTGAATTTTTTATTTTGAGGAAAATTAAATCAAAGGTCAAGGTCACAAGGAAAGGTCAATATAATGAGTTTTTACTGGATGGAAATGAAACTTTGTGGAATAGGTTATCTTAGGACAAGGATAAAAATATAATATTTAAAAGACAATCGTTTAACCAGTCACGTCCCGAACTATTTCGCACCTCTGACACCCCCCAATCCCGAGGTATTTTCGATTTTTTTTTTTTTTTTTTTTTTTGCTAAAACCTCAGCTTTTGGTGAGAAACATCGAAAATTCATAGAGACATCGCTCACCTGAGGTTAAAAATACTCGATCCAAGTAGGAGTACCTCCTTACCTGGCTGGGTTTTTTAACAGGCTGGCACCAAAGAAAACGAGTTCTATGGGAGGGTAACTATTTCACACCACTCATAAACGGTATTTATTTATTTACTTGGTACGAATTTATATGTAGTATGAGAGTATATTGGTTTTCAAACAGTAATATAGGCATTATAAGCATTGTTTCACTCACTAATTCATCACCATACCTGACCTTCTTTTGCCACATTACCTGATCATTATTTCTGACTGTTTCTTCCTCTAATGCTATGTAAACTTTGTCCTCCACATTGTAATCGATTGGGGAATCACTCTGGCCCTGAATGTCTTTACTGGCCAGGTCACTGGTAACAGGTGAATTCCCGAGACAATGGCATGAGGGGGGGAGGGGGGAGGTTATGTGGTGTAAGGCATTGTCCCTGCTTGGCATCTTGTAGAGGAATAGAGGAAGGTGTCCCATGTATACGTTCTAAAAATCACGAGCGAAAATTGAAAATTGTGTAAATTAGGGACCTTGCAATTGCACGACGTACCAGTACGTCGTCAGGACTAGCAAATGCAAAATGTTGCAACGTACCCAGACGTCGACGGGACGGGGCGGGTTAAAGGATATGAAAGAGGAAAGTCAAGTTCTGGGTCACAGGGCAAGTCAGCTCTAACAGATTTCTTCTGATGTGAAGCAAAGCTGGTAGAATGGTAGGCTAATGGGTTGGCTCAGACTGGCTGAAGTTATGGTAACAGTGCAAATTCAAATATTTGGCCCTTGGAACAGTCAGTTGGCGTTGGTCTTGCCCTCCGAATACTCCTTGTTTGTAGTTCAAGATGACATTGTCCTGCTTAGGGAGAGATATATCTTCCCATCAGAGCAGTTCAATCTACATACGATATTTCCAGTTCGAAAATCATCGTCCTTACCTCATTAAAGTCAATAGGAGATAACAAAAACGACATGAATGCCCTCCGAGTGAAGGTGTTTATGTGGGATGAAGATGAAAAAATGGAAGAGAAAGAGTTAAATAATGGGACAGCACAAGATGGAACCAGCTGAAACGAACTTGGACCCAATAAGGAATTTCATAAGGCAAAACCTAACACACGTAAAACAATAAGGTAGGATATTGAGAGGAGGAAAGAAGCTCAACGCAAGAGATGGGATGAAAGGAAGTGAATGACAGGAATTATGGTTATGAAAACAACTAATGCCAGTGTGTGCTCGTCTTTCTCTGTTTCACTCTACCATGCTACCTTCTCTCTCTCCAATCGTCTTCCCTTCCTATTCGCGTTCCATACCCTTCACCGTATTTTACTTCCTTTCTTCCTCTTGATCTCTTTCTCTCCTTTTGGCCACTTTCCCTTCCATGCTATCGTCCTTGTTTCCACACACCCTTTGTTCCTTCTAACCATTTTCTTTTCTTCATCCCTTTTCTCTTGTCATGCTTACTTCATTCCATTTCTTTCTTCACCCAATACTTCTTTATTTTCCTCCCACCTCCCGTCCTTGCATTCTTCCCTTCTTCCTTCATTCAGTTCTCTCATCTTTTCTGTCAATGCGTCTCCCCTTCTTGCATTCCTCCCTTCATCTTTCGTTATCCTACCTCCCATCTTACATCCCACCGATCCTCCTATTAATACTCATTCATCCACACTTCTTTCTTTCCATTATTCTCTCAGCCTTCGATCCATCTTCCCTCGCTTTCTCATTCCTACTATCCGAAGTCTTCTCTCCCTTTCTTCCATTTTAATAACATTTCTTTTTGTCTCAAAAGCTAATAGCCAATCATCCACCTTTCATCAAGCTTCCATCCGCTTCTCTTGTCGTTCTTTCCTATTTTATTAACACTGTTATTGACTTGGCTTCTCTCCTTCCACGTACCGCTTCTTTCACACAACGAACTTATGTAACTTGCAATACTTTGGTAATAGAAACTCCGTGTACAAACAGCTAGATAAGGAGTTTATTGCAGGCTCACAGTAAAACAGTCTGCCCTTCTCGGCTGCCTGGTATCAACTGATGCAATAACGCCGTCTTCAGGCGTGGGAAAGCATGCTGACCTAGCAAGTTTAGTGGGGGCATGTATGCATTGGGGGGGGGGACATATATACATCGGGGGTAGACATACTGTGGAGGGGGTACACTACTCCCCCGGGTAGCTGAGATGGTGGCTCCTGACACCAGGAGGTAAATGGTGGTTGAATATAGTAGTAAGGCAGGACCGGGGAGGTTTGTACAAGGGATAAGTATGATACAGGGGCAGTAGGGGAGACATGGCCATGTTGAGGGAAGGGAATTAGAAGGATATATACACATAAGATATACAAGGAATAAGACATAATGGGAATTATACAATAATAGTTTGGTACATGATAAACAAGGAGTAGATATGAGAGTTCTATTGTTGTTCTTCCTTAATTTTTTTTTTTTTTTATTTTCTGAAGGATACACTGGCACTCAGTCATGCATTAAAGAAATACCATCATTTTCTAGTTGGCAGAGTTCTGTTCACAGGTTGGTTAATTGTTAGATGGCAATGGTAGTCACTGAATGTGAGGGCACTAAGTACAGGGAGTTTCTACGTCGTGTGTAGGGCGTACTATGCCTGTAGCGACTCTGAGTTCCTGGAGTCGACGTTCCATTTTTTCTGACACAACAATGCACTGCACATATGATGAGTAGAAAACCTATGAAAGCGATAACCACAGGGGGAAACACAACTGTTGGATGAACCCATGAACGGCTGAAGGCCAGAGAAAATTGATCCATAATGAAATCACTGTCATTGAGGAAGGTGAGCATGCGCAAGTGAGGGGAGGTGATCTAATGTTGGCAGATGGTAGGGTTGAAGGCATGTCGATTGGTTGAAAGATGTCATAGGAGTGTTTACGAACAGCTTGGTGATAGCGAGTGGCGTAAGTGATGACGGACTCTGATTTGACGGTACAATAGTCAGGTGCTTTGTAGAAACCACTAGCGGGGACGGATCGAACCGAAGAACCAGGACACATGATTGTGACAGAGATGGGAACAGCAAAGAAGAAATACTGGACGTGGTTGAGGTGAGCATGGTGGACCGGGAGGTCAGGAGCTGGGACAAAAGAACAGGCCGAGTAGATGGAATGGTTGCGAACTAAAGCAGACTCACAGGGTGTAGCGCTGCTAGGGAAGATAACGAAAAGGTGGGCAGCACAGAGACGAGAGGTCGGAGTAAGGGAGGAACATTGCTGGAGGTCTGTGGAAGAAAGGAAGGCAACGGAAAGATGATCATGGGAGAGGAGGAAATATTCTGAAGGAACAGATACCTGTAACAAGGAGTTGTTGAGGCGGAAAGGGAAGGGAATGATGTGGAAAAGGTTAAAGGTTATGGCAGAACGGAGAGGAATATGGACGCGACGTATGTGGTGAGAAGAGTGGCTTCGAGAACAGGATAATAATATTCAAGGGAGGAGTAAGGGAGGACTGGGGAGAGACCGAAGGTGGAGTGAGCCCATTCCAGGACAGAATGGAGAGCTGAGACAGGTACTAAGTCGGCAGTGACACGTCCATTGATAGCATCGACCAGGATACGAACCAAGGTAGAGACTTGAGACAGGAGAGAGTCAACGGCCAGTTGGAGATTATTCATGTTGAGTTTGAGGTAGGAGAACTGAGAGATAACGTTGAGATCTGAAAGGTGGCGTTGTAAGATATCGGTGAAATTGTTTAGAGTGGACGTGACTTCATTGAGTTGGGTTGTGAGCTTCTGTAACATACGTAGTGTGTTGGATTTTAATGACTCGGCATTGTGATTCTAGGGCTGAAGCTAAATGAGTGAGATCAGATTTGAAGCCGGAAACGTCACGGGCTGTAGCAACACCAAACAAGCCACTCAGAATCTCACCGCCAAAGTCGAAGAGACCTCTTTTCACACGAGAACGACCCACGGGTGTCTGAATGGAAAATGTGTCATTGAGCTCAGTGAATCTGTTACTTATGTATTGCAATTGCCAGGAGGGTGGGAGGAAAAGGTTATAGAAATACTCATTCGGGTTGTGTATCCCCATGAGGGCCGTGAGATGGTTCCTGATTCCGTGGAGCTGGTGCGCGTAGGCAGGTAGGGCAATGGCTACGTCGGCCAGGGACGCAAGATCGTAGCGCAAGGAGACCTCGCCTCCTGAGCCGACCAAGGCCCCGGGACGTACTCCACCATCGTCCTGACCTGACCCAGACCCCAGGAGGGTCAGCACTGCCAGCAGGGAGATCGCTAACATCGTACCTAGAAAATCAGGGTAGAGTTAATGGGGGAGGTCGTGAAGAGATTGATGGGCAGAGCGCAGTTTGGACCGATATTGATTGGTTGATGAATGAGCAGGTGGAGGTGGAGAGGAAGGAGACTGAGGGAGAGGTGGAGACAAGGTAGACTGAGAGATGGGAGGAGGGGAAGAGGGGGCAGGAGGTTGTGTAAGTGACTCTTCCAACACAAGGCCACAGGGTGCTCGCTTTAAGTCATCGACGTGGACCCATCTGGTGTCCCGAGTGGACAGGTCCTGGAGGTGAAATTTGTTGCCTTGTTGAGTGAGGATGCGGTGGGGACCTGTAAATTTGTCATCCAACTTAGAGGAACGCGTATGGGAATGAGAAAAGACAAGATCGCCTACATTGATAGTGATAGGAGAGGCGGACTTATGTTGGCGCTGCAGCATGTCCTCCTGAGAGGAAGCCAAAGTGGACTGGACAGACTGGTGGATTGTCTGGAAGTTGGCCAATTTTAGTTTAACATAATCATCCATGTTGTAGATGGGTTCTGGCTTTGAGGATAAGAGAGAGTATGGGAGGTCCTTGTCAAAGCCAAAGAGGACGAAGAAGGGAGATTCAGCAATGGATGCATTGATGGAACTATTGATGGAGGATGCCACTTGGGGAATCCGTGTCATCCCAGGACGAACTATGGGAGCCTAGATGTCTGAGGCACTCTAAGATTTTTCGGTTGTGGCGTTCTACAAGGCCATTGGAAGCCGGATGGTTAGGCACGACATTGCACTTACTGATATGAAAGTGGAGACAGATCTCATCGAGAAGGCTATTGTTGAACTCTGTACCGTTGTCAGTAAGAATTGTATGAGGGGCACTGAACGGGCAAATTACGTGATCTACAAAGGCACGTTCAACGCTCTTCGCGGTCTTGTCGGAGAGGGGTACGAGGACACAGTAGCGGGAGAAGTGGTCGACCGCTACGAACAAGTACTCAGCGCCAGATTCTGTGAGAGGTAGTTTTAAGAGATCGATTGAGACGGTTTCCCATGGTCGTGATGGGATTGGGTATTGTAAGAGAGGTGCTGGTAAGCCGGTGGATCCTTTGTGGCGGTGGCAGGAGAGGCAAGAGTCACAGTGGGCATTGATATCGCGGCGCATGGTTGGCCAATAGTATCTGAGATGTGCTTGGCGCAAGCATCGGTCTTTACCTGGATGGGAAGCTTGAGGAGTATTATGAACAATATGAAGAACCTTTGGTATCAGGGCAGTGGGGACAACAAGTTGGCGTACTTCGCGATTGGGCATATCTTTCCCTGTTAGCAGTATTTTCCTGTACAAGAGATCATCATCTAGCAGGAACTCATCTAGTGAGACTGGCAGAGTAGGTAAGGTCGAGGCATCGCCAGATTCTAGGAAATAAATGACTTTGGACCACATGGGGTCTTGGCGCTGAATGTTTCGAACAACTTCTGATGTTAGTGTAGTGTTTTCAGTTACTTCAGGCTGCAATGATGTTATAGCTGCTGCTACGTGACGTGAGAGTGCGTCTGCGACTACATTCAACTTGCCTGGTACATATTGAAAAGTGGGATTAAAGTCCTGGATGATGACAGACCATCTAGCTAGTCTACCTGTTAGGTTGTGAGTCTTGAACAAATCACATAGTGGAAGGTGGTCTGTTTGGATATGCACTGGATAACCATAGACTATATCTCTGAAATGTTTCAAGGACCAGATTACCGCTAGCACTTCGAGATCTGTGACACTGTAGTTACGTTCAGCGGTTGTAAGGGTGCGACTAGCATACGCTATTACGCGCTTCCTTGATGCTTCATCGAGTTGCATCAAAACGGCACCAAGTCCAGTGCCTGAGGCGTCTGTGCAGAGAAGGAAGGGTGTGGTATAATCATGGAACACTAGAACAGGGGCATTTACAAGAGATGTCTTTAGCTTTTGGAAGGCCTGTGACTGGTCTTTAGTCCAAACAAAGGGCACATTCTGCTTGAGTAAGTGGGTCAGAGGAGCGGCGATCTTCGCTTAATCCCGGATGAAGCGACGATAATAGCCACTGAGGCCCAGGAAACTTCATACAGCGTCAGTAGTGGTAGGTTCTGGGAAGTTAATGATCGCCTTAGTTTTATCCTTATTAGTATGAATGCCTTGTGCATCTACGACATGGCCTAGGAATTTGATTTTCTTTCGCAGGAAGTCACATTTACTGAGATTGATTTTCAGGCCTGCGAGCTGGAGGCATTCAAAGACTTGCTGGAGTTTGGTAAAATGATCAGGGATGGATTTACTCACAACAATGATATCATCTAGGTAAGCAAAAAGAGAGTGTCCCATCATACCGCTGAAGACTGAATGGATAAGTCGCATGAACACAGAAGGAGCATTTCTCAGACCAAAAGGGAGTCTCTTAAACTGATAATGTCCGGAAGGGGTGCTAAAGGCTGTAACTGGGCGAGAGGACTCTTCCATTTCGACCTGCCAGTACCCGCTGAGGAGGTCTAAAGATGAAAAGACTACGTTATTTTCACCAAGGGATTCTAGCAAATCAGTGAGGACAGGTAACGGGAAACGGTCTGGAACGGTGACAGAATTGACCTTACGATAGTCGACTACTGGTCTAAAGTTGCCTTCCTTCTTTGGTACTAAGAAAAGTGGGCTATTCCATGGACTGACGGAGGGTTCAATAATGTCTTGGTCTAACGTGTTTTGTACCATTTGATCTGTCTGCTTTCTCTGACTGTGAGGAAATCGATACGCTGGTATGTAAATCGGCTGAGTTCCTGGTAGTAGTTCAATCGTATGTTTGACAAGGTCTGTTCTACCCATCGGTTCACTGGGTAAGGCAACCACGCTTCTGTACGAGGTCAGAAGGTCGAGGAGTTGAGGCGTATTTTCTGGGAAATCTGTGCAAGTGAGATGTGAGAGCATATTGGGTGAATACGTCAGCGCAGATCCTGTAGAGTTAATAATACACACACCGATTGGCGTACTATCATCAATCTGAATAGTAGGAATTGAGGAATCCTGGCACACCTTTACGGCTCCTGGGTATACTAGGAAGTCTCCAATCTTTACACCACTTTTAAGTTTTAGTGGAGCATTTGTGACATTGAGCAAGTACAGGTAGCATAAACTGTCATCTAAGACTGTACACCACGCTGACTCATAAGTCAAGCCATTCACACAACACGTCTCAGGTAGGGTTAGTACATCCACTCCTTCTTTCGCACCGGCAACACAAACAGAGACTTTGGTGAACTCATGCGGTAACAAAATTGTGCACGTATTCGTTACTGCACGTTTCGTCTCTGCGTATTGGAGAAGATCATTCAGACTGTGTGAGGTAGGTAACTGAGACATGTCTGAGTCAGCGATAGTGTTGTCGGGAGAGGATGTAAGAGCCATGTTCGAGGGCTGAGATGATGTATCAGGAGAAATTGAGGAATTTATGTCCTTGCTCGCAGTCAGTAGAGGAATGATCTCTGTATTCTCAGATGATGATAGTGGTGGTTTGGGCTGGGTTGGACTTTTTGGTAGTGATAGGGACAGAGGTAATTGAAGGACTGATTTGATCATAAGAACAGGACGGGGACATTCCATAGTGTAAACCGGGAATCCAGAAATGTCTATACTACCACAAGCAGGTAATAATGCAATGGAGTGTTGTGCCATGGTGGAGAAACCAATAAGGGCATCTGCGGGATACTGCAAGTCATTAGTGACGTGAAATTCAATGGGGATAGGGGGCAAATCTTTGTGGAGTTTGACTTCAAGGGTGACTCTTCCCTTATCCTTAAACTCTGAGCTGTTAACACCACATAGGCGAATGTCTGGTGGTTCTAGGTAACTGACGTGGTTGTGATGGCGATGAATAATTTGTAAGGAATTTTTGGAGATGAGATTTACTATAGATCCTGTGTCCAAGAAGAATGACGTTGGTATGTCATGACTGCTTCCGAGAATGACTAAACCCGAGGATGTTATGGGACCTACATGGCGGATGGGGAGTTGGGTTTCTGGTTCTACGTGATATTGGTCCGATACGGGCGCGGCGCTTCCCCCGACTGTGGGCGGTTGAGGTAACGACATTCCTCAGTGGTGTGAGTCGTGCTTGATTTGTGGTATTTGCAGTATGGACGACGTGAGCGGGAAGGCGTACGCTGTCTGGTTTGGGAGTGAGGGCGTCTGTATGTACAGTCGTAACTGGATGCTCGATGTCCAGGATGACCACAGTACCAGCAAAGAATCGAAGATTGTCTGTTCCGTCGGACGCTAGTTTGATCACGACCTGCGGTAGGAGAGTGATGTGTGGCAGGTCTGCCGCGTGTGGTGGGACGGGAGCGAGATTGGTCTGGGGTAGTGGAGGTGTGACAGACTGAGGAGGCCAAGGGTTGGGTGGTGCCCTGACGCATGTAGTTCGAACCTGTTCTTTCATGAATGGCTTTAGTGACCTGAATAATTTTATCCCCTGGATTGAAACCGATTTCCAAGGCTAGCTCTCGCTGTTTAGGAGTAAGCCAGTGAAGGAATCTGAGGTAACCAATTAAGTCAGCAAAGTTGGTGAGTGAAAGCATTGGAACGCCATTCTTGTCTTCTAACCATTTCGTGCCTACCAGTAATTGGAGCATCTCGCTACTAGTTGCTTTCATGGCGGCAGCAGCTTCGCGGAGCTTGGCATATTGCGCTGGGACGCGCAAGTCCTCATCTAGTTGGTTTAGGAGATTAATGAACCCCATGAGAGACGCGGTATTTGAATTCTGGCAACAAAGGCTGATGAGTTCCGTACGAAAATCAGCAAAGGTACGAATGCTATCGAAATGTCCTGCACGGATCGCGGATCCGATGTCCGATTTACCGTGGTGCAAGCGACCGAGGAGGTAAGCTACTTTGAGCGATTCCTCGGTTATTTGTCTATTGTGTATTTCTGTGTCGACTTCTCTGAGGAAATCATAGACAGACCAAGTTGGGTCCTGGCCGGTAAATTTGGGACGATTGGCATTGTCGAGATAGATAGACTGTGGAGGGTTGGCCATGGCTGGAAGTGCAGAAGTGGTGGCAGGAGAGGTGTGGGAGAGAGAGAAGGTAGTGGCAGTTAAGGGCGAGCAAGACGGGGTATGAAGGGAGGCAGGAGAGGGAACTACAGAGGAAGGAGTAGAGGAAGAAGAAGGGAGTGTACAGGCAGGAGTAGAGGAGGAGGTATCTGGATTTACGAGGGTAGGATGGGTAGTAAGTGATTCTGCGGGAAGTGAAACGGGAGTCTCAGGTACAGGGCGGTGGTACTCTTTGCCACTTCGTAAATGAGTGATTGTGTTCGAGTCGGCAGACGGGGTAAGATCAGGTGATGTTTCCGGGTCAAGAGGGCTGGTATTAAGCGGTTGACGTGGAAAGTATGACATTTAATGCGGCAATGGAAAATAAAAGGATGAAGATGGATACGTAGGTGGAAATGTATAATATAACAATGAGAGAATGGAATACACGAGTAGGTGTGAAAATGAATGAAGGTGCGGGGATGGATGGCTTAAATAAAACGCGAAGGATGAGATGGAGTATAAATAACGTAGGTGAAGATGAAAACGGGGGAATGGAAATGAGATGGAATATTTACAATAACCAATCTGTAGAGAAAATCGAGGATAATCTCTATAGAAAGGAAAGATATACTATAGTTACACAGTAGAGAGTCGAGATGTATCATGGGCAGGGGAGGCTGGGCGTAGCTGGGCTGGGGCGGGGCGGGGCGGGGCGGCGGTGGAGAGACAGCTGGGCGGAGAGGAGAAGAGACGCCGCGATGAATCACCGGCAGGGAGTGGCGGTCTTAGGAGGCTCCCTAATGCAGACCAGATGCGGGCAACGGCGGAGGCTGGTGGTGGGTGGTGAGGGCAGATGTCAGAGCAAGGCAGGTGTAGAGTTGGTGAGTTGCAAATGCAGAGAATGGTGGTGGGCAGCAGCAGGCAGACAGTGATAAGGGGCACCTTGGGGGCAGGAGCTATGATGAGTTCGGAACAGGTGCTGGGAACAGGTGCAACAGGTGCGTAGGTCGGCGACGGCGACACGTGCGGTCAGGAACAAGGCGTATGGGTGCGGTGGTTTGAGAGGTTAGCACTGGTGAGAAAAATAGTACACTCGGAAAGCACAGCCAGGTATTCCACCACTAGAGGCACGGAGGAGGGGCGAGGCTGGCAGATGCGAGACATCGTGTATCTTGTGATGTTACTAAATTGGTGGAGGCGGTCAGAATCTGATGCTTCGAAACACCGCTGCTACCAAATGTAACTTGCAATACTTTGGTAATAGAAACTCCGTGTACAAACAGCTAGATAAGGAGTTTATTACAGGCTCACAGTAAAACAGTCTGCCCTTCTCGGCTGCCTGGTATCAACTGATGCAATAACGCCGTCTTCAGGCGTGGGAAAGCATGCTGACCTAGCAAGTTTAGTGGGGGCATGTATGCATTGGGGGGGGACATATATACATCGGGGGTAGACATATTGTGGAGGGGGTACATTTATTTCCATGTTTCAGTCTGTTGCTTTCTTCAACTGTTCTTTGTTTAATTCTTTCGTATTTTCAGGCACTTCTTTCGCACTCGACATAACATCATTTTTTCTTCTCTCCTCACTCTTTTCTTCACTGCCGCCGTTTCTTCCAACCTACCAACTCCTTCAAGCGCCTACCCCCTCTAGCCATCCATTCCTTTCACCTACCTTTAATAAAAGTGTATTTACGGACATTTCCCTTCTAGCCTCATATTTATGTTTCAGTTTGACTTACTTTATGTCTATCTAACTTTATCTTATCGCAAGAATTTATGTCATTTCAATGATGCTTGGAAGCTGTCCGTATTACTGTCCTCTCTCTCTCTCTCTCTCTCTCTCTCTCTCTATTATATGCTTGATCACTTTCATTCCTTCCCTCTCTAACTGAGATATATGGTATGTGGGCCACACCGTCTACCTAGAATCTATCTATCAATATTTTGACCTGTAAATCTGCCAGTCCATCTCACCATCTGCCTTAAGTCCATATTTTCAACACTTCGACCTGACTACACTTTTCCGTATCCACTTTCCCTGCCTGTATGTATATTTATATCATGTGTATTTTGTATTTCTGTCCATATATGTCTACCTCTCTGTCTATCTGTCTGTATAACTGTCACACCAGCCTCCCCATTCCACCACAAGTTTCGTCCCAGTAAGTACAGCTTTGAAATATCTGAGCAACGAATGTGTTAGTAATTCCATACAAGGTTTGGCAGTGGTGAAGGTGGTGGTGGCAGTGTTGTGGCGGTGATACATAGTGGTGGTGGTGATGGCGATGTTGGCAGAGGTCAGATTAATGGTGAGGACACTGATCTTGCTGTTCGTGGTGGTGGCGGTTCTGGTGTCAACAGTGACAGTGTTCAACAAGATATTAATAGTGATTGTGGAGATTATAGTGCAGTGATGAGTACCGGTATTATTATTGTGATGATGTTTAACAAGGACAGTGAACGTGAAGAAGCAGGTGACGACCAGTAGGATACTGTAATTCACAGTAGATATGAACTTGGAGATTCATCCTTAAATTCTTTGCCCTCCTTAATTTAAGTTTAACCAATTCATTTCTGTATAGTCAGTTTTACTTCCTCTTTCTCCATTTCTTCTTTTGCTACACTTTTCCATATTTGACTCTCATACATTTCTACGATCTTTTCAGGCAATTATCTTCCTCCACCTAGACTCCTTCCACATCTCATTACCTATATCGTTTTTCGTCATCTTGTCCTCTAAATATCCTCTCCACTTTCTAGTTAGTATTCGTTATTTTTCTCTGTTTCATCTCCTCTTGCTCCTCTTATACACCTAATTAGCCTTCTGCCCTTGTACAGGCCGAGGCCGGGCACCACCCACGTCTTTCATATTAATCATTCTATTTACCTCCGGCACGCCTCCCACTCATTTCACGCTCAAAAATACCTCGTTCAGTTTTCCTCTCATCCATCGCTTTGCACCTAAGCAATATGTCTATTTCTATGTATTTATCTATCAATATAGATAGATAGATACAGTAGATATATATAGATAGATACCTATATATTTTACCCGATGTGTGTGTGTGTGTGTGTGTGTGTGTGTGTGTGTGTGTGTAGGATGGATAGAAGGAGATATGAAACCACGAAGAAACAGCAAAGTCTCACAGAGCCCGCCCCCCCCCACCAATAAAATAAAAAATAAGAGGTTAAGGAACATGACTGAGGACAAGGAAAGAACAAACTGAGACAGTAGAACTAAAGAAAACTTAAAGAAGACTGTATATTTGCGAATGTTTATCATGAACAACAATGAAGTTACTATAAGGTATATAGGTAGCCTGAAGATTAGTAAGCGAAGGTTTTGTACAGAAGAAACAAACTGCTTGCTCAAAGAGACTCAGTGGCACAGCTAGTAGCAAAAATTAATCAATCGGAAAAACAGATTATTATTATTATTATTTTTTTTTTTTTTGGCATTATTCTGCAGCTTTAGTCATATGGTCAAACGCCCGCTTCAGGCCTAAGAAATAATGGACACAGTCATCCCCAGTATTACACTAGATTTGGTTGACAGTGCTCCGAGAGGAATGAAAGTGGGTTAGCAAAAGGTGGTGACGGTATCCCAGGTGATTTTAATGATGATTCAGGTGACTCTGCATTAAGTAAACTAACATAGTAATTTAGGAATTCTTTAGAAGTGAAAACAGTACCCAGACCGTGGTAAATGCATCTCTTTGTTCGGTTCAAAAGATAGGTATCACCAAATGCTTCAAAGAACTTTGATCCAGATACTGTTCTCCCAGTTTTGTATGGACATTTCACAAAAGTCGTAACAGTTTGATTTGCCTTTGATGCATACAAAAAAAAAAAAAAAATGTTAACATGCATTAGCTCATACAGAGACTGAAAAAAAAAAAAAATCAGATTATATGATATTTTTCACCTAAGCATTTTAAAAATAAAGTAGATGTGCAGAGTCTTCTTGTGCAATTAGAGAAATTATGGAAGCTGCATCCCCACTTCTGTGATATGCATGCCGATTCTGAAAGAAACAAAATAATACTTCTGAGTCATAAAAGACGCTTCTGACCTCTTAGGCATGATAGGATATCTTTCAAGCGTTAGGAAGTATACTTGTACTTGTTGAGAAGGGGTGATATCCCATGACACAGTGAGTCGTAGTAATAACAGCAGCAGCAACAGTAGCAGCAGCAGCAGCAGCAGCAGTAGTTGTAATAGTAGTAGTAGTAGTGCGAGTACTATCAGTAGCAGTTAGTGGATGGAAGCTACAACGTCAAAAGACAACCCAGCGATATCTACCCTCCATCTTCTACTTTTCATCCTTTGTAGGTTCGGTCTGGAGATCGGTTCAGTTTTTCTAAAACTTTGTGAATTGTAAGGCCTGGATTAAACTTTAGCTTGAGAACAGTAGGACAAAGGTCAAGGTTCCAGAGCATGGTCAACAGATTTTTAATAATGAAATATAAGCCAAACGTACTGGAATGATTTCAGATGAGAGCAGTAAAAAAAAAAAAAAAAAAAAAACTGGCTTCAGGAACAATCAGTCAAAGGTCAAGGTCACATGAAAAGGTAAAACCCCAAGATCATAGGACAAAGTTAGTGTCAACAGTTCAAACATGACTTTAAAAATACTTGATGGAAGTATTAAGAATCAGACAACAATCATTGATACCAGTCATGAGAATAATCGATCAAAGATCAGTATCACAAGGCAAAGTAAAAATTCGACCCTTTCGCCTATGTGTGAACAAACAAGAACAGCTTTTACCTGATTTGTAACGTGATTGCTCGGGGAGTTTAGAATCACCCAAAAGGTTGAATTTTTTATTTTGAGGAAAATTAAGTCAAAGGTCAAGGTCACAAGGAAAGGTCAATATAATGATTTTTTTTTTTTTACTGGATGGAAATTAAACTTTGTGGAATAGGTTATCTTTGGACAAGGATAAAACTATAATATTTAAAGGACAATCGTTTAACCAGTCACGTCCCGAACTATTTCGCACCTCTGACACCCCCCAATCCCGAGGTATTTTCAATTTTTTTTTTTTTTGGCTAAAACCTCCGCTTTTGGTGAGAAACATCGAAAATTCATAGAGACATCGCTCACCTGAGGTTTAAAATACTCGATCCAAGTAGGAGTACCTCCTTACCTGGCTGGGTTTTCTAACAGGCTGGCACCAAAGAAAACGAGTTCTATGGGAGGGTAACTATTTCACACCACTCATAAACGGTATTTATTTATTTACTTGGTACGAATTTATATGTAGTACGAGAGTATATTGGTTTTCAAACAGTAATATAGGCATTATAAGCATTGTTTCACTCACTAATTCATCACCATACCTGACCTTCTTTTGCCACATTACCTGATCATTATTTCTGACTGTTTCTCCCTCTAATGCTATGTAAACTTTGTCCTCCACATTGTCATCGACTGGGGAATCACTCTGGCCCTGAATGCCTTTACTGGCCAGGTCACTGGTAACAGGTGAATTCCCGAGACAATGGCGTGAGGGGGGGAGGGGGAAGGTTATGTGGTGTAAGGCATTGTCCCTGCTTGGCATCTTGTAGAGGAATAGAGGAAGGTGTTCCATGTATACGTACGAAAAATCACGAGCGAAAATTGAAAATTGTGCAAATTAGGGACCTTGCAATTGCACGACGTACCAGTACATCGTCGGGACTGGCAAATGCAAAATGTTGCAACGTACCCATACGTCGACGAGACGGGGCGGGTTAAAGGATATGAAAGAGGAAGGTCAAGTTCTGGGTCACAGGTTAAGTCAACTCTAACAGATTTCCTCTGATGTGAAGCAAAGCTGGTAGAATGGTAGGCTAAAGGGTTGGCTCAGACTGGCTGAAGTTACGGTAACAGCGCAAATGCAAATATTTGGCCCTTGGAACAGTCAGTTGGCGTTGGTCTTGCCCTCCGAATACTCCTTGTTTGCAGTTCAAGATAACATTGTCTTGCTTAGGGAGAGATATATCTTCCCATCAGAGCAGTTAAATCTACATACGATACTTCCAGTTCGAAAATCATC
Source organism: Coenobita brevimanus (assembly GCF_032717465.1). Classification (NCBI taxonomy): domain Eukaryota; kingdom Metazoa; phylum Arthropoda; class Malacostraca; order Decapoda; family Coenobitidae; genus Coenobita; species Coenobita brevimanus. The sequence continues at coordinate 34,283,919 of NC_137003.1, forward strand.
GTCCTTACCTCATTAAAGTCAATAGGAGATAACAAAAACGACATGAATGCCCTCCGAGTGAAGGTGTTTATGCGGGATGAAGATGAAAAAATGGAAGAAAAAGAGTTAGATAATGGGACAGCACAAGATGGAACCAGCTGAAATGAACTTGGATCCAATAAGGAATTTCATAAGGCAAAACCTTACACACGTAAAACAATAAGGTAGGATATTGAGAGGAGGAAAGAAGCTCTACGCAAGAGATGGGATGAAAGGAAGTGAATGACAGGAATTATGGTAGTGAAAGCATTGAAAACAAGTAATGTCAATGTGTGCCATTCATTCCTATTCTATACCTCCATGCTCGTCTTTCTCTGTTTCACTCTACCATTCTACCTTCTCTCTCTCCAGTCGTCTTCCCTTCCTATTCGCGTTCCTTACCCTTCACCGTATTTTACTTCCTTTCTTCCTCTTGATCTCTTTTTCTCCTTTTGGCCACTTTCCCTTCCATGCTATATTCCTTGTTTCCACACACCCTTTGTTCCTTCTAACCCTTTTCTTTTCTTCATCCCTTTTCTCTTGCCTTGCTTACTTCATTCCATTTCTTTCCTCACCCAATACTTCTTTATTTTCCTCCCACCTCCCGTCCTTGTATTCTTCCCTTCTTCCTTCATTCAGTTCTCTGTTCTTTTCTGCCCATCCGTCTCCCCTTCTTGCATTCCTCCCTTCTTCTTTCGTTACCCTACCTCCCATCTTCCATCCCATCGATCCTTCAATTAATACTCATTCTTCCACGCTTCTTTCCTTCCTTTATTCTCTCAGTCCTCCATCCATCATCCCTCGCTTTCTCATTCCTGCTATCCCAAGTCTTCTCTCCCCCTTCTCCCATTTAAATCAGATTTCTTTTTCTCTCAAAAGCTAATAACTAATCATCCACCTTTCATCAAACTTCCATCTGCTTCTCTTCTCCCTCTTACCTATTTTATCAGCGCTCTTATTAACTTGGCTTCTCTCCTTCCACGTACCGCTTCTATCACACAACGAACTAATTTCCATGTTTCCTTCCATTACCTTCTCCCACTGTTGTTTGTTTAATTCTTTCGTATTTTCAGGCACTTCATTCCCACTCCACATAACATGATTTTTTTTTTCTCCTCTCCTCACTCTCTTCTTCACTGCCGCCGTTTCTTCAAACCTACCAACCCTTTCAAGTTCCTTACCCCTCTAGCCGCCCATTCCTTTCACCTGTCTTAAATGAGAAAGTATTTACGGACATTTCCCTTCTAGCTTCATATTTATGTTTCAGTTTGACTTACTTTATGTCTGTCTGGCTTTATCTTATCGAAAGAATTTATGTCATTTCAATGATGCTTTGAATCTCTCTCTCTCTCTCTCTCTCTCTCTCTCTCTCTCTCTCTTGTATGAGCTAGATCACTTTCATTCTTTCCCTCTATAACTGAGATATACGGTATGTGGGCTACACAGTTTACCTAGAATCAATCTATCAGTATTTTGACCTGTAAAACTGCCTGTCCATGTCTCCATCTGTCTTAAGTCCAGATTTTCAACACTCCGACCTGACTATCCTTTTACGTATCCACTTCCCCTGCCTGTATGTATATTTATATCATGTGTATTTTATCTTTCTGTCCATATCTGTCTACCTCTCTGTCTATCTGTCTATCTATCTGTCACACCAGCCTGCCCATTCCACCAGTCGTTTCGTCCCAGGAAGTACAGGTTTGAAATATCTGTGAGCAATGAATGTGTTAGTAACTGCATACAAGGTTTGGCAGTGGTGGAGGTGGTGGTGACAGTGTTGTGGCGGTGATACATAGTGGTGGTGGTGATGGCTATCTTGGCAGAGGTCAGATTAATATTGAGGACATTGATCTTGCTAATGGTTGTGGTGGCGGTTGTGGTGTCAACAGTGATAGTGATCACAACGAGAAATTAATAGTGATTGTGGTGATTATAGTGCACTAATGAGTACCATGATTGTGATGATGTTGAAGAAGGATAATGAACTTGAAGAAGCAGCTGACGACCAGTAGGATACCGTAATTCACAGTAGATATGAACTTGGAATTTCATCCTTAAATCCTTTGCCCTTCTTAATTTCAGCTTATCCAGTTCACTTCTGTATAACCAGTTCTATTTCCTATTTCTCCATTTCTTATTTTGCTACACTTTTCCATCCTTGAATCTCATACATTTCGACGATCTTTTCATGCAACTCTCTTCCTTCACTTAGACCCCTTCCACATCTCATTACCTATATCGATTACCGTCATCTTGTCCTCTAAATATCCTCTCCACTTTCCAGTTAGTATTCGTTATTTTTCTCTGTTTCATCTCCTCTTGCTCCTCTTATACACCTAATTAGCCTTCTGCCCTCGTACAGTCCCAGGCTGGACACCACCCAGGCCTTTCATATTAATCACTCTATTAACCTCCGGCACGCCTCCCACTCCTCATTTCTCGCTCAAAAACAACACGTTCAGTCTTTCATCCATCGCTGTGCACCTAAGCAATATATCTATATCTATCTATATAGATAGATATATAGACAGATAGATATATACTGTAGTCATAGATATACATAGACAGATAGATAGATATACCTATATATTTTACCCGAAGTTTGTGTGTGTGTGTGTGTGTGTGTGTGTGTGTGTGTGTGTGTGTGTGTGTGTGTAGGGAGGGTAGAAGGAGATACGAAGCCACGAGGCAACAGCAAACTCTGAGAGAGGACCTTTTTTTTTTTTTTTGCCTATCGACCATTAGGGCAGAAGCCTCTGGTCATTAAGGCATATATATATATATATATATATATATATATATATATATATATATATATATATATATATATATACGTTCATTCATACATGCATATATATATATATATATATATATATATATATATATATATATAATTTTTTGTATTTATTCTTTGTCATTTTATTTGTATTTTATTATACTGTCATTTTTTAAACCTTACATTATCTAATAGGAAAAAAAAAAAAGATGCCTAATTAACCTAAAGTCAAAATACGTAAGACGTAAAGGAACATGACTGAAGACAAGAAGAGAACACAAAGAAACAGTAGAACTAAAGAAAACTTAAAGAACACTGTACATTTGCGAATGTTTATCATAAACGACACTGAAGTTACTATAAGGTATGCTGGTAGCCTCATGATTAGTAAGCGAAGGTTTTGTACAGAATTTAAGGAAAAGTAATATCGGCAATGTGGCCTGTACCTCCCTGCGTCATTACCACCACCTTCTGCGGGGGGTGCGTCGACCACTTGGCGTTCGCCTCCACTTACCGACTCAGGAGCTTGGTGTGGACCTCAGTGACTGTGACAAGTTGGTGTTTAAAGATATAGCACCTTGGGAGCCACCCGGCTTTTCAGTGGATGTCTCGTGGCTCCCAGCACCAAAGGCCAAGGCGCCGGAGACGGAGGTCCACCACTTGTTTCGTAACATCATCGTTCGTCACTTGGGGTCCCATCAATTGTACACCGACGGCTCCAAGTAGAGTGAATGTGTGGGTGCAAGTGTGTGGTCGACTGAATGTGCCCTCAGGTATCGGTTGCCGACTCATACATCTGTGTTTACCTCCGAACTTTTTGCTATTGACAAAGCCATAGACTATACTCTCAATTCTAGGCATGACTCGTTTGTCAAATTTTCAGATTTAAAATCAGCCCTTCAGGCAATTGCATCTTGTCCTACGTACTCTCACGAGATCCAGGGCCGCATCATTAATAAGTTGCATTCATGCAACAAGTCATTCACGCTGATCTGGGTGCCTGGTCATTGTCGTATCTACGGACTTGCAAAGTCGGCTGTAGAGCTCGGGGAGACTTGGGACTTTCCTCGTGATCTACGGTCGAGTCTCTCTCTCGGAAAGAAATCAATAAATCTTCTGTGGCAAGGTCAGTGGACCAGACTAAATATTCCTACTTGTAAGCCGCACCTGGGCGACTGGGACACTGCCAACCGCCCCAGTCGCCTTGAAGAAAAAGTATTGGCACGGTTACGGCTCAGTGCCACCATTTTAACCCACATGAAACCATATATGGAAAGACGCTTCCCACCGCACTGTGACATCTGTAATGCGGTGTTGTCTATCAGTCATATCATCCTGCTCTGTCGGCGATTTATTCGTGAACGTGCTTCACTTATAAATTACTGCAGCGCAGTAGACGTCCCCTTCACCCTTTCCACCATCCTGGGTGATGGAGACATTGTTATGACTGATAAATTGATGGCTTTCTTGAGAGAGACCGGACTGATCAGAGTGATATGACTTTTTTATTGTGTGGTTATGGTTTTTATCAACTGTAAATATGTATATATTGTACCATTAATTAGGGCTGATAGTTGACATATTTGAAATAGTTCCTCCTCCCACTGATCTATTTCTAATATAGATGTCCCCTACATTAAGCCAAGTTCCTTGCCTGACAGTCACCAGCTGATGAGTGCAAGTGTGGAATATAGGAAGGTATTGGGCACTTGCAGTCGATGGTGGTCTGCTGGGCGAGGTGCTTCACTTTTTGTACAAATTATGTAAATACATTATACCATCTTGCTTAAGTTACTCTAATTAGGGCCGATAGCTGACGTATATGGAAATGTTCCTGACTCGTCTGGTTCCCTTTCATATATTGATGTCCCCTTAGGTTGTGCCTCGACTGACAGTCAGCAGGTGATGAGTACAGGTATGTGATGTAGAAAGGCATTACATATCTGCAGTCGATGGTGTTCTCTTGGTCGAGGCTTTTTTAACATTAGTGTAGGTCTAGTTATTTGTCTCTTAGGATATAGTATAGGTTAGCGATTTGTCTGTTAGGTGGTTAGTTTTAGGGTATTTAGATTAGGTATTTTTGATTATAAGTAATATAAGGTTAAAAATGTAAGAAAATAAAAAACTAATAAAAATTAAAATACAAAAAAATTTTAAAATAAAAATTATTATATATATATATATATATATATATATATATATATATATATATATATATATATATATATATATATATATATATATATATATGTACGTGTGCTTGAAAGTGTGTACGTTCATATGCATGGATGTGTGTATGTATGTATGTATGTATATATATATATATATATATATATATATATGTTCGTATAAATATGTATATATGTGTCAATGTATATACATATATATATTTTTGCATTAATGACCAGGGGCTCCGGCCTCAATGGTCGATAGGCAAAAAAAAAAAAAAAAAAAAAAAATGTACAGAAGAAACAAACTGCTTGTTCAGACAGACTCAGTGACACAACTAGTAGCAAAAATGAATCAATCGGACAAGCAGATTTTTTTGTTTTTTTATTTAAGCAGAATTTCTGTAGCTTCAGTCATATGGTGAAACGCCCTCTTCAGGTCTAAGAAATAATGGACACAGTCATCCCAAATGTTACACGAGATTTGGTTGACACTGCTCCAAGAGGAATAAAAGTGAGTTGGCAAAAGGTGGTGACGGTATCCCAGCTGATTTTAATTATGATTCAAGAGACTCTGCATTAAATGAACTAACAAAATAATTTAGGAGTTCTTTACAAGTAAAAACCGTACCTGGACCTTTTAGATGGATTCATCTCTTTCGCAACTTCAACGCGATATTCTACAAATAAATTATAAAAGTAGATATTAAAGAATGAAAGTATAAGGGTTAGAATCAGGAAGATTTTTTATAAAGGATTTAAAGTTCCTATCACTAATTATTTGATGTAGTTTAAACGAGTTTATTAATGTTTGGAAGATTCCTTGACCTCCTCTGATTTCGGATCATCCTTTATCTATAATTTTAGAGTAGTTTTGACCTAAATTAAGGCTAGATTTGGATAGGTTAAAAGTGGAGAGGAATGCTAGGAATCATATAGAGCCTGAAAATACTACTAGAGGGTAAAAGTTGAGTGAGTTTAACTTGAAGTTTACGTTTATGATGAGTAGGTAGCCTATTAGTCCCCCAAGGATTCTGATTGTTAATACTAGATTTTTTATAGGGGGAGAAAGGCAAATAACATAGGATTCAGGAAAGATTAATCAAGATAGTAATGCTCCTCTAAGGATTGCTCCTCTTCTAAGAGCTAGTATGGGGGAAGTTATGATGGAGGATGAGTCGTCAATGTTTCTGAACCTGGCTAAGTTAAATTCTCCGGTTATGGAGTAGAAAATTAAGCGGAAAGTGTAACATACTGTTAATATGGTTGCGAAGATGTAGAGAAATAAAATTACAGTATTGATTCATCTTATAAAAGCAATTTCTAGGATGAGATCTTTAGAGTAAAATCCTGCTAGAAATGGAGTTCCGCATAATGCTAGGTTTGCTAGGTTCATACATATACAGGTTAAGGGAATGGAAGTTACTAATCTTCCTATTAGTCGAATGTCTTGGTATCCTTTTATATTATGAGTTATGGCTCCGGCACATATAAATAGAAGAGCTTTGAACAGTGCATGGGTAAGAAGATGGAAGAATGCAAGGTATTTAAATCCTAGGGATAGGATTCTTATTATTACTCCTAGTTGACTAAGGGTTGATAGAGCAATATTTTTTTTTTAATCATATTCAAAATTAGCTCCTAACCCTGATATAAATATTGTTAGAGAGCTGAATAGTAGTAGGGTTGAAAAAATTGTTTCGGATAGTGCGGGTCTAAATCGGATGAGAAAGTAGACTCCGGCTGTAACAAGGGTTGAGGTGTGAACTAGTGCTGACGCTGGTGTTGGGGCGACTATGGCAGCAGGTAGTCAGGCGGAGAATGGGATTTGAGCTCTTTTAGTTATTGCTGCTATAACGATGTCTTTTTATTAATAGCGTGAAGTTGTCATCCAGGTAAAATACATGGAAAATGAAATTTCAGCCTCCTTCGATGAATATTAAGGCAATTCTTAAGAGGATTGCTACATCTCCAACTCGATTAGATAAAACGGTTAGTATTCCGGCGTTCGCGGATTTCTCGTTTTGATAGTAAATTACTAGTGCATAGGATACCAATCATAGGCCATCTCATCCTAAAAGAATGCTAATTAAGTTAGGGATGATACTTAGGAAAATTATCGATAAGACGAAAGCTAGAACTAAGTATATAAATCGGTCTAGGTTGGGGTCTCCTTCTATGTATCTTCCTCTGTAAAAGAGCACTATTGCTGAAATGAATATAACGAATCCTATGAATATTAAGGATATTCAGTCGAAAATGTATGTTGCAACGATAGAAGATGAGTTGATTCTTAGGATTTCTCATTCGATAATATAGCATGTTTTGTCAAATAAGCATAAAAGAGATATGAATAATGAGGCTAGAGAGAAAAATATTAGCAAAACTATTCTTGTTAGGTGTATTGAAATTTTTCAAATCATGGTTTAGGGTAAAATTTTTATTTTTTTAGCTCCACCAACTAACGTTTTAGTAATAAACTACCCAAACGAGCTAAGTTGCAATATAATTAGAATATATAAAAGTGGTAAAAGTTTAATTAGAGGTTAGGTATAATTAGGTTTCTTTTTAGAATTAAGATGTTTAGGGGAATTCAGTGAAACCTTAAAACTAAGTATTCTCGTACTTTTCCTGAGCAACAAGAGTAGAGAGATCTGGAAAATACGCCGTGTTGTCTAAGTGAGTATAGATAGAGGGTGTAAGCTGCTCTGAAAAAAGATAGTAACCTGATCCTTAAAGCAGTTAGTTTGTTTCAGCTAATGATTCTTATAATTAGATTGATTACTCCTAATAAATTAATGGAAGGTGGTGCAGCCATGTTACTGATTCTTAGTAAGAATCATCACAGTGCTATTCTTGGCATAAAGTTTAATAAGCCTTTATTAATTAGAAGACTTCGTCTTCCAATTCGTTCGTACACTATGTTTGCAAGGCAGAATAGCCCTGAAGAACATAGACTATGGCCTACTATCACAACAACAGCACCGTTTATTCCTCATCATCCAAAGGTTAGGAGTCCACAAAGTACTAATCTTATGTGAGCTACAGATAAATGCCTAAGATTTAAGCTCTTATCATGGAAATTAGATTTCCTTTTAGAATCTAAGTTTTTTTAGTATACACAGTATACGTGACTTCCAATCACGAGGACTAGAAACTTCTAGAAAAAACAATGATCATTCTATCATTTATTACATTTCTAACTTTTTTAATCACTTGTGCCGTTATAATCCTAGCTTCCATCTTAGCTAAAAAAAATAATCATAGATCGAGAAAAAAACTCACCATATGAATGCGGATTTGACCCCAAAGGATCTGCCCGCTTACCGTTCTCCTTACGATTCTTCTTAATTACTGTTATCTTCCTAATTTTCGACGTAGAAATCAGCCTAATCCTCCCAGTCGCCTATATCTTATAAATTTCTAACGTCTATTCTTGAAGAATAGTAATACTATTCTTAATTCTAATCCTCCTTCTGGGTCTTTACTACGAATGGGCTCAGGGAGCCCTCGAATGAAGATAATCCATCAACCTAGCTATAGGCTATAGTTTAATAAAAAATTTTGAATTGCACTCAAAAGATGTCCCCCAAGAATAGCTTAACCAGAGAGATTTAAGCCAGAAGAGAGGCTTCTAACCTCTACTTAAAGCGGTTAAACTCCGTTTACTTCTCTTACACAAAATTATTAGCTTCACTCGAATGAATATTTACAAACTCTCAATATAAAATTCCCCCCCCAACTGAAATTTTTCATGAAAAGTAAAATTCTTAATATAGCAAACACACCTTCAAATTTCACCTTGTTATAGTAATATATATCAAATCGCCTTATGTACTAACTTACACGAAACTTAAAGATAATGTAGAGCGACAGCCATATACAACTGTAATAGAACTGGGCTCAGAAGATTCCACAATCGGTCCTGTTTATCTCACATATAACATGTATACAATCCTGGGTCAAATCGCCATACACATCGAATGAGGTTAGGTCTTTATATAGAAGAGTTCTATGCGGCCATATCTGTTATGGAACGGGGTGCGGCTGTGCCTGAGGACCCCTTCACACACACTCTCAACGGCAGTGTTCCCAGGGTCCTCAGGAGCCTTACCTCAAGATCGGCCCCATAACTTTTATTCTAAAATGGGTCTAATGCCACTTATTAACTTAGTATATCCGGGCGGTCTGAGTCAAGTTTCTCTTATGAATATATAGTGGCCCTTTATTTAGCGGATTAGTGTATTGGAAAGTTAAATTTTATTTTACTACACTTAGTCTTTTTTCGAAATAACAGTTGAATTAATAATAAAAACTTTACAGTAACTCTAATCTAGAACAAATTTTAAGCTTCACTAAATATTTTATTACTTTTTTGTTCCACCACCATCCCGTGCTAAAACAATTTTTTTTAAAAACACTTTTAGGTTCACTTTTTTTCTTGATTAAATACAATATAAAAAATTATAGTAAAATAACACTTTATTTTAACTAACAAGTAAAATCAAGCAAGACTAAGCCAGGCTTTCCAATACACTAATCCGCTAAATAAAGGGCCACTATATATTCATGAGAGAGACTTGACTCAGACCTCCCGGATATACTAAGTTAATAAGTGGCATTAGACCCATTTTAGAATAAAAGTTATGGGGCCGATCTTGAGGTAAGGCTCCTGAGGACCCTGGGAACACTGCCGTTGAGAGCGTGTGTGAAGGGGTCCTCAGGCATCTGCTTGTGTGGTTCAAAAGATAGGTTGCCTATCATCAAATACTTCAAAGAACTTCGATCCAGATACAGTTGTCTCAGTTTTGTATGGAAATTCACAAAAGTCTAAACAGTTTGATTTACCCTTGATGCAGAAAAAGGACAAATGTTAATATGCATTATCTCATACAGAGACTAAGAATAATCAGAATATATGATACTTTTCTGCTCATCATTTAAGAAATAAATTCGATGTGCAGAGTCTTCTTGTGCAATTAGAGAATTTATGGAAGCTACATCCCCACTTCTGTGATATGCATGCCAGTTCTGAAAGAAACAAAATAATATTTCTAAGTCATAAAAGACGCTTCTGACCGCTTAGGCATGATAGAATATCTTTGTTGAGAAGGGGTGATATCCAAGGACACACTCAGTGAGTCGTGGTAAAAACAGCAGCAGTAGTAGTAGTAGTTGTAGTAGTAGTAGTAGTGCGAGTAATATCAGGAGCAGTTAATGGATGGAAGCGACAACGTCATAAGACAACACAGCGACATCTATCCTCAATCTCCTCCTTTGCATCCTTTGTAGGTTCGGTCTGGAGAGCGGTCCAGTTTTACTACAACTTGGTGGATTGTAAGGTGTGGGATAAACTTTCTTTGAGAACAGGACAACCGTCAAGGCTACAGGGCATGGTCAACACTTTTTAAAAAATCCAGTCTACACTAAATGTACTGGAATGATTTCAGACGAGAGTTGTAAAAAAAAACTGGCTTTAGGAACAATCAGTGAAAGGTCCAGGTCACATGAAAAGGTAAAAACTCAAGCTCATAGGATAAAGTTTGCTTCAACAGTTCAAATATGACTTGAAAAATACTTGGTGGAAGTTTTAAGAATCAGACAACAATCACTGATTTCAGTTTTCAGTCACGAGAATTATCAGTCAAAGGTCAGTATCACAAGGCAAAGTAAAAATTCGACCTTTTCATCTGTGTGTGAACAAACTAGAACAGCTTTTACCTGATCTGGAACATGCTTGCTCGGGGAATTTAGTATCATCCTAAAGGTTAAATTTTTAATTTTGAGGAAAATTAGGTTGAAGGTCAAGGTCACAAGGTAAGGTCATTATCAGTTTTTAATGGATGGAAACGAAACTGTGGAACAGGTTATCTTAGGACAAGGATGAAAATACAATATTTAAAGGACAATCGTTTAAAGGATATGAAAGAGGAAGGTTAACTTCAGGGTCACTAGGCAAGTTAACTCTAATAGATTTCCTCTGATGTGAAGCAAAGATGGTGGAATGGTAGGCTAAAGGGTTGGCTCAGACTGGCTGAAGTTACGGTCACAGCGCAAATTCAGATATTTGGCCCTTGGAACAGTCAGTAGGCGTGGGTCTTGCCCTCCGAATACTCCTTGTTTGTAGTTCAAGATGACATTGTTCTGCTTAGGGAGAGATATCTCTCCCCATCAGAGCAGTTAAATCTACATAGGATATTTCCAGTTTTAAAATCCTCGTCCTAACCTCAATGAAGTCAATAGAAGATAACAATAACGATGTGAATAATTAAGTCCTTCAAGTGAAGGTGTTTATGCGGGATGAAGATGGAAAAACGGAAGAAAAAGAGTGAGATGATGGGACAGCACAAGGTGGAACCAATTGAAATAAACTTGGATCCAGTACGGAATTGCAAAAGGCAAAAACTTACACACTTAAAACAATGAGGTAGGATAGTGAGAGGAGGAAAGAAGCTCTACCCAAGAGATGGGATGAAAGGAAGTGAATGACAGGAATTATGGTAGTGAATGCATCGAAAACAAGTAATGTCAATGTGTGCCATTCATTCCTATTGTATACCTCAGTGCTCGTCTTTCTCTGTTTCACTCTATCATGCTACATTCTCTCCAATCGTTTTCCCTTCCTATTCGCTTTCCTTACCCTTCACCGTATTTTACTTCCTTTCTTCGTCTCGATCTCTTTTTCTCCTTTTGGCTATTCTCCCTTCTATGCTATCTTCCTTGTTTCCACACACCCGTTGTTCCTTCTCACCCTCTTCTTTTCTTCATCCGTTTTCTCTTGCCATGCTTTGTTTTTTTCTTTCCTCTGTCCTCACCCATAACTCTTTCCTTTCCTCTCATCTCCCATCCTTGCCTTCTTCCCACATTCAATTCTCTCTTCTTTCCTTCCAATCCGTCTCCCCTTCTTGCTTTCCTCCTCTCTTCTTTCATTCTTTCCTCTCTTCCTGCCTTGCATCTTCCATCCCGTGATTGTCCCCTCGGTGCTCATTCTTCCACACTTCCTTCCTTCCCTTATCCTGTCAGTCTTCGCTCCATCTTCCCTCGCTTTCTCATTCCTGCTATCGCAAGTCTTCTCTCCCCTTCTCCCACTTTTAATCTGATTTCTTTTTCTCTCAAAAACTAATAGCCAATCATCCACCTTTCATCAAGCTTCCATCAGCCTCTTTTGTCCCTCTTTCCTAGTTTATCAAAACTTTTATTAACAAGGCTTCTCTCCTTCCACGTACCTCTTCCTTCGGCCCCGCGTACTTATTTCCATGTTTCCTTCTATTACTTTCTTCCACTGTTGTTTGTTTTATTCTTTCCTATTATCAGGCATTTGATTCGAACTCCGCATAACATTTTTTTTATTTTTTTTTTCTTTTCTCCTTACTCTTTTCTCCGTTGCCGCCAGTTCTTCCACCCTGCTAACCCTTTCAAGCTCTCTCTTTATCTAGCCATGCATTCCTTTTACCTGCTTTAAACAGGAGTTTATTTATAGCAATTTTCCTTCTAGCCTTACAATTATATATAAGTTTGACATACTTTATATCAATCGACTTTATTTATTCGCAAAAATTAATGTCAGTTTAATGATGCTTTGAAGCTGTCTGTATTCCTCTCTCTCTCTCTCTCTCTCTCTCTCTCTCTCTCTCTCTCTCTCTCTCTCTCATTCATTTACTCTAGATCACCTTCAATCCTTCTCTCTCTAACTGAGATATGTGGTATGTGGGACACACCGTCTGCCTACAATCTATCTATCATTATTTTGACCTGTAAATCTGCCAATCCATCTCTTCATTTCTCTTGGACCAGACTATGCTTTTCCTTATCCACTTGCCTTGCCTGTATGTTTATTTATACCATGTGTCAGTTTTGTCTTTCTGTCTACATCTGTCTGCCAGTCTCTCTGTCTGTCTATCTGTCTCACCAGCCTTCCCATTCCACCACTCGTTTGGTCCCAGCAGGTGCAACGGGGTGCGACTATGACAACAACAAACTGTTCCTAACAAATTGAACTTCACTGGATGTGGCATATTTATCTTATTTTTTTTCATATATGTGTGCAAAGAATGTGTTAGTAATTGCATATAAGGCTTGGCAGTGGTGGAGGTGGTGGTGACCGTGGTGTAGCGGTGATACCTAGTGGTGGTGGTGATAGCCATGTTGTCAGAGGTCAGATTAACCAACCTTGTGTCTACTGTACTTGGCCGGAGCGCCACGGGGCGCAACAGAGCGTTCTGCTGGTAGACAGAATTGTTCGGCGAGCAAGTTTATCCGCCCGCTGGGCGAAGAGAGCAAAAGAATGAGGTGGATAGGTCGGCGCGCTCCCCTGTTTGTAAACAAAGAATATGGCGACCACTTCACCTCCGTACTACAAATGCTCCAATTGTGGACTTTTTTCATTCCTATGAGGAGGTTGAACTTCACCAAATTCATTGTGTTAAGTAATAAAACATTAAAGATTCTTTGGGTGTAGTAATTAGTATATAGGTTTGTTTGTAAAACCGCTATGAAAGTGACGAAGCACCCATCTCTAAGCTAAGGCGAAGTATAAGGCATCCTATCATCATCAACTATATAAAAATAATTATTAATGTGTTATACTGGAGATTTATTCACACTTGAGCATACAAACTTTATCAAATAAACTTCTTCAATCATGCTTGAGCAGCATCCTCTGCCGTCTTGAATGTTTTGGTTGGTCAGCTGAGCTGTGTCTATGGTACTTGGCCAAGCTTTTTTTCGCTCGATCCGCAGCGCGCGGTATTTCCCAAGTAGACAGAGGGCAGAACTGTGCTGAAGAAAAAAAAAAATGATAGTTCTCTGCGCTGGCCGAATTTTTATTTTTTTTCTGGCTAAATGGGCTTAATACATCTATATAAGATCCCTGGCACTAAAAAAAGTAATCACTAAATCCAGATAGTTAGATGAATCAAGTCAAGTTGGTGTCACTCTTCCTCTGAAACCTTCAAGGTTACTGAGAGAGCAGAGCGTCTGTGAGCTTGTGAAACGATATTGGATTTCTTTTTCTGTTTGTGGTAAATGGGCTTAATACATCAATATAAGATCCTTGGCACTAATAAAAGTTATCACCAAAGCCAGAAAGTAGGTTGAATCGAGTCAGGTTGGCGCCGCTCAACCTCCAAAATCTTCAAGGTTACAGACAGAGCAGAGCGGCTGAGAGCCTGTGAAGACTCACTCATCTCCCACGCTCAGTGTCGTCAGCGTAGCGGAGAAATGTCTGAAGTTACTGAGATACGATATTACCATCCATTTTACTTCTGCTGCTTGCAATTAACTCTCAGTACCGACGTTTTTTGTGGGGACGTAGATCTACGTTGCTAGCGTGGTACGGGTTAATGGTGATGACGCGGATCTTCGTGGTGGTGGTGGTTGCTGCAGTGTAAATAGTGACAGTGATCATGGAGATCACAAATACAAATGTGGGCGATTGTGTGTGTGTATGCACCAACGCAAGATCGTGCTAGAAGAGTGAGAGAAGAGTTCTGGACAAATGTGGAAGTGTGCATGGAAAAGTTTGGAAGGAATGAGAGAGTGTTTTTGATTGGTGATATGAGTGGTAAAGTTGGGAATGTGAAGGTGGATGGAATAGTTGGTGAGTGGGGTGTGCCTGCTGAGATAGATGAGAATGGGAGTGCGTTAGTGGACATTTGTGCTGGGAGGGGGTTGGTGATAGCCAATACCCTCTTCAGGCATAAAATGATCCACAGGTATACATGGCGAGTGATGAGAAGGGTGGGTGGTGAACTGAATGAAAGGAAGGCAATGATTGATTATGTGTGTGTGGATGAAAGGATGCGAAGATGTGTAAAGGATGCAAGAGTGTATAGAGGTTGGGGGAGTGGACTTTCTGACCACTACTTGGTTGTGGCCAGAATTAGAATGCAAGTAAGATGGAAGAATAGAAGAAGGGAAAGACGAGAGGAAGGAGTAGTTGCAAGGAGAGTGGAAAGGTTACAAGAGGATGAGAAAAAGGCAGAGTATAAGAGAGAAGTGGAGGAACGATTGGGCAAATATGAATTGGAGCAGATGGGAGACGTGGAAGGTGTGTGTAAGATATTTACAGAAGAAATATGTGCAGCATGTGATGTGGTGTGTGGAAGGAAGAGAAGACGGAGGGGGGTGCAAGGAACAGCGTGGTGGACTGAAGAGGTGAAACAGGTTGTGTGAAGAATGCATACAATGAATGGATGAGAAATAGGGGCGTGGAAGAAGTTGAGAGGCGGAAGAGAGAGTTATATGTGGAAAGAAAGAGAGAGGTGAAAAGATTAGTAAAAGAGAGTAAAAAGAGAGTGGATGAGGAATTTGGAAGGAATTTGAGTGTAAAGTGGAGGGACTGTAAGAAAATGATCTGGAAAGAGGTGAAAAGAGTAAGACAGGGTGGAAGTGAAGTTACCAGGGGAGCGAAAGATAAAAATGGTAGATTACTAGTGGAGAAGGGAGAAAAAGTGAGCAGATGAAGAGAACACTTTAAGGAATTGTTGAAAGTAGAGGATGGAAGTAATGCGAGTATAAGTGGCTGGGGAATGGCTGGGAGAAGGAGGGAGCTGAGAAGACAGGAAGAAATCAGTAAGATAGAAGTTGTGGAAGCAATGAAAAAAGTTAAATTGGGGAAAGCCCCAGGAATTGATGGAGTGTGTGGTGAAATGCTGAAGCATGGGGGAGAGATAGTAGTACGAGTAGAATGGATGTGGAAGATGTGCAGATTGGCCTGGGAGGAAGGTAGAGTCCCGGAGGATTGGAAGTCAGGTATAATTATTTCCTTGTACAAAGGAAAAGGGGAAAAAGAAGTGTGTGGTAATCATAGGGGCATTTGTCTTCTTAATATAAAAGGAAAAGTGTATGGTAGGATACTTATAGACAGAGTTAGAGAAAGAACAGAAAAATTAGTTGGAGAAGAAGATGGAGGCTTAGGAAGGGAAGAGGTTGTGTAGATGAGATATTCATTCTTAGATCTTTAGTGGAAAAGTTTCTAGAGAAGGGAAAGAAGTTGTATGCGGCTTTCATGGATTTGGAGAAAGCATATGACAGGGTGGATAGACAAGGATTGTGGAAAGTGTTAAGAATATATGGAGTAGATGGGAAGTTGTTGTATGCTGTGAAGAGTATGTACGATGGTGCGAAGGCTGCAGTGCGTGTGGATGGTGAACTAAGTAATTTTTCTCTTTGAAAGTTGGTTTGAAACAAGGATGTGTCATGTCTCCATGGTTGTTCAGTCTGTACATGGATGGGGTAATAAAAGAGGTACAAGGTAGGGTAGTGGATGTTGGAGTGGTCCTGGTGAGAGAGGATAATGGTTGGAAACTCCCTGTACTGTTGTTTGCAGATGATACTGTGTTGTTGAGTGAAGACGAAGGGGAGCTGCAAGGCTTGGTGGATGAGTTTGGGAAAGTGTGTAAGAAACGCAATCTAAAGGTGAATGTAGGGAAGAGTAAAGTGATGGTCTTTGAGAGAGGTGAAGTTAGTGAATGTACAGCGAGGTTGGATGGTGAGGAATTGGAAAATGTGAGTACGTTTAGGTACTTGGGTAGTGTGATGAGTAAGGATGGAGGTTTGGAGGGTGAAGTGCTTGAAAGGGTACAGCAGGGAAGAAAGGTTGCTGGTTCTTTGAAAGCAGTGATAAGAAACAGGGAAGTGAGCATGGAAGTGAAAAAGTTACTACATGACAGTATTGTGACACCAACTCTAACGTACGGAAGTGAAGCTTGGACATTGTTGGAAGGACACAAGTCAAGAGTGAGAGCAGTGGAAATGAGTTATTTAAGAGGAGCCTGTGGAGTCACGTGGAGAGACAGGCTGACGAATGAGGATATAAAGGAGCGTTGTGGTGTGGATGTGGATGTGATAGGAAGCGTTATGAGGAACACACTGAGGTGGTTTGGCCATGTGGCGAGGATGGAGGGTGAAAGACTGACGAAGAGAGTGTATGTGAGTGAGGTGGAGGGGGGAAGAGGGAGGGGGAGGCCGAGGATGAGATGGAGGGATGGGGTGGAGAGGTATATGAGAGAGGGGGGTGTGAGTTGGGAGCAGGGCAGTGAAATGGCGGGGGACAGGGCGACTTGGAGGCGATTTGTTTGTGGCCACCCCAAACGGGATTGAGGCGTCTGGCAATAGAAAGATAGATAGATAGATAGATCATGGAGATATTATCAGTGATTGTGGTGATTATACTGCAGTGTTGGGGTGATGATTGCCGTGATTGTAATGATCCTGAAGAAAGATAGTGAACGTAGCTAAGCAGGTGATTATCAGTAGAATACTGATATTCGCAATGGATATGAACTTGGAAATTCACCATTAAATTTCGGGATAGGAGCCTATCCTAGGTGTCTTACGCTCTTGTTGGAAAATGGATGATGGCTGGATGGATGAACATTAGTAATTCTGTAAACGAACGACTTCTCTTGCACACACTTGTTACCGACCCTGGACACTATCATATCCATTCTGCCGCACATTTTAGAAAGGCTGTGAGGTGAATAAATTAAAGAGCAAGAATACAGCTGGCAGGGTTGGGCAATCCATCCATCCATCCATTGCCAGACGCCATGTATCCCAAACGGGGTGGTCAAGGGCTTAGAGTTAATTGTTTTTACAGGGAGGGGCACTAATCCTCCACCAACCCCACTTGACACCTGTGATTATATTTCGATACGATACAGATTACAATCTTGGACAGTATCGGCGGTATCGATTACCGACACCAACTTTTCGATTTACGTATTAATAGCCTTGTTGAGTCGAACAACTGCCTCAACATTAAATAAAATGCTTGACAGCGGACGTGTTCCAAGTTATTACCACAACTTGGCAAAATTGTCTATGAATGTGAAGGCAAAACCGAATTTCAGTGAAGTAATAATTAAAGTGAACGTTTCTCAATTGATTTGAAAATTAGATAGATAGATAGATAGATATAGATAGATAGATAGATAGATATTGTGAATTAATCGAAGTCTTTTTTTCTTTAGTACTCACGATAGTCGATACCTGGCCATCAGTATCGATAATTTGAAGTAAATTGCCGGTATCTAGAAAGTATCGTTACTTTGTTATCGATACTTCCACCACTACCAACTGGTGTATAAAACATTGGTAGAGAAATGACGAAACTTGAGGCTTAATGCCGAGCTCAGTGTCTCTTACACATAGATTTCTTCCTACGTGACTGGAAACTCTATTTCGTTTCTTCTCTTCACATTTAAGAGAGAGAGAGAGAGAGAGAGAGAGAGAGAGAGAGAGAGAGAGAGAGAGAGAGAGAGAAAGAACGTTACTTCACATAAACCATCAGTGTTTCTGACTTCACCTATTGCTTTATCATCATATTTGTCACTTTCCTATGCCCCATTTTTCTTTTTTTCTTTTTTTTCATTTCTTATTAGGTTTCATGTCCCCTTTACTTTATTTCATTACCAACGGCGCCAGTAGTTTCCAATGCATTTTTCTTTTTCTTTTTCCTCTCTTCTCACCTTTACTTAATTTCATACAACCGTTCTACCATTCTGTCCCTAGCAGTCGCCTAATTTCCATTTCCATTTGCAGTATTTCTCAAAAGAGAATTCCATAAATTTTTCCTCTCCCCTGCCTTCCGATTACTTGATCTTTCCTCCATACATATTTTTTTCCCTTTCACTAACATAAATTTTAATTGTGCTCTATGATTGTCGCATTTTTCTTTAATACTTTTTTTCTATGATTTTCGCCTATATACTGCCAGTCCTCATTACATCATTTCTACCCATGCTGTTGTCTTTTTGCAAATGATTTTCATCCTTCTCTAAATGGCACATTTTGGCTCATTATCGCTTCCATTCAGATGACTTTCGTTTTCTGTTGTCTTGGTATCTCTAGCCGATTGTACACAGCTAATGAGAGACATATTGTGTTGGATAAGGTGGAAAAAGGAATCCATTTCCCATCTCATTGCTAGAAATCTTTCCCAAACGGAACTAAATCGTCTGGTGGTGGCAAGAAAAATGTAAAATGACGGTATTGCACTAAAAAAGTTATTTCCTCAATCCTGCCCCCACCACATTCTAGTCTATTGCAGTGTTGTCAGCAGTGTTAGTTCTTTATTTCCCTCAGTCCAGTAACTAACTATAAAGGCCCTGTTTCCTTCTCTCTCTCTCTCTCTCTCTCTCTCTCTCTCTCTCTCTCTCTCTCTCTCTCTCTCAGTGCACCACACCTGCGCACCATGACAACATAATTAACCTGCCCTTAAGCCGTCAACAGCATGTAAACCAATTAGCCTCACACGTCGTTACGGCCGGACTGATGGACTAACAAGCCTTCACGTGTGATAATTAACATCTACACATCCTCATCTAATATTCATGTCCGTGCTAATTACTTCCATTACTCCCTCTAACCCTGGACGTCATTTTCTTCACACCCGCGCTCGCGAAACGGGAAAGGATGCCATCCTTTATTCGGTTCAGTGCACGGCAATGTCATATATGAACGGTTACTTTCCTTACATTGATATGTCTGCACGGCCATACCGTCTGTAGTTGATCAAAAACACAGGAACACCAGACCTGGGGATGGGATGAGGCAATGCATGGAAAACGGCTTTCCATTTCGATAACAATCAGCCAAGGTCAAGGTCACAGAGCAAGGTCGGTTTTCGATGTGTGTGTATCTGTTTGTGAACAATATGAGTAAAATCGTTTTCATGATTTGGAACAAACATGTACGAATGTCTGAGGACTCACCAAGGGTTGGTCTACTCTAATTTTAGAACATTAGGTCGGGTCCCGATCGCATGCCAGGGTCAGTTTAAACATCTTTAATCCTTGTTACACCACTCTTTGTAGAGTGGTTCAGAGTTAGGAAAGGGTAAATGGATTCTATTTTAAGAATAATAAGTCAAAGGTGAAGGCCATTAGGAAAGGGCAAATTTCAACCTATCAGGACAGTCGACTGAAACACTTTTGATCTGATTTGGGTCAAATTTGATGGGGGAAGTAACAATAAGGCAAAATGAAATAAATAAATAAATTTTGAGAACAATCGATCCACGATCATGGCTGCCTGGCAATGTCAAATATTTGACCACTTAGACCAGTAGGTCGGCGTGAGTGTTGCATTCTCTGGCAGCTCTTCATGTTATTTTTGTTCTCTTTGAAGGATTATACTTAATTTTGTCGAGACTCTTAGAACAGCAGTGATTAGATACAGCCCTAAATAATTTCTTCACTCCTAGGAATCTATGCGTACTTTGAATCAGCACGATTGATTATTTTCTTTTACTGTGGCCATGCAGGTCAGGACAGTTAACGCACACACCGCTCAGGTTTTGACGAAGGTCAAAACGGAAAGCGTATTCCAGTGACTAATATCACTTCCTCGTAACATGTGTATCTGTCCAGTTCTCTAGTGCAAATGTTAATTTGTACTTTCAGTCTCCCAATTATATAAGTTGTCCATTAGGAAGCTGTCTACCCCAGTCTGGATTTCCCACTGTCTTTAAAGCTCCAATATTTCCATCCCTTGAAACTAATGAAGTGTGTTTCTCTTCTATTCATGTGATTATATATATAGATAGATAGATAGATATAGATAGGTAGGTAGGTAGGTAGGTAGGTAGGTATAGGTACGTAGAGAGAGAGAGAGAGAGAGAGAGAGAGAGAGAGAGAGACATATGTTGATATAGATATATGTTGATGTAGATATATGTACAGTAATCTTCCCAATATCCAATGTATTACAGCCAAAGGCATGTCTGGAAATTGGGCCCATCTGGATATTGGGCCCCTGCCTCCTGGACTGGTACTTATGGATCCTAACCCAGCCTAACTTTGAAAGCCACCTAAATAACTCCCTACCAGACATGCATAACACCTATTCAAGACCCTATTCACACCAATAATGGACATAAAACATGAAATAAAAGAAAAGGAACCAGAGAATCAAGAATTAGAAGTGAGTATGGAAATATTTAGCAGTGTATGTAGTACTTACAGCACGTCTGTGGCTGCCTCCTCTGAGGCTCTGGCAGTGGTGAAAATGCTCTTGAAGCATGGACAGTAATCCAATGTTGTGCTCCACTTATTTCTTTGCACTGTGAGTTATAGTTGTTTAACACTGCACATTCTGTTCTTAATAGAGCCACACCAGCTTCAACCTCCAGTTTCAACTGCCAGTTTCCACTCCACACTTAATCCTTTGCACTCTAAATTCTAATTTCTTAACGCTGCACAACACTGTAAATTCCCATGTGGTCTAATGCGAGGTAGTGCAGTTTATTCACAGTTTATTCACAAAAACGAGCACGTGCGGCGTCCGTTGCGATGAGCATCTACTCATGATGGGAGTTAGGCAGTGACTGGGGAGGTGGGAGGAACAGCAGGGGGCCGGCAGCCATGTGTAAACACAGCTGTTCAGCGCTGCATGCCAAGTTCAAATTACTGGTGGGGAAAAAATCGTTTTTTTTTATTTATTCATTTTTAGGCCATTTTTGGATTCCAAAGGCACAGGCCCAAAATTTCCGGAAATTGGGGTGTCCGGGTATTGGGCGTCCAGTTATTGCAGGGATTATATATATAGATAGATAGATAGATAGATAGATAGATAGATATAGATATAGATAGATATACATATATATATGTATAGATATGTAGATAGATAGATATACATATATATATATATATATATACAGTATATATATAGATAGATAGATTGATAGATAGTTATATATATATATATATATATATATATATATTTATATCTATCTATCTATCTATCTATATATATATATATATATATATATATATATATATATATATATATATATATATATATATATATATATATATCAGCCATTATAAGTCCACTGCTGAACAAAGGCCTCCCCCAACCTTGTCCACCAATTCCTTGACTGAGTCAATCTTTGCAACGTTTTCCCTGCAAATTTCTCTTTCTGATCTCCACCTCCTGTCTGGCCTTTTATTGCTACGCTTACAATCTCTTGGTGTCCAGTCAGTCAGCCTCTTGCTCCATTGGCTATCCCTTATCCTTGCTATATGGCCTGCCCACCTCCATTTCTGTTCTTTTATAACTTATATAATATCTTTGACTTTAGTCTGCTCTCTCACCCAAGTTGATCTTTTCCTGTCTCTTCAAGATATTCCCAACATTGACCATTCCATTGCTCTCTGAGAACAGATTAATTTATTTTCCATCGATTTTGTCAGTTTTCAGGTCTCACAACCATAGACCATAGCTGGAATTATACATTCGTTATATACTTTACGTTTCTTATATACTGGCAAGCTACTTTTCATAATGTTTCTATATTTACTGAATGCTTTCCATCCAAGTGTAATGCGTCTTTTTATTTCACTATCATGATCTTTCGTTAATTCGGTATTTGCCCCAAGAAGTTGTATTCCTCAACTTCTTCAAGAATTTCTTCGTTTATTCTGATGACGCTCTTTGATATTTGTGGGTTAAACATTAGTTTTACTCTGGTTCATCTTTAGCCCTACTTTCAGACTTTCTCTGTTCAGGTCATTTAACATTTCTTGCAATGTCTCTGCTAATTCTGCCATTAGGACAATGTCATCTGCAGATCTTAAATGGTTTAACTTTTCTCCATCTATGTTCACTCCTTTGATTTCCCAATCTAGCTTTCTGAGAATACTTTCCAGGCATGCTGGAAATAATTTTGGTGAAATTGTATCTCCCTGACGCACGCCCTTCATAATCTTAATTTTTTCCTAGTCCTTATGTAATTTAACTGTAGCAGTTCCCTCTTTACATATGTTTTCGAGCAATTTTATAATGTTCTCATTCATTCCTTGTTCTCGCAATGAACTTATAATTGATATGTGCTCCACTGAATCGAAAGCCTCTTCGTAATCAACAAAACCTAAGCAAAATGGTTTATCATATTCTGTAGTTTTCTCAATTAGCTGATTCATTATGTGTAGATGATCAGTAGTCGAATATCCGCTTTGGAATCCTGCCTGTTCACGAGGTTGGTTTTCCTCCAATTTGTTGTTATTCTGTTCGTAAGGACTCTAGTGAACAGTTTGTTAATGACTAATAATAAGCTAATGGGTCGATAGTTACTAAGATCTTTTGAGTCACCTTTTCTGTAAAGTCAAATAGCTTCAGTATTGCATTACACCATGTATTGGGAATTTTCTTCTTTTTAATACATTGAGTGAATAAGTGAGCAAGCCTATTTTGTACTTCTACTCCTGCATCCAATAGTAAATCTGTTACTATTCCATCTGCTCCCGGAGCCTTCCCTCTTTTCATATTTTTAAGACGAATATTTACTTCGTCTGGTGTGACCTCAGGTATTTCACTTGTGTCGACTGAAGAGTTATCTATTGGTACTACTGTCTTTGATGCATACAGTTCTTTGTAAAATTCTTCAACTCTGTTCACCATCTTATCTCTGCATTTAATGACTTCACCGTTTTTGTCTTTCAGTGATGTAATTTGTTGCTTTCCTAGTGCCATTTTACTTCGGACCTGTTTCAGAATTTTTCTATTTATGATGGTTTATTTTATCTGATCCACGTTTCTCTTTCTTTTTTCTTCTCTTTGTCTCTTATTGATAAGCTTATTTTATTCCTCTCATTCTATTTCATCTTTCTTAGTTTTTACTTTCATTTCCTTGTGTTTTTTTCATAAGTTCGAGTGTCCTTTCTGAATATATCTTAGCTTTGGTTGTATTAGGTTTTCCTATTATATCCGCTGATTCTCTTAATACTTTTGTTAGTCCGTCATTCAGCTCATCAGTGTCACATTCAGCATTACTTAGAGCCTGAAATCTGTTCTTTATTTCCAACTGAAAGGCTGCTTTATTTTCGTTTACTTTTATAGGGCTTATCTTATTATCTTTAATCATCTTTCTTTTATTTTTGAAATTGAGTCTGGATGTGCAACCCACCATTCTATGATTACTTATTATACTTACTTTGTTGATAATTGTGACATTTGTGATCGTGTTATTCATATCTGCTATATTATAGTCAGTTTCATTTTTTGTTTCTCCATTTGGGCCTCTCCAGGTCCACTTATTCCCTGTTCTTTTGTGGAAGAATGTGTTCATTAATCTCAAGTTAAACATTTCAGCAAAATTTACCAGATTTTCTCCTCTTTCGTTCCCTTCTCCCACTCCAAATTTTCCCATACATGCTTCTCCATTTTTCGACTTCCCAACTTTTGCATTGAAGTCTCCCATGAGTATAGTATATGTCGTCTTTTCTTCTTCCATAATGTGGGATATATATATATATATATATATATATATATATATATATATATATATATATATATATATATATATATATATATATATATATATATATATATATATATATTTATTTATTTATTGCATATTTGTGAGTCTGTCTCTCCATGTGACTCCACATGCTCTCCTCAAATAACTCGTTTCCACTGCTCTCACTCTTGACTTCTGTCCCTCCAACAAGGTCCAAACTTCACTTCCATACGTTAGAGTTGGTATCACAATACTGTCATGTTGTAACTTTTTCACTTCCATGCTCACTTCCCTGTTTCTTATCACTTCTTTTAAGGAACCAGCAACCTTTCTTCCTTGTTGTACCTTTTCAAGCACTTCATCCTCTAAACTTCCATCCTTACTCATCACACTACCCAAGTACTTAAACGCACTCACATTTTCCATTTCCTCCTCATCCAACCTCAGTGTACATTCACTGACCACTTCTCTCGAAGACCATAACTTTACTCTTCTCGACATTCACCTTTAGATTCCATTTCAAACACACTCTCTCAAACTCATCCACCAAGCCATCCACCTCCCCTTCGTCTTCACTTAACAACACAGTATCATTTGCAAACAACAGTACAGGAAGTTTCCAAACACTGTCCTCTCTCACTAGTTCCGCTCCAACATCCACTACCCTATCTTGTATCTCTTTTATGACCCTCTCCATATACAGACTGAACAACCATGGAGACATGACACATCCTTATTCCAATCCAACCTTAAAAAAATATTCACTCAGTTCACCATCCATAAGCACTGCAGTCTTAGCACCCTCATACATACTCTTCAAGTCATTCAACAACTTCCCATCTACTCCATATATTCTTAATGCTTTCCTCAATTCTTGTCTATCCACCCTTTCATAGGCTCTCTCGAAATCCATAAAGGCCACATACAAGTTCTTTCCGTTCTCGAGAAATTTCTCCACTGCAGATCTAAAAATGAATATCTGACCTACACAACGTCTTCCCTTCCTAAAACCTCCCTGTTCTTTTCCAGATAATTCCTTCGTTATTTCCGTAACTCTGTCAACAAGTATTCTACCATATACTTTTCCTATTACACTAAGAAGACAAATTCCCCTGTTATTACCACATACTTCTTTTTCCCCTTTTCCTTTGTCAATCTATCTATCTATAGCCCGATGCCCTAATCCTGCAAAGGGTGGCCGCAGACAAAACGCCTCTAAGTCGCTCTGTCACCACCATTTGACTACCCTTCCCCCAACTCACTCCCCCCTCCCTCATAGACCTCTCAACCCCATCCCTTCACCTCATCCTCGGTCTACCCCTCCCTCTCCCTCCCTCCACCTCACCTACAGTGCATACACCCTCTTAGTCAGTCTTTCATTCTCCATTCTCTCCACATGTCCAAACCACCTCAGTGTATTTTTCCTAATTTTCTCAACCACATCTACATCCACCCCACAACGTTCCCTCAATTCTTCATTCGTCAATCTGTCCCTCCATGTCACTCCACATGCTCCTCTCAAGTAACTCATTTCCACTGCTCTCACTCTTGACTTGTTCCCCTCTTGCAAGGTCCACGCCTCGCTTCCATACGCCAGGGTAGAGATCACAATACTATCATGCAGTGACTTTTTAACTTCCATAGTCACCTCCCTATTTCTCACCACTGCTTTCAGTGAGCCAACAACCTTCCTTCCCTGCTGTACCCTTTCACGCACGTCATCCCCCAAAGTTCCATCCTTACTCATCACACTACCCAAGTACTTGAATGCACTCACATTCTCCATATCCTCACCATCCAACCTCACTGTACATTCTGTGACTTCATTCCTCTCAACCACCATAACTTTACTCTTTACATTAACTTTCAGATTCCTCTTCCTACACACTGTCCCAAATTCATTACCCAAACCTTGCAACTCCCATTCATCTTCACTCAACAATACTGTATCATCAGCTAACAGCAACACCCGAATCTTCCAAATCTCACCCTCATTCATTAGAGCCACCCCTACATCAACTGCCCTACCTTGCAACTCCTTTTCAACTCCATCCATGTATATATTAAACAGCCATGGAGACATCACACAACCCTGTTTTAGTCCCACACTGAGATCAAAGAACTCATTCAGCTCACCATCCACTCGCACCGTAGCCCTAGCTCCTTCGTACATACTTTTCACAGCACTCAACAATTTCCCCTTTGCACAGAGGAATAATTATACCAGACTTCCAATACTCCAGGACTCTACCTTCCTCCCAGGCCAATGTGTACATCTTCCACACCCATTCTACTACTGCCTCTCTCCCATAATTCAGCATTTCACCACACACTTCATCAATTCCCGGGGCTTTCCCTATTTCAAGTTTCTTCATTGCTTCCACAACTTCCATTCTACTGATTTCTTCCTCTCTTCTCACATCCCTCCGTCTCCCAGCCATTCCCCAGCCACTTACACTGGCATTACTGTCATTCTTTATGTTCAACAATTCTCTCCATCTGCTCACTTTTTCTCCCTTCTCCACTAGTAATCTACCATTTTTATCTTTCACTCCCAAACTAACTTCTTTGGCACCCTGTCCAACTCTCTTTACCTCTTTCCAGAACATTTTCATACATTCCCTCCACTTTACACTCAAATTCCTTCCAAATTCCTCATCCACTCCCTTGTCACTCTCTCTTAATAATCTTTTCACCTATCTTCCTCTCTCTCTATAACTCTCTCCTCTGTCTCTCAAATTCTTCCACACCCCTGTTTCTCATCCACTCACTATATGCATTCTTCTTTTGTGCCACAGCCTCTCTCACCTCTTCATTCCACCATGTTGTTCCTTGCACCCCTTTTCGTCTTCTCTTCAACCCATGCGCCACCTCACATGCTGCACGGATTTCTCCGGTGAATATCTTGCACACACCTTTCACGTCCCCCATCTGCTCGAATCCATATTTATCCAACTGCTCCTCCATTTCCCTCTTATATTCTGCCTTCTTTCCATCCTCTTGCAACCCTTCAGCTCTTCTTGCATGAACTACTTCCTCCTCTCCTTCCCTTCTTCCATTTCTCCATTTCCTTTAGACCTTGATTCTGACCACCACAACTTGGTGGTCAGAAAGTCCACTCCCCCAACCTCTATATGCTCTTGCATCCATTACACACCTTCTCATCCTTTCATCCACACACACATAATCAATCATTGCCTTCCGTTCATTCAGTTCACCACCCACACTTCTCATCACTCGCCACGTATACCTGTGGATCATTTTGTCCCTGAAGAGGGTATTGGCTGTCACCAACCCCCTCCCAGCACAAATGTCCACTAAGGCACTACCATTCTCATCCATCTCTGCAGGCACACCCCACTCACCAACTACTCCATCCACCTTCATATTTCCTACTTTTCCATTCATATCTCCGATCAAAATCACTCTCTTATTCCTTTCAAACTTTTCCATGTAGGCTTCCACACTTGTCCACAACTCTTCTTTCACTCTGCTTGCACGATCTTGCATTGGAGTATACGTGCACACAATCGCCCACATTTGTAATGCAAATTTCAATCTTACCCACACAATTCTTGAGCCAACCGATCAATACTCTCATATATTATCCTACCATTTGTTACTCACAACAATACTCACTCCTTCTCTTGCCCTCTCATTCTCATCTACTCTCGCGCATATACCCCATCCATGCTCCCAATCTTTCACACTCTCTCCCTACCACTTAGTTTCAGTTAATCCACATACATCCACCTTCGCACCCTCAAGCACCTGGACAATCTCTCTTTCATTTGCACCCCTTACATTCCAAGTAATTATCCGTACCACGTCCTTTGTTCGGACCTTTCTCATCACCTTTTGGTCAATCCTAGTCCAAGGCTTCTTGTTAGTATTTTTAGTTGTTTTCCGGGGAGGGGCACTAACCCTCCGCCAACCCACTTACTGTCAAGTTGGGAACACGTGTTGGTTGGTTATAAAGTTACCACTCAGCGTTGTAAATGCGTTCCTAGTTTACAGGAAATTATTTAGCTTGCCATTCAGTGTAGAGCTACCCTGAAAACAGAGTACCACTACACTAAATGGGTGGATGACGTGCGCCCCCAGCCACCATTTGGCGCCCCCACCCACCATATATATATATATATATATAGATAGATAGATAGATAGATAGATAGATAGAGATAGATAGATAGATAGATAGATAGATATAGATAGATAGATAGATAGATAGATATAGATAGATAGATAGATATAGATAGATAGATAGATAGATAGATACAGATAAATAGATAGATAGATATAGATATATAAAATCCCATACGCTGTAACTTTAACTGCCTGGCTATTAATGCCACACAAAGCTCATAATCCCTCTTTTAATACATCAACTCACGACCTGTGGATGCCTCTTTTATGTACATCATGGATCCCTGCCTTTTAAAACCTTCACTCTTTCGCTAGAAGCAAGTGTTTTTTCTAACTTTTCTTATGGCTGTTAAAAAGACGATGTAGTTTAGCGGAAGACTTTTTTTGAGGTGTAAAGATTCTTCGAAGGCTGTAGGCCTATCTAACCTCTTCAGTTCATAACGTTTTTCATTAACTGAATGTAATGATATGGTGGGAGAAAATATATTGTAAAATGCCATGATAAAAAGTGACAAAGGTTTCGAAATTATACATGACCATTTACTGGTTTTTAAGTAATGATTCTATTTTGCTGTTAAGTCAGTTAAATTGTTAGTTCATGTATGCATCTATATTACATCATTTACAAATTTGCTTAGTCAGTCGGACACTGTTCTTCACAGTCCCCAGATATAAGTAAACTCATTTAGTAAACATCCCCCAAACTCAAGGAAAGAATAAAAAATACTAACGGAAAAAGGCAGACGGTTTGAAGCTGATTCCATGCCATATGTATTGTTTGTTTTTACTCTCAACAGATGATTTTATAGAGTCTGGAAGAGATTTTCTGGAGAGTGTGAGTTTCTAGTTTGGTGTACCAGTAGTTAACACCTTTGCTTCGGAGATATCGCTTAAGACGAATAAAATGATCATATTGAAGCCCCATTAGACTGACAAATACATCAAATGATCTAACAGTGTTTGAGCTCGGTTCCTGTCACTTACTATACCACCTTAGCCTACGTTGGTAGGAGTGAATCAACACTCGTGATAATTACCCGTCTCCGCTCCGGAGAGGCTTGGGGACGGGTATTGTTTTCACTCGGTTTGTCTGTTTGTTTGCATGTCTGTCTCTGTCTGTCTGCCTGTCTGTTAACAACTTTACGCAAAAATTACTGGTGCGATTTTAATGAGAATTACAGGGATGATGGGCTATGGCCTGATCACCTGATTAAATTTTGCGCCAAACCGGGCCAAAGCCCAGGCTGTAGGACCAAGAAAATGTAAAAAAAAAAAAGATATTAATAATAATGATAAAAATAATAGAAAATATTTTTTTTTCGACATAACTCCTTTCAAATTCGTCATATCGACATGAAACCAAAACATAAAAGTGCATCTTTCAAATCTGCATCATATAACACGCCACATTACACCAGGGGGGTTACCACTCAGCTAGCGGTAGGGTGGGGTCAGTGTCAGGTGGGTCGGGTCTAAAATTTCAAATGGACATAAAATCGTCAATATTCACCTGGTTTACTCCAAATTTGATGTGATATCTTTGACTAGATGCCCTGTTGTGTTTAAACGTCAGCACTAAAATGACTGCCGGGGACGGATTTGCTGTGCCTTGGCGCCGGTTCTTGTTCACAGTGGTTTGGTACAACGGATCTCCATCTTGAATGTGTTATGTAATGACCAGGGGACGGAGGAGAAAGAGCTGAAGCTATGGTGGGAGAGGAAAGAACGAGGAAAGACTGGAACAGGAAGAAAAGATGTAAGGGCAAGGGGAGGGAGAAAGACGGAGCAGAGATTGGTGGAGGAGAATGAGAGGTAGATAAGACAGGCAAAATGTCAGAGAGAGAGGGAGAGAGAGAGAGAGAGGGAATGAAATAAAGTGCAATGAGTGCTAGTGAGGAAGGAGGGAAATTTGATATTGAGAAGAGGAAATAGTTAGGAGACAGAGTGTGACAAAAAATAATGATGGATGAATGATGGGCTGATGTAGTAAGGCAGTTGAGAGGAATGGTGGTTGGTGAAGAATGACAAATTTGAGGAAAGAAATAAAGAAGGGATACGTGTAAGTTAATGGAGTAGGTGACCGGGGAATTCGAGGGGGAAAAAAAATCTGATAATCTTTACCGTGTGGTGCTTTTTTTTTTTAACCCGCCCCATCCCGACCACTTTTCCTCCACTGACTTCCCCCAATCCTGACCATTTTTGGAAAAATTTTTTTTTGGCTCAAACCTCCGCTTTTGGTGAGAAACATCGAAAATTCACAGAGAAATCGCTCACCTGAGGTTTAAAATACTCGATACAGGTAGGAGTACCTCCTTACCTTACTGGGTTTTCTAACAGGCTGGCACCAAAGAAAACGAGTTCTATGGGAGGATAACTATTTCACACCACTCATAAACGATATTTGTTTATTTACTTGGTACGAATTTATATGCAGTACGAGAGTATATTGGTTTTCAAGCAGTAATATAGGCATTATAAGCATTGTTTCACTCACTAACTCATCACTATACCTGACCTTTTTTTGCCACATTACCTGATCATCATTTCTGACTGTTTCTTCCTCTAATGCTATGTAAAGTTTGTCCTCCACATTGTCATTGATTGGGGAATCACTCTGGCCCTGAATTTCGTACCGTGGCATGACGTGGCTATAATGGCCAGGTCACTGATAACAGGTGAATTGCTGAGACAATGGCATGCAAGGGGGGGGAGGAGGTCATGCTGGGTAAGGCAATGTCCCTGCCTGGCATCTTGTAGAGGAAGGTGTCACGTGTATACATACCAAAAATCACTCGCGAAAATTGAAAATTGTGCAAATTAGGGACCTTGCAATTGATTCGCGTTTATGTACATCGACGGGATTGGCAGTGACAAAACGTGTGGACGCCGTGGGTTAAAGTTTATTGTTGTAACAAAAACAACTCTTCTGCTAAGCTTTGTGGAGTCACCTGATACTAAGCAGATCAGTGTACGCATTTTTAACTCTGAAGATTCTCTCTTAATAAGAATATATGAATAAATAAACAAAAATATGAATGAAATCATCAAGGGGTTGCAAGAAAATCTGAGAAAAAAAGAGAAGGGTTTTACGGTATTGCAAAAGTTAACAATGAAATTCCCCTAAATTAAACCAGTTAGAATAAACAAATAAGCAACAAGGTTACCAAGACAATGTAAATAAATCGGTCGAATGGAAAATAACAAACTATAGTAAGGAAAGAAAAGATGTGCATGACAGTGGGAACAAAACTGCAGAAAGTAGATACCACCCAGAGAAAGCCCATACCTCCACCGGCGCCAATAAATTTGAAGATTTACTGCTATAATTCCTCTTTCCTACCAGACCTATACTTGTAGCCTCATATAGTCAACGAATTAAATCTACAGTCTTCCCCTGTCCAGTTACTCTAGCGAGTGCACACTTTCATCGATGTCAATTACATTTTTTAATTATTCCTGCATCCGGATCAGGATCCATCTGTAAATTTACAAAGCTTTTCCTTGATGCACTGCCCCCATATCCATTAAATCTTCCTTGAAATCTGCACCCACCTGACAAGCAGAGACTGGTAAATACATAACCTCCGTCCAACTTTGTTGGCGGTGATTTCTAGCGCATTTATTCATCAGTATGGATAATACCCATTAATATCAACAATATATACAAATGAACAAAAGAAAAAATAAAAGAAAATAAGAACAGAGATGAAAAACAGGCTGTTCGCGATTAGATGCTCCTTTAGAAGCGGAATCATCTTGTAGGATTAAGTATGGACAGTAGCTATGTGTATGCTCACATATTTTAGTTAAACAAAATGTACTGTACTTAGAAGCACAGAGGCATGTAGATATACATATATACACATGAAAACATACGTCTGAAGATAACGACAGTAAGTAAAATAAGGCAATATGTATATCAGTATGCATAATATACTGTAGATACAAATGAACAAAAATCAATAGAATCCAGAACAGCGGCGGCTGGTCAATTGGCCCATTATAGTCTACCATTGTTGAATGTTCTAATAAAACAAAGAAGGGCTACATACCCAGTTACTTACACCATTAATCAGGTATACGCAGATGTGTGTAGATATACGTACAAAGAAAAACATGAAAACATACAAATGGAGATAACGGCAGTAGCTCGACTGATTATAATAAAATTACCTATGAAAGTTGACTGTACAATTAGATTTACGAGCACGGTAGCAAGGAAATTAGCACAACACTGCATTTACAGAAGAGTAGAAGATAAATTGCAGTAGTTATATTGGCCGGGGTTGAGCTTCGTTTTTTGATGGTATTTTCCTGCCTCGTATGACAATAATTTTCTTGTGGTAGTGCTAACTTAATCATACTGTGCCATTATTTTGTTCTGCCGCGTCTCTGTTTTGCATGACCGCTGCTTCTAGACATGTTCTCCATATCTTGGTCGGGTTGTTTATGATTAGTCAAGAAGCTTTCCTTTCATTAGATGGTTATTCTCATTCCGGTCGACCATACACTAATTATTTTTTATATTCGTACGTCACGCCTATCTGTTCTCGCATATTCTTGTATCTAAATCCTTAGATGTTTCACCGACATATACTCTATTACAATCATTGCAGTGGATTACATTCACTCCGGCCAGCTTGTTAAGATAAGCACGCCCCACAAGATGTGTTTTACTACCGAGCTTGAGGAAATAATGCGATAAGAGGAAAGAATCAGAATCAGTCATTGTGGAATCCGAGGAGGAAGCCTGAACCAAGAGTTCTGTTTTATAAGTACAAGAAACTGGTACAGAGCCATTGGAACAGAAAAACGAAGGGAAGTAGGAAGAAGTAAAATTACTAGATAAGTTTGGGAAGGTGACAGAAAGGATGGGAAGAATTTGAAGTATAGGGTCCCCAGATTGGTGTGAATGACATTATATTTAAGAAAACAAATAACAGACTTAGGACTATGCCGGGCAAAAACGTATACCCGATGAGATACGGAGATGGGCAGGTGCTGGTATCTTTTGTTGGCCACTTGTTTGTTTTGGACAGCATTAAAAAAAAAAAAAAAAAAAAAAAAAAAAGCGTGATAAAACCGAGACTTTTTTTTTATTTATTATTATTAACAAGAAGACTAAGAGAAAGAAATGTATACTTTCATGCCCGAGAGAATTTCCTCCATAATGCACAAAACACACCCAGATGGCTCTCGGCCTTGGGGGCAAGAATCATAGCCGGGAAATCAAAGAAGTGCTGACTGAGATCCTCCCAATGCACATTTCCAAAGGGTTACAAAAGCCGCTTTTTTGGAGGGTGAACAGGCCTTACTGGGGAGATAGGGCAGGTAGATTAAGGCCATAATGTTGTGATAGGATGAGCCTGACGAAGATAAAAGCTTGGCCGAGTAAACACAAAGACCAATTACAAGAAAGAGGTCAAGTAGGTTTAAACTTTCTTGAGAGTGGTCAGGGATACAGACAGGGTGCTCTACAAGGTGATCTGTTCACTAAGTGGAACTGTTAATCGAGGGGACAGCTAAGTGGGTGAGTGCAAACAGATATCACCTAAAAGAAGAAGTTCAGAGAAGGGAGAAATGGAAAGAAGTGAAATGCGTTTTGTTCGGAGGGTAGAATAAGAGGATAAAAAAACAGCTGAGATGTATTTGGTCAGAGAATGACCGGAAATCCGAAGCTAGAGTGCAAGAAAATCAGAAGATGCATGCTCAGAAGCATGAGAATTTCGGATCCGGAAATGAATATACAGAAAATTAGATGATACTCAGAAGGATTTGCTTTCGGTTGCCTCAGATCACTGATTTTCAGTGAAACAATAAATATGAGGTTTATTGGAAGAGAAGCTACGTTCGAGAGGAAAATCAAAGAAAAGGCTTCGAAATTTGCAGAAACACAAAGCAAGCCTGACAAACAGGACATCTCATCTGGTCGTCTCCAGGAGAGAGGCTGTCGATCAGTGCATTAATATTATCCTCACCATTAAAGTTAGGGCCTTGATGCTTGGTGTTCAGACACCAGTATTCACTTAGTATAACTGAAATGCGGATGCATTTTGTTGCAGACAATCAGAAAATAATGCTTATGAAAGTATGCTTGCCTACCCTCTGAGCCAGTGAAACAATGGAAACTTGGGAAAGGGGATACTGAGGAACTATATCCTGAGACCAGTGAAACTATAGCTCCATCTCTCTGTACCATCAGCTTGCTATTCACCTCGGAAGTACCACCCTGTTTGACTGGAAGATGAATTATGAAATGATCGATGCCATGACTGAACATTTAAAAAAAGAAAGCTAAGCAATGCATCACGGAGGATTATGAGCCTTAATGAGATTTATCATTAGCAAGAATGTTGCCACAAGACGATAACTGTCAAACAAACAGATTAAAAATGAATGTGAAGAAGTTAGGCTATTGTTGAAAGTAGCAGGAAAAATCATATGCCTTTAAATAAATGATGTATATGAATGCAATAAAAGGAATTTGCATATACTGTGGAAAAACCAAAGATGAATATTTGAAAGATTTTGAAGAAATGAGCTTCATCAAAGAAGGCACAACATGTTAAATCGCTGAAAGAAGGGTTATAACCTTTCTTTGATTATTGTCATTGAGAAAAAAAAAAAAAGGAATATCTGTATTAGCAAGCGATAGTGAGAACACTTCATACATAATAAAAGCAACAAAAGAATATGATCTGAAGCATTTCCTTGAAGATAGTAAGTTATCAAAGCGACATGATTGCTGGTAAAGTTTGTGAAAAGATAGAATAATGTCATGTGTTGTAAAACAAAAATACAACGACGAATATTAAAGCTGAAAGGAATGACAGGAAATATAATACATTTCTTAAAATGAACTTAAAGTAATTAGGGAAGAGCGAACATAAACAAAGATGGACTACTGAGCGAGAACTAGACACACAAATATCTGTCTGGCGGGACCATCTTGATGAAGTCAGAACAAGAATGTCTTTGTAAAGAGTATGCTAGGAAAGAAATATATATATATATATATATATATATATATATATATATATATATATATATATATATATATATATATATATATATATATATATATATATATATATATATATATATATATATATATATATATATATATATATATATATATATATATATATATAAGATCATCTCGAGAACATGAAGAAAGCAAATATTATTGCTACTAGTAGTACTACTGGGAAAACTACCGCTACGACTGCTGCTGCTCGTGCTACAACAACATCAACTACTACTACAAATAATAATTAAAATCATAACAATAATAATAATATTCATCAGCATCATCAGCATCATCATGATCATCGTCATCATCATCATCATCATCCAATCCTACTTTGCCCCATGAGGAGCGTAGGTGCCCGGGGCTGGACAGGTTGGTCCTGACATTTAAGATGTGAGTGACCAGCCTCACTCTTCCCTGAATAGCAATACGTGAGTAATAAACCCCAACCACACCATGGACATAAACCTTCACCAGCTCAGTCCGATTGGAGCGCCATAATTACCAACTAAACCACCCGGCGCCAATATTTGGTCATATGGTTACCATCCAGCGTAGTAAATGGTTTCCTGGTGTACAGGAAACCATTTGGCTTGTCACGCAATGTAGTGTCACCCACAGGCAGAAGGAAGAGGAAAGAATGAAGGAAAGAAAGTCAGAAGAGGGAGTGTAAAGTCACCCGTAGGCAGAAGGACGAGGGAAGAATGAAGGAAAGAAAAACAGGAGAGGATGGAAGGAAAGAAAGATGGAGGAGAGGAAAGGGCAGACACCCGATGGCATCACTACATCGAGTGAGTGGATGGTGAGCGTCCCCACCTGCCACCAATAATAATAATAATAATAATAATAATAATAATAATAAACAATGCTCTCCTGAATGGAGGAGGCCTGACTGTCAGATTAGAAAGTTTTCTCATTCAGACTTTACTTATCAGGATCACAAG
This sequence comes from Coenobita brevimanus, assembly GCF_032717465.1. Classification (NCBI taxonomy): domain Eukaryota; kingdom Metazoa; phylum Arthropoda; class Malacostraca; order Decapoda; family Coenobitidae; genus Coenobita; species Coenobita brevimanus. The sequence goes on from NC_137003.1 coordinate 34,320,247, forward strand.
CGTGGTTCGTGTTAGAATGAAGCTCCGGGATTTTTGTTAATAATCATGTAAAAAAGTAATTTTAAGAAATATCCTTTTGTTACACTGTTCGGAACAAAATGCATCTTCATGACGTAATTTTTGAAAAGCGAATCGTGTCATAGTGCACGGAGGAATTACGACAGACTTTTCAAAACAAATGGGTTAGACATACCTGTCAAGGACCCACAGTAATAATCATTGGTCTTTACAAAGTTCTCAAAAATCAAACTTCTTCATCCTTGCGATACCCATAAATTTCCCATCAAGTTTAATGCAAATTAAATAAAAACATTCAGCTAACTTTGTCCTTTCACCTTGACCTATGTTGTGTTGTTCTCAAAAAAAAAAAAAAAAAAATCTTGTCATTCATTCTTGACCCTTTAATCTTGGTCCTAATGGAGTAAATACTGCTTTTGAGTTATATCGTTGTGTCAAAACTCTGAAACTGCACTCTGGCCCTAATCTTGATTGATCGTTCTTAAATCTGAATAACTTTTCTATCTGCCTTTTCTCCAGGTTTGGCCTGAACTGGGGGGAAAAAACTTCAAGTTGACTGCTGTGTGACCTTAACATTTGATGTATTGTTCTTTAAAAAAAATAGCATATTGGAGGAGTCTCAATCCTTTCGCCAAGGACGATTATGATATGTACTGTATATTATTTGGCACGCATAATTACACACAGGATATTAATTTTGATCTTTCTCTGTGATCTTACCCTTTGACTGATTGTTCACTAAATCGAACTGGCTCTTTCTCGCATTACTTTCAACCATTTCAACAAGTTTGGTTTAAATCGTTTCAAAACAGCTTGAGCTGAACTTTCTCTTTACAATTCATCAAGGCGTCACCCTATTGGTTGACTCAACACTCATTCATCAAGACTGACTGAAATAGGATCAAAACTCATCTGTACATTCCACCCCCCCCACACACACACCTAGCCATGCAATACACTCAACATGGTATTGTGCACCTTAGCCGTTTGTAAACAGAAAAAAGAGAAATGCAGGTTGACAGTTAAACTTCGTCTTCCTGATGGTTCTCTCTCGTGAGTTACTTCTCAGTTCGCCTAGATCTGTAACATGGTTGATTAAAAAAAAAAAAAAGGCAAGATTTGTAAATGAAACCATGTTGTCGTCTTCGTAAATGTCATTGCATAGATAGACAGATAGATGAATAGATAGGTAAATATAGATAAATAGATAGATGAATGGATAAATAGATGTGTGTGTGTGTGTGTATGTGTGTGTGTGTGTGTGTGTGTGTAGCAGGGGTAACCGGTGTTGGCCGGGTAATCCGGAGGCCGCTTCGCTTTAATAGTGTCATACCATAAGTGCCCTATCATTACTACCAATATCATCACTACCACCGTAATCACTACAGCAGTCATCACTACCACCATCGCTATCATTAATATCACTACCATCACAACAACTATCATGTCTGCCACTAACATCAAGCTATTGTCCCTACTGCCACTATTATCACAATGAAGTAGGTAATTGTGAAGGGTAGACATAATGTCCATTACAAAGACATAGCTTTTCCACTGGTTAAGCTTGCCAGTCCTGTGGAAGTCGTCGCCATTCCGACCGTGGTGCTGCACGCATCCACGGATGGGAAGAACGGTCTGCGGGCGGTATGGTAATGGTAGCGGAATTGGTATACGAACTTGGACATACCATGTGAGGGCTAACCACACCCTCTTTTTTTTCAAGCGCATACGACAGGGCTCCAATGATGAAGGAGGCGTTATAAGATCTGTGGATGTAGGTTATATGGTGGGAGACGCCCCAAATCTGAGGACCCTAGTCAATCATAGCCAAATGCCTCGTCATCTAATTAGTGACGCGCATGAATGGATTAACGAGATTCCCACTGTCCCTATCTACTGTCTAGCGAACCCACAGGCAGGGGAACGGGCCTGCAGCAGACAGCGGGGAAAGAAGACCCTGTTGAGCTTGACTCTAGTCTGATTTTGTAAAGAGACATCAGAGGTGTAGCATAAGTGGGAGGTGGGTCTCCCTCCTCGGAGGGCCCGCCGTCAATGAAATACCACTACTCTGATCGTTATCTTCCTACTCACTTTTGTTATCTTCCTCTCCATAGTTTTATAATGTTAACCTGTCATTCTTTTCTCCAGAAATGAGTAACAATGCTGGCAGCAAGAGACGCAGAATGTAATATGAGGAATGTTCAGTGTACTTTGAAGAAGTGCTTTACTAACAAGAGGTAAGAAAAAAATCTTATGGAGATGTATTAATACTGTAGCTGACAACAGAAAGAGTATGGAATACTATACAAATGACGTCCTCGGGCTGATGGGTTTATTATAAACGCATTTGCACCAATACATCTAATTATACTAAATATCCCATAAACCAGACTTAAGGTGAAGTTTGCAGAAAGTCCCAACCTTAAATTTTAAACCCATATTGGCTTTCTGCCTTAATGACCACTGGACAATCGATAGGCATAAATCTGCAATAACTGCTGAACTTCCCATAACCGTCCACTAGCTTAATATTCTTTGCTTTACACAACAACAAATAAATATGTAAAACTTTCATTATTACTTGCATGGGACTCCAGCCTCCACAGCTCCCAACTAAGCCAGAGAAATACAATTCCGATACGCAGTATATACTCAGTGCAGTATTGGATACGCGCTCTCTCTCTCTCTCTCTCTCTGAATTCCCTTCTCCCTGTCCATCTTCCTCGCTTCTTTACTGCATCTCTTTCCTCTCTATTTTTCCTTCTTTTCTCTTTTATTTTTTTACTCTCGTTGCCGTCATGAGAGAGAGAGAGAGAGAGAGAGAGAGAGAGTTATTTCCCTACTGAACGTCGCCTTTTTTCTTGCTTTTCCTTCCTTTTCTCTCTTTGTTCTTCAGTTTCAGGTCCATTTCTTTCACTCACTTTCCTCATTTTCCATTGCCTATCTTGCCTCACTAACCTCTTCCCCAAGCTCAATAATCACAAATCGTGTTACCCTTCTATCACCATTCTGCCGTTCTCCCTTGCACCGCTCCGTTTATCCATTCCCCATACCATATTTCAATGCTGTCTGCTTCCTGTCTTGCCCAGTTATTGTACTTATCACTTATTTCCAAGGATTTTGTGTTATTCATTCCCTCTCTTCCATTCTTTCCCCTTTCTTCTCTACTTTCATGTTTTCTAATGTTTTTTTTTTCTTCCAGTATCTCCCTGTCCTCTTTGATTACCTTTCCCCTCTCCCAGCCTCAATTTTATAACACTAAGACTTCCACTTTTAGGGTGTGTCCACAAGTGTCTTCGACCATATTTTGCCAACACAGCTGGTAACATGTTTGGATACATACGCGCAACAGTATTTTGACAGCCCTTGTAAACATGATTCGATGCTCCTTAGATTTTCTTTTTATTCAAGGAAGAAGGAACCAAAGACCAGGAGCCTGCAAGATTGTTCCCACCAAGAAAAATACAAAAACAAGATAACAAGGAGCCAAATCCATGATACGTTCGTTTCGAGATGCCTGGACACACTGATGGGAGTTCAAAGGCAGTAAGAAATACAGAGAGGGTGAGGAAGTCCCAGAGTTGACCTGTTGCATACAATAAAGACTGGGAGTAACGGTTAACTCTTGCATTAGAAAGCTGGAGAGAAAAGGAATGAGAATTTGTTGCTAGGCGGGTGTTATGTGCCTGCCATTAGGTGGAAAGATGCAAGCAGACAGTTCAAAGGAGCAGTGACCACAGAAGTAGCGATATAAAAGAGATAAAGACGCAACTGTGCTGCGAAGAGGCTCAGGATGAAGGGAGCCAGTAAAAGGAAGTTTTAATGAGACGAGACACCTCTGACTCCACATTGTTCAGGAGCGCTGTATGTGGGGAGCCACCCTTCACACATGAGAGTTGTACTCTACACAGGGGCAAATAAAACTCGTGTGTTAGGTAAACAGCTGTGCCGGGGTAAAGAAGACACAGAGTCGGTTTAGCACACCTAATCTTTCGGAGGCAGATTTTAAAAGTAAGATGGTATGATATTTCCAAGATAAATCCGAGAGAATGTAACCCTATAGATGTTATAGAGGATGCAGGATTGAATTAGATATTTTTAAAAGTTTGAGAATACTTTTGAGGAAGATTTTGTTGGGTTGAAAGATGTAAGAACTGAGTTTTTGATGCATTAAAAACAACAAGATTACTTTTATCCTAATCAGAGATATGAGCCAATTCAGATAATAGATGCGCCAAGGCCTGGTTGTTCAAGTGACTGCTGAGATGGACACTGCGGGAAGTGGATGGAAAGGTTACGGGTGGAGCCATCAGCATATCAGTGAGCAGGGTTAATTGTACAGCTTAGATGGTCACTGATGAATAGAATGAAGAGTTGGTGATAGGACAGAGACCTAAAGAACACCACCATTGATGGCTCTAGGAGAAGATTGGTGGCTGTCTACAACAGCAGCTACAGAACGATCAGAAAAGAAGCTAGGGATGAAGGCACGGATAGAAGGATAGAAACCATAAGAGGGCAGTTTGGAAGTTAAAGATCTATGGCAGACTGGATGGAAAGCCTTTGATGTCAAGTCCAATGGCAAAATTTTGTCGAAGTCCCGAAAGGAGGATGACTAGAAGTCTGAAAGGCAGGTGAAAAGGTGGACAGACGAGCATCCCAGGCGGAAGCCATACTGACGATCGGAAAGAAGTTTGTTATAGCAAAGGTACTATTTTTCTTTTTAAGAATGGACATAATAATTGATGTTACAGCAATTGGGTGATAGTTAGTGGGATGTTAATTGATGCCCTTCTTTTGGACAGGCTGAGTCAGAGCAAACTTCCAGCAAGAAGGAAAGGTACAAGTTGACAGACAAAGGCGAGTTTACCTAGGCAGGGTGCAAGCACAGAAATACAGTTCTTCAGGACAACAGTAGGAGCTCCATCAGGCCTATATGCTTTGTTAGTACTGAGGCCAGTGATGGTAGGAATTTCATCGATCGAAGAAATTTCAATGTCAGCCATAAGAAAATCAGAGGACAGAAGTGATGGAGGAACAGTACCAGAATCCACTGTTTAGGAAATGGAGAACGGCTGAATGAAGAGTTCTTCTTTACCCGAAGACGAAACAGCTACAGAGCCCTCAGAGCAGAAATGAGGAGGGGAAGATGATGAAGTAAAGTTACTAGAAAGGTTTTTGTCAAGGTGGCAGAAAGAGCGAGAAGAATTTGAGTTAGAGAGTCCAGAGCATTTTCTTCGAATGAAAATATTTTTAGCAGAGCGAAGAATAAACTTAACAAGATTCTGATCAGAAATACAAAAGAGATGGGATTCAGGGATGGGTTGGCTCTGGTATACCTTTTGTAGGCCTTCTTTTTGTTGTGGATGACATTAGAACAACCGTGATTAAACCATTTTTTTTCTCATTAGTCACAGGATATGAGAAAGGAATGTATGCTTCCATATCGAAGAGAATGACCTCCATAATGCTCAAGACACAATCAAATGACCCCCGGTTATGGAAGCAACAAGCATGCCAGGGAAAATCAAAGAAGTACTCCCTGAGATTGTACAAGTTATGGTAATAAGGTTGTGACCGGAGGAGCCCAATGAAAAGATTGACAGCATTAACAAAAGGATTAGTTGCAAGGATGATGCCAAATATGTTGGAACTATCTCCAGGGATATGGGTAAGGTGCTGTACATGCTGCCCTAGGTCAGTGAGGTTAGAAAAGATGAAGGATTGTTCACCAAGTGGATCAGTGAAAGGACACATGGGTCAATGGTGATGGTGAACATTGAAATCGCCAAGACTGGAGATTTCAGGGAAGGGAGAAAATGATAGAGTGTGTATAGTCGAAGAATACTTGATAGTCAGTAGAATTAGGGGATATGTAAACAGAACAGATATATTTAGTCAGAGAATGGCAGGATACTCGGAGTCAGATTGCAGAGAATTCAGAAAATTCAAGTTCAGAAACAAAAAATCCAGATATGTTGACGTGTTCATATACACAACAGCAACATTTGGCTTTGAAATGAGCATAGAGAATGTAGAAGGATACAGAGAAGGATTTGCTATCAGTCACCTCAAACAGCTGAGTCTCGGTTAGGAAAAGAGAATGAAGTTTAGAGGAGGAGAGGTGGTGTTCAACAGAAAGAAAGTTAGAAGAAAGGCCGTGAATGTTGCAAAAATGAAGGAGTGAGTCAGACAGTGGTTCCAGGCATCTCGCTTGGTCGTCACCAGGAGGGGGGCAGATGGTGGGAGCTTTGATCCCCCCCCCCTCTCTCCGTGGACTTCGAGGCTTGGTGTAGTGATGCCATTTTTAGTTTAAAATTTGAATAGGAAATGTAGTGCGCAATGTACAAGTAGCATGGAGAGTTAGAGAAACTTGTATTGGAAAGCATGCTGGCCTTCTGTCTGTGTTAGTGAAACACTGAAATAGTTCAGCAAAGGGGAATGGTCAGAAGCTATTCTTGAGGGCTGATGAAACCCGAGGTTCTGCCGTCAGATTTCCATCCACCTTGGGGGTACTGCCCTGCTTGACTGATGCTACAGTCTACTCTTTATGCCAGCAGAGATGAAGCGATGAGTGGGTCCGCACGAGGTAGCTGAGACTTCACCATAATTATGTTGACATGATCTGGACTCTGCTGTTCGTAAGCTGCCTGTACCTTATTCGTTATTATTGTACCTTATTCGTTATTATGTTGTTTATTTGGTGCAAGTACCTTTAAAAAAACAAGTGCACGTGCAACCTTTATTTCACATACTTTGTTACTTTTTTCTTTCTTTCATTCTTTTTCTTTTCTTTTTTTTTACATTTCCTTGCCTTACTTTCAACATCCTTCTCCTTTAGCTTCGTCCCTCCCAAAGTTTTATCTCCCGTATCTTACAGTTTTGTCTTTTTCCCCGTCCTAACTTTCACACAGCCTGACGTTCATCCTCACTCCCCCCTCCCCATTCATCACTCCTCTCCCATCTTGCCCTAGCCTCCTTCCTTATGACCTTCCTCCCTCATCCTCATGCCTCTCCCAAAAGGACGAATTCCTTTAGAGATCTAGACGACGAGAGGAGATACACAAAGCACAGAAGAGAGTGGTAGCGGGGGGTGGAATAGCGTGTCTGATAATCTGGCTGTTGTGGACAGGCAATTCCATGTTAGCATCCATCCAACAAACGGAGTAGTATCTTGAGACGGTTCGAGCACATTTCAAAACACCCACAAACATGATGCCAGTGCCAGAGCGACAAAGCTATTACTTGCCTTCTCTCTCTTTTCTAACCCTTCTTTCTCCGCCGTTTGTCCTCCTTCAAGCCACCTACGATGTCTCTATCTTTTTCTCTCACACTTTCATACCGTCCCTCTCCCCTTGCCTCCACACAATGTATTTTGTGTCGTGCGAAGACATACAGGGTTAAGGCACACCATAACTTTTCTTCCTTTCCTCTTTCTTATTCCTCACTTTTGTTTTATTGTAACATGACTCACAGTATAACCTTGCTATTCCCTTTCATATACTGTCTGTTCCCTCTGCTCACCTTCCCTCTTTTATTTATTTATTTTTTTTTTGCTTCTTTATCTGTTTTCTTTCAGTTCTGGATCAGCTAAAACATTGATTTTGATTGCAGTATCTTCTAATAGGCTACTATTTGCAGAGACATATGTGATCTAGGGTAAAGCATGAAAATGCTAAACTTCATTATTTCTTCTTTATCTTCTTTCCTCTTTAGACCCTGTTGTCTGCTTTGTTTCTATTTTCTCCTCAGTCTTTTGTCTTTTCCGCTTTATCCCGTTATTGTCCCTCGTGAAATCACTCAGCTTCCATAAAGTTTATCCTTCCTGTCATTTTCCTTTTCCTTTTTTTTTCCCCCTTACTTCTTTGCCCGTACTTTGCATTCCGATCCGTCAGAAAATTTCAGAGTATGCTCTAAATACTCAGATTTTTCCTTATCTTTCCTTTTACTTTACTTCTCGTGCTTATTCTTTCTCTGGTATTGTTATCCTCTTGTTTCCTAGCCTTTGCTCCTTAGCCCTTAGGAAACTTAAACAGCTGTGTTCTCATAATAAAAGTACTAAATATATTCTCATTCCTGTTACCATGATTCTACATTTTTTGGATTTTCCTCATTTCCGTTTTTCTGGGTCTTTTCTGATTAAGCATAAGAAGAATAGGTATAAACACAGGCAAATAGTCGTTGTTTCTGAAATATTAAATTATCACCTTTCGTATTTTCGTTGCTCCAAGTCTGTGTTCCCTTCTTTCTCTTCTGTCTCTGTTATTGCTTTCTGTGCTTTCGATATTAACCCTTTAAAAACTTCACAGCTTCGCTTCTTATCCTTGTCCATATAGGAAAATAATAATTCATTCAAATATTTTTATATAATGTAGGTACGATACAGTATTCAGTTCTGGTATGAAATTCAAAACACTTTATGCAGTTAATTATCCAATTCTGTCCCCAAAATTTTTTTTAGGAGAGAAAATATAAAACACTATCAATCATGCATAAAAAACAATAATGATATACAAAAATTGATTTCCAATATATATCTACTAGTAACACTATTACAACTGCATCTTCTACTAATACTGCTACAACTAAAACTACTTCTACCACCACTAGTACTACTATTGCTAAGCCAACTCCTGCTGCTGCTGCTGCTGCTGCTGCTGCTAAATACTACAACCAAGTATTAATCTAAACCCGTAATTAAACTCTGCCTCAGACAAAAGCTGACTCGATGATTGAACACCCCAATGACCTCCCCCCACCACCACCACTTCCTTATCGCTGTTCAAACCCTCTGCTCTCTGTCTGTCTGTCTGTCTGTCTGTCTGTCTGTCTGTCTCTCTCTCTCTCTCTCTCTCTCTCTCTCTCTCTCTCTCTCTCTCTCTCTCTCTCAGTGCTGGACAGAAACTGGGTGAAGATATTCACTTTTATGTGGTTCGACTTGGTCACTACTCCAGATGTGGACTCCTTGCCTTCGTGAGAGAGAGAGAGAGAGAGAGAGAGAGAGAGAGAGAGAGATTGGTTTTATAGAGAGTGGAGTGCTTTAAAGGGAAGAGGAAAGAAGCAGGGTAGGCAGACCAAAATAGGAGCAAAACAAGAATATAAAGATGACAGGAAAAAAAAGAGAGTTTGGGGAGTGAAAGTGGGAAGAAAATGTCACCCACTAACATGGCTATCTTAAGTAAGAGAGATATGGAAAAGAGGAGATATGAAAATAAACGGGGGAAAAATGAAAAGAGGGAGAAGGGAAATGAGAACAGAAGATATGAGGACGAAACGGAATGTATGATAAAAGGAATGCCAACAGAAAAAGAGGAAGATGAAAGAAGTGAAGAGGAAGAAGGAAAATCAAGGAACAAGACTACCCATCATCTGTGAGCCAGGTGGACTGTAATAATGATAGATGAAAACTTGACTATTATTTATCCATCCTGGATGACTCCCAATACAGGCTGACATATGAACTCAAGTTGTGATGCTAAATAACTTTTATTATAAATTTTTCTTCTACAATCAATACTTTCTGAGAATTGAGTTTTCGACACAGACAGACACACAGATTAATTTCGTACAAAAATAATGACCATCGACTTAGTCTACCTCGCTCAAAAGTTGAGACAGGGATGGAAAGAGGTAGGAAGAACAGGTGAAAAGACAGGAAGGTTCTGAAAGAGTAAGCAGGAAAGAAGAAAGAAGAGGAGAGAAAGGAACAGGTTGTTGCCAGAGAAAAGTAGTGATGTGCGGGGATAGTAGTGCAAGGAAGAAAAAGTAGAATATACACATCTGTACATATCTCTCTCTCTCTCTCTCTCTCTCTCTCTCTCTCTCTCTCTCTCTCTCTCTCTATATATATATATATATATATATATATATATATATATATATATATATATATACATGTATAAATATGTATGCACACTGATGCCTTTTATTAGAAAATCAACAGCATGCACACAAACAGGAGGCATGTACTAAAATTATTTATTGTAAATTAAAATCAAAGTTTAATTAAAATGCATTACTCTTGTTTCCTAGATCATCAGTTAAAAGCAGTGGCCCAGGAAGAGGTGTGCTTCCTACAAGTGATTGATAGCCACTGATATTTGGTATGAATTGTCCACTGTTGTTAGTTTCATTTCGAGTTGTGTGAAGTTCGGTTGCCACACTTTCGTAATTCGAAAAAAAGTTCGTTTTTTGAAGCTGTGATTGGGTCAGTGTCTCATAGGTCTCTGTTCAGTAATGGTTTAAATTTACTTATGAAATATTTTTTCTTTGATTTCCTTATTATTGGATCATCCCTTTTTACTTTACAGAAGGGCATAATATTGAAGTTTGGAGAACATTTGTTTGCACATTTAGCTATGTAAGTATTAGGTAACATATAAACCTTTACTGTGATTAATATGATCCCTATGTAGGTTAGTACGAAGCCTGAGATTTGAGGTCTCGCCTATATAAATGTCTTTCCATCCACTGCAGCGAATTACGTAAATGCAGTTTTGTGTCGAGCATCGGTTGAGAGGCGGCCTGCAGTCCTGATGGACCCAGGTTCGAATCGCGGCTGGGGCAGGGAACAGTTTAAGGATTTGAAGTTCATAAAAGCAGACTTTCCTGATCTACCAGATGACCCGCCGACATGTCATAAAAGTACCCCCGCTAATACCAATACACCAGTCCTGTATGAGACAGCCCTAGCATGTATTCAATACGGACGATGGGTGTTAGCGCCGAGGTGGTGACATGTAGAGAGGTGTATCGTATGAAGGAGGACTACTGGGTCTTGAGAGCAGGCTGTGAAGCCTATGCCCAGAGTCGGAAACATTAAAAAAAAAAAAAAAAATCCCATGTTTTCGTTAATTTGGAATGTATAGTTAGCACTGGGAAAAGTAAATTGACTGCCTTCAATTATTTCCATGCAGAATTTACATTTTTTGTCTTCACATTTCTTCACTTTGAAACTAGATATATTATTAAACCTAGCCCTTGATAAAATTCTTTTTAGATTATTGGGTTGCCGCTTTCCTTTAATTGAGGAGACATCTTTATATATTTCTTGTGTTTCAGGTGCTTTTTTGAAGGACATTAATTGTACATAACACTTCTTTAAAGTGATCATCATAATTTGGGTTATAGGTTGTTATATATGGTATTGTGTGTGTATCACTGGCTGTTTCTCTATTACTGGAGCTCCGAATGTTGGCTATGGGTATTTGTTTTGCTCTTTCTATGCCATTTTTTATTATAATTTTGGGATAGCCGCGTTGTCGAAGAAAATCTTTCAGTTCACTAAATCTTATTTCTTTTAACTCAGGTTCTGAAACTATTGTGCATATCCTCCTTGCTAAATTAAATGGAATGTTATTTTTTTATGTGTCTGAGGTGATTAGAACTCCATGTTAGATAATATTTTGTATCAGTTTCCTTGTAATGAATGTCAGTAATTATTTTCTTATCTTGCTTAATGACTTTTATAGGAAAGTGACTGTGTCTCCACTTGTGCCACATGTAAATGTTAGTTTGGGGTCCAGGTTATTCATGATGTTCATGACTGTTGAGAAATGTCTATTTCTCTCGTCCCAAATCATTATAATATAGTCTTGGTATCTCATATAGTTCTTTTTCATACCTTATAAGACTATATATATATATATATATATATATATATATATATATATATATATATATATATATATATATATATATATATATATATATATATATATATAATATAAGGAAAGACACATTTTATGAAAAGTTGCAAGAAGGAGTAGGAAGGGTACCTAGACATGATGTTTTGATCTGCTTTGGAGACTTTAATGCAGTAATGGGCTGTTCAAATGATGGATTTCAGGCATGTATGGGTAAGATGGGAGTTGGTAGTAGGATGAGTGAAAACGGAGTGAGGTTTGGAAGCTTCTGTCTAGCAAATGACTTAGTCATCGGGGGCACACTCTTTCAACATTGCAATATACACAAGACAACTTGGGTGTCGCCGTGTGGAAAATATAAAAATCAGATTGATCACATTGCTATCAGTAGGAGGCATACAAGTTCTCTGCTAGATGTTCATGTTAAACGGGGAGCGGATATTGGTAGTGACCATCAACTCAGCATTGCAAAAATAAGGTTTAAACTTAAAAATCAGATGAAGGAAAAATCTGGTGTTGGTAGATACGATATTGTTAAGCTTAGAAGGGAAGGAGAAGAAAAGGAGGAATTCAGATTAGAATGCAGAAATAGGTTTTCGGTGTTGGAAACGTTGGAAGAGGGGGAGAGAAGTGTAGATGAGATGTGGGAGGATGTGAACAAAGTTTTGCATGAGACTGCTGAATGTACGATTGGAAGGAGACATAGATTCAGGAGAAAGAAATGGATATCAGAGGAAACGTGGGATATGATAAAAAAGAGAGGTGAGGCTAAATTGAGGAGTGAGATGCAATGCGTTGATGAACGAGAGATTGAATTAGCAAGAGCTGCGTACTGGAGTTTGTATTCAGAAGTAAGAAGGTTAGCTAGGAGAGATAAAAGAAGATGTGTGGATGAAAAGGTTGCAGAGACTGAAATCTTAATAAACAAAAATGATGGACAGAGTCAAAGAATAGCATATGAATCGATTAGAGAACTGAGTGGTAATGCAGGTAAACGCAAGGAAATACCAGTTAGAGACAGGGAAGGAAATTTATTGACCAAAGATGGAGATATTAAAAATAGATGGAAAGAGCATTTTGAGACAGTTCTTAATAGACCAATACCACCAGAAGAGGATATACCGTCTGCTCAGGAAGATTTAAATATAGAAACAGGAGAGTTGAGGCTTGCAGAAGTGGAGAAAGCAGTAAAACAGTTAAAGAATAATAAGGCACCAGGGGAGGATGGTTTATTTCCGGAAATGTTTAAAGTGGAGGGGGATAGATTAATAATGATCTTGACCAAGCTATTCAGTAAGATATGGGTGACGGGGTTACTACCATCAGTTTGGAAGAATGGTGTAATTGTTAAAGTTCCGAAGAAGGGAGACCTGAGTGAATGTGGTAATTGGAGGGGAATCTCTTTGTCACCGATAGCTTTGAAAGTTTTCAGTAGAGTGTTGTTAAATAGGTTGGAGCCGGTGGTTGAGGGTATTCTGAGGGATGAACAGGCTGGTTTTAGAAAGGGACGTGTTTGCAATGATCAGATCTTTATAGTTAGGCATTTGATGCAGCAAGTTAATGAAATGAGAGTACCGTTAAGTCTTTGTTTTGTTGATTTTGAAAAGGCTTTTGATAGTGTTTCGAGAGAGACTATGGGGAAGATCATGAGATATTATGGAATACCAGAGGAGTTTGTGAGGGTCATTATGAACATGCATGAGGACACATTTTGTAAAATGATGGTTGATGGTTGTCTGAGTCATTCGTTTGAAGTCAAGTCCGGAGTAATTCAAGGTGGTGTTCTATCGCCTTTACTATTTATATTTGTCATTGATTACATTATGAAACGCGTTGGAACAGAAACCGGTGCAGGTATACTTTGGGGAGAGAATAGGAAACTTTTGGATTTAGATTATGCAGATGATATAGTTTTGATTTGTGATGGGCCAGAAGAGATGCAGAGAGTGTTGGACTGTTTGGTGAGTGAAGGTCGCAAGGTGGGTTTGGTTATTAATTGTGGAAAAACTGAAATAATCAATATGAATATGGAAAATGCGCAGGAATGTGTAATTGGAGGTTTGGTTGTAAAGCAAGTTGATAGGTTTAAATATTTAGGTACTTATTTAGCCAAGGATGGTTCTTTGAACTTTGAATTCGAGGAAAGGTTAAAGAAGGCTAATCAGGCAATGGGAATGCTTAAAAATATTTGGAATAATAACAATTTTTCTGTGCATACAAAAATCAAACTTTATAAGGTAATGGTTAGGAGTATCTTAATTTATGGACACGAGTCTTGGTACAGCACAGTGACTATGGAAAATAAATTCTTGGTGTTTCAAAATAAAGCACTTAGAAGAATATTAGGAGTTAAGTGGTGGGAAAGGATACCAAATAGTAGAATTAGAGAAATAACGGGAGTGCAGCCGATCGATGAATATGTTAGATTCTCACGATGGAAGTGGCTAGGACATGTGTATAGGAGACAGGGAATAGTACGAGGTACACCAGGGTGGGTGGCACTTGGTAGGAGAGGTAGAGGAAGGCCAAAAGAGACGTGGGTGAGGACAATGAGACGGGAAGCTGGAGATGAGTGTTGGGGAGATCTTGAGGAGTTAGCACAAGATAGGATGTGGTGGTGTGAGTTCATCGAGGCCCTATGCATCCCCGAGGGTGCCATATGATTGATTGATATATATATATATATATATATATATATATATATACTGTGTGTCTATGTGTGTAAATACATACAGAGAGAGAGAGAGAGAGAGAGAGAGAGAGAGAGAGAGAGAGAAAGAGAGAGAGAGAGAGAGAAATTCTGAGGAGAGAGGAAGAGAGATGAGTCAGAAGAAATTAAGTAATAGCATGTAAAACAGTGAAAGAGGGAAACGAAGGAAAAATACAGATACCGGGTATAATAGCTGATGCAAGGTAAAATCTAGGGGAAATGGTGAAAGGCAAAGGTAACAGAAGAAAGGTAAAAGAAAAAGAAGGAACTGAAAGGAGAGGGAAGGAAGAAATTTAGACCCTGGATGTTTGTTCGTTGGAGGAGGAACTGTTTGACCAGAGAGAGAGAGAGAGAGAGAGAGAGAGAATGTGTGTTCATTTTATTAGACTTCTAAGTTAGGTTAGTGGTAAAGTTAAGCTCGGAGAAAATGTTACTGGCTAAGCGCGGAAGAAGCAATATAGGAGCTGTGAAAGTAGCAGCGAAGAAAGCATGATTTTTGGAAGCGAGATGGCCTTATGACGGCAAAGGGCCCTAACCTGGTGATACACAGACCTATCAACCTAGAGGCTCACTTATATCAAACGAGTTTCATGGGACTGGACTTGTTCAGAATTACTTTATTTCGGTATGAGCGCTTTAATTAATAGTATTTTGTTTCTAGTATAACATGGTCTAGAATTTCCATCTCTCCATTACTAATGTTGAATTGTAACAATAAATAACAATTCACCATGATGTTAGTCACGAAGAAGTGCTGTGGAAAGGATGTTGAGCCGTAACACCGTCTGTCTTTCTGTCACTAAGCTATGTGACAAGCGGAAAAATAATAAACTTCTGGGTCAAGTCAAGGTGAAAGAACTGTAGTATAAGATATTAAAAATTTATTTTCACACTCTCCAGGAGGGTTTATTAAGCATGAAAGAGGTTTTTCGAACAGAATTGAGCTAGGGACTGCGCTCATTAAATCATTTCATTATTAAAAGCCCTCTTATGGTAAAATACAATCGTCTGGATGTAGCAGTAACAAACAGTATGTGTATATCATCGTCTTTAAATATTTAAGTGCTCCTCCACCACCTATCTCCAACGTTCACAAACTATTACTTCTGTAACGCTGCGGAATAAAGGCCACGTAAATGATCCCCAGCAATGTAGTGCTGTTATGTGGGATGGTCCTTAACCCCTACACCGCGGTCATGTTTTTGCGCTCCTTGTGCATCCCGCAAGGAAATTCGCGCTCCGACTGACTTTTTAAAAATATTTGCCAAAAATTAGTTATTAGACCTAGAATATTATAATTAAACGTGCTTATGGCACATACCTTCAGCTTTCTCCTGGGATGATTCTTGAGCCTTCGTCGAGTACCGTAGGACCTGTGGAGACTTCTCAAGTTGGGTAACGAATTCTCCACTTTACACTTCCCGACACCCCGTAATATGATTACCACAGCCTGGTATTATCACTAGAAACACTATTCTATGATTTTCAAGTAGTTTGGAATCCATACACCAAAAAAAAAAACCCACTGTGAAAGCAATTAAAATTACGAGCGCGTACGAGCTTCCCACTTGCGCTTGTTCCCCGCTGGTATTCTGTCATTTATTATTCATAAACACACTCACACTTTCTATTCTCATTACTTTATTACACTTATATATATATATATATATATATATATATACAGTATTTATCCATAAGTTTCCTTCAGTAATAGTAGTTTATTTTCATTCTCGTTCAGTAAACTAACGTAGAGAGCAAAGCTTTGACTGTCATTACTCCAAGTATTTGTACTCATATTCTTATATTAGTAATTGTTTACATTTCTATTTTACTTACAATATGTTATACACTGTCACTTCTAGTAAATAAGGGCTCCTTTCCCTTGGAACCAGGATGAACTTGAGACACTGAAGCACTCGTAGTTTATCATCATTTCTTCCACTGGCTCATCACACGATTCACCAGAAAGATTGTAGTCACTGTCCGTCATTATCATGGATAAATTAGCCAGTTCACGCTCCACAGCAGAGTCATTTAGTCCTTTACCCCTTCCCACACGAGGTTTATTAGGGGTAGAGGTCACAGGGCCCTCTAGAAGCGGCGGAAATGGAGGGGCGTGAGTGCTACCTGCTTTCATCTCAAGAAACAACACTGAATTAAATGACGAGGCGGATATGGGGCCGCCAAGGGTTGACAATGTCAGCAAGGTGACAGCTGCTAATTTCATTGCTGTGAAATGATTGGCTGAAAATTAGGTAGCTCCAGGTGAATGTAAATATCACTTAAGCTTCTCCCTTCCTTTCTTATATATATTTTTATTACTACAATAGATTATACGGCATATTTCAAGGGGAAATTACCAGGCAAAATTAGCGAACAAGTGCACGTGGGGTGTTGCTGGGTGATAATTAGCCAACTCCAGGTGTATGGCATTATCAGTTACCTAATTTTTTTTGGTATGTATTATTTCCTATAAGAATAGGGCACACGGCTTATTTCGATGGATGAAATCAGTGGATAATTCCGGGGAAAATTTGCTTAGCGCAGCGCGGCCGGGGAGGGGAGAGGAGAAGGTAATGGAGGGGAGGTAGGGCGGGGAGTCAAGAAAGGGGATAAATAGCTAAATTGTCAACAATGGATGGGAGTACAGATGACATTAGCAGTGCTGACAATTGTTGGACACTGATAGATGATACAAGCCACCACTTGAAAGTCGGGGAGAATTCAAAATAACAGAATCGCAAAAGTGATGCCCCACGGTATGATCCATTGCACCTGAGTGTCAAGAAAGTGACTCCCCGCGGTTAAGGGGTTAAAGACTTCCCATACAGTACGAATCTGCAACTCTTTAACAAATTTGCACAACTGCACAGCAGTGACAGTGGATCTCAATCCAGTTCATTACGCGGTTTGGCTTGCCAGGTCGCAGTGACACGGAAAAACAGAAAAATTACCATACAAAAAATGCTTAGGATGTCTCAGTAGCAATAAAAACTTACAGTATTAAAATACAGCATTATCACCCATCCTGTACAAATAACCCACCCAATTATCATCTTCAATAGTTTTGTAATTTGTGTAAATGTATGCGTTTTTTTCGGGGGGGGGGGACAAAATTTCAGCAGAAAACTGAAGTAGATAAATTATATGTGAAACAAAAATCAAACACATAATTGTATTATCTAGATAAATATCTACAATTTGATTAATGCTGATATTTATAGGTATTAATTTTCGCAAAATTTACACACCCTAATACAGTATATGATCTCTCACATTAAAACCAGCTATCCAAACTTCGAGACAGCAAGAACAAAATGAGTCACCCTTTTCATGGTATGAAGGAAGACTACATAGAACACTAATTCGAAAAATTTCTCCCAGTCTGAGGAAATGTGCATCGTGGTAAAGAAAAGAAAATGAAACAAAAGTCATCGTAGTGATGGGATTAAAGAAAAATTTGGTTTGTCAATAGACTGTCATTTAAAAGAGCACTGATATTTTTCAGTTTATGAAAGATTGAATACATGACGATAAATTTAAATTAAATAAACTGCCAAACAGAACACCCAGAGCAGAATTTTTTAATTTTAAATAAGTTGTGAAAGGGGCGAATTGTATCCAGTAGGAGGAGACTTATGGGACAAGTTACCTAGCAAAAAATTTCATACCATTATCATGAATTCCCATTTGAGTCTAAAAATACTGTAATACTGCTGTGTAACTGTTCAGTTCATTTATCAACCTTTTTTTATTCATTCCATGGATTTGCACCGGCACACCAACATTATAAGGAAAACTGTATCCTATTATATCATAGCTTTCAGTGTGTTCTGGTTTTCTGTCACTAGCATTGGCTTGGATAAATTCCTCCACAACTGGGTCTGGGGGGATACCGTATTAATTTATTCCCCCTCCCCCCCCGCCACTCAAGTGATCCAGTAAATTCTTCAGTCAACTTCAACATGCTGATAATCTTTGCACTGGTTTCAGTTGTTTCAGAAATAAAAGAGCTGAGACGTAAAAACACTGTAAAACCACAATGTTAGTTGATCCAACGTATCAAACTAAACATCTAAAACGAGTGTCAGCTTAATGTTACAGTGATGTCTGATTTAGCTGCAAGTAATACAGTATGTTACTTTTAAATTTTTGTGCTACCTACAGTTATATAAAAGAAGCTAAATTAACTCTCTTCCTTAGGCACTGGGCCTCTCATTTATCTACATCTCTTTAGTCTGAGATGTCATCTCTCCAACATAATCAGAACAGCCAAAACTACTCCATTGGTCACCAGAATGTGTTTGCTTCACGTGGTTAGTAAAGCAACACACAAGCAGCTGATGTATGGCTAATAACAATGTGTTGTTGTCTGGTTTAGTTTATGTGGCACTGTTGGGGTCTTGAAATTTCCTCTACACAGTGAACAAAACGTGATCTGTTTGCAGGCAGATAATGATGAGGCAGTCCTAACAATAATATTATTGTTCGCTTGAAACAGGGAGCTTCCTAGAGTATTGGAATGGCGAGTTTAATAGGACTACTGTATATGATGCGTTTTGTCGGGGATTGTTTGACAGCGTCCTGTACCATAATTTGTATCTGATGTGAGCTCTTATGCATTATACATTCTCCTCCTGTGGTGTAGGGCTGCAGAGCTTTGCCGTTTTAGCTTTTTTCCCTCTACTATTTCTTCTCTTCCTTGTTGTTGTTGTTGTTGTTGCACTTATATGCCAGTCTAGATGCAGTTATTTTGTCATGACTTCTTCCCTCGGCCTGCTCCTCGCTCACTCACTGTGAAATAATCTACCCGGTGTGTGTGTGTGTGTGTGTGTGTGTGTGTGTGTGTGTGTGTGTGTGTGTGTGTGTGTGTGTGTGTGTGTGTGTGTGTGTGTGTTTGTATGTGTGTGTGTGTTTTATTCCAAGCCGTTTCATAAAACTACAAATGCATCATCTCTCAACATTCTAGATGTACCATCTAACCATGTAACCACGAGATATCACAGGGCAGTGTTTTTTAAACACAGGTGCTTGCAGCCCCAGGGGGTACTGATATCATTTTTAGGGGGTACTCGAAAATGCAGCATTATTGTTTTTTTATCCTCCACCTGACAAAGTCAGAGGAGAGTATTATTATCACTGGGATCAATAGGTGTCCGTCCGTAGAGCTGAGCGGCAGGGCGGCTAGCTGACGTAGAGATTTCTTTTCCGGGCCAGAACTCAGAAAGTATTCACGATAGAGTCATGAAATTTCACCTAGTTATGTGCCTTATGGGGAACTGGTGCCTTATGATAGGAAGAATGCTGTGTCTTGAATAGTTTTTCTTTTAATAAGGAAAAGTTAAAACAAAAAATCCGACATTTCAATGCAACCTGTCAATCTGAAGGGCCCAGGTCATTGTGTCCTCAGGGCATTCTCCTTACACCTACCTTTAAAAGAAAAGATTGGGGAGGGGGGGTGGATGAGGGCAGTTATGCACTTGGTTATGTGTGCAGTAAGGTGGGGGGGGTATGTGCTTGGTCAGATGGAGGGTTGCAACAGCTTAGCGTTGCCTATGTTTTTTATTGGTTTTCCTTAATATTGGAATCCTTAGTATTTAGTTATGGAGAATGTATAAAACAAATTGTCAGGCAGTACTCCAAAGTAATTTATCCTTTTAATACTGTAACAACAACTATAGCAGTATAGCAACTGTAGCAGTGTATCAACTGTAGTGCCAGTAACCAGAAGTAAAGGCGTGTTGGACTGTGAGACCTTACTAAAGGGGGTGCTGAGGTGGGGAATTGTAAAGAAACGTTGTCATAGAGCAATGCGACGCACAGTCCAGTGACTCAGTACTTATAATCATGAATGGGTAATACACCAGTCACAATTTTTAATGCAATTTGTGCAATTAATGTTTGACCTCCAGAGCAAAGTTGTTAGAGAAGAATGAATGAAAACTCTCAAAGCCATCAATAGAAAAGAGTATAAAGTAAGCAGCATAGGTTAGTAACGGCAAGAAAATGGACTGGGCCGGTGGAATTTGGACTGAAGTGATTGGGAATATTGAAAAAAAAAAAAAAAAAAAAAGATGAATGCATGGTATATCAAAGAATTTTTATAGCGACAAGACGAACCACGTTGAAAGCATTTAAAGTTATATTAGTCTTGTCTGGACAAAGTTAAGAAAGAAACGGCGAGCAAAAGTGAACAGTGTTACCAGGCGAGGAAGTCTTTCTCGTACAGCGTATGTTGTGTTATGGATCATGATTATCTTCTACTGATGACCCATCCCTTTCCCTCAAACCATTCCCCATCCTCCTATCATCTGTCAGCACCCCTAAAAAGCCTTCCGTTTGTTTGTTTGTTAAAGAGAGAGAGAGAGAGAGAGAGAGAGAGAGTCATACCCAAATGGACACACATCTACGCGATCTTGCACACATATCGAGCATGCGGCAAATCCAAATGAACATATGTATATTACCTCCCACGTTGCTTACGAAATTCAAGGAGACACACATAGACAAACGCAAATACAGAGTATAAACATGCATATCTCTCTCTCTCTCTCTCTCTCTCTCTTTATATATATATATATATATATATATATATATATATATATATATATATATATATATATATATATATATATATATATATGTAGATATAGATCAGGTCACACACACACACACACACACACACACACACACACACACACACACACAGAGTTAAACATTTGACTGCTGAATATTCTTCTAGTCTTTCAGAATATGTCTAGCTTTATTAATGTTGAGCGATGATGCACACACACACACACACACACACTCACACACACACACACACACACACACACACACACACACACACACACACACACAGAGATAAACATTTGACTGCTGAATATTCTTCTAGTCTTTCAGAATATGTCTAGCTTTATTAATGTTGAGCGATGATGCACACACACACACACACACACACACACACACACACACACACACACACACACACACACACACACACACACACACACACACACACACACACACACACACAGAGTTAAACATTTGACTGCTGAATATTCTTCTAGTCTTTCAGAATATGTCTAGCTTTATTAATGTTGAGCGATGATGCACACACACACACACACACACACACACACACACACACACACACACACACACACACACACACACACACACACACACACACACAGTTAAACATTTGATGGATGAACTATGTTTCCAGCCTTTCAGAAGTCTTGCTTAACTTGATTAATGCTGCGTGGTGGTGGGTACACGCTCCCCCCTCCCTCTCTCACAATGGAAATTCATTTTGCTCTTATTGAACAATAAATCGGTTTTGCGTGGGTGCATGTGTGTGTGTGTGTGTGTGTGTGTGTGTGTGTGTGTGTGTGTGTGTGTGTGTGTGTGTGTGTGTGTGTGTGTGTGTGTGTGTGTGTGTGTGTGTGTGTGTGTGTGTGTGTGTGTGTGTGTGTGATATTCATCATCATCAGCCCAAATTTGCCCAGTCCAATGGGCCAGGCTTCTACTCACTCATCTTTCAAGCCCCTGGAATCCTGGCTCTATCGGAAACGCCAAAAACATTTACCACGTTCTGTAGCTTCACATAGACGTATCCTACTGAGTCAATCCGGACGCTGCCACGTTAAATAGGGGTGCCAAATCCCTAATCATGCACATCTTCTCACAACATTCATCCAACCACCTCGATCTCTTGTCAGTTCTCTAGCCTCACCGACTTCCAAACCTCTCTTCCTCACACATTCATCCACCGTATCTCTCCACCTTCTCCTTGGCCTACCTCGCCTCCTCCCTCCTTCAGATTCGCTCAGATATACCTTTTTTACCACTCTATTGTTATCCATTATCTCCACATGACCATACCATCTCAGTACAGTCTCTTCGATTCTGGTGCCCACAGACTTCCTCACTCCACACCTTTCACGAATCACATTATTTTGTATCCTATCCACCCTCTGTACTCCACATACATTCCTCAGCAGTCCCATCTCCACTGCTCTTACTCTTGACTTTTCATTTTCGTGCCACATCATAGTCTCACATCCATATGTTAAAACTGGCACTAACACTCCCTCATATAAGCCCAGAGCAACTGCAACACTCAAGTCTCTGTTTCTTATCAAGGCCTTCATTGCACCACCTACTTTTCTTTCTTGTAACACTCTACTTTTCACTTTTTTGCACATTATCCTCTCTTTTCTGTCACAGTACCCAGCTATTTGA